>NC_139226.1:45617565-46099982 GCF_055691185.1 Crinia signifera | reverse complement strand
CTAGGTGATTCATCGCGCCCTACGGGCGCTCTTCACACCGTCGTAAGGGGCTGCGCCCCCTTAATTTGTGAACATTTGCATATGAGAAAGATGGTTAGAATTGTATGAAAGATGGCCTGTATTGCAACTTGAGTTATAGGTGAAATGTGTTAAATAGAGAGCATATGATGTGGAAGGGGGTGTGTATTGTTTTGTTTAATTAAAAAGCGGTTACAGAGTAAGATGTACATTGATAGTGTGGATGGAACAGTGACATTTGTGGGTGTGGGGGGGGCTGTGTGTGCGTGTTGTTTAGGTGTGTGTGTGCAATAGTATAGTAGGGTGTTTCTGAGTCAGCGGCTCCCCACTGGCAGAGGTCACGACACAGGAAAACAGGAGGCTGGGTAGTGATAGGGGTGTGTGGGCATAAGGGGGACTAAAGAGGAGGGTGGGAGATACTGTGCAGCTTTTGCCAGTGGGTGAGGGTCCAGCGTGGCAGTACAGGAGTACAGGATGGTGGCCCTTAGTCAGTGTCTCCTCCTACTGGGTGGGAGTTCGGGTGCATGAGAGCAGGAGGCTGTACTATGAGGCATGATAGGGGCATGTGGGCAAAACAGCGTCAGCGACTCCCCAGTGGTGGAAGTTACGGTTCAGGAGAGCAGGAAGCTGGGTAGTGATAGGGGTGTGTGAGTATACGGGGGACTAAAGAGGGGCTTAGGGGTGTCGTGAATTGCGGAAGGGGCGCGGGGGGTGCCGTGAATCAAGGGAGGGGGGGCGCAGGTGTCGGCGAATCGCGGGAGAGGGCGGGGGTCCGCAAAGCGTGGGAGGGGGCGTGAATTGCGCAAGGGGGGGTTGAGAATCGTGGGAGGGGGGGTGCGCGGGGGTCCGTGAATTGCGGGAGGGGGGGCATGGGGCGCGATGAATCACCTAGTTGGTTATCTATTCTTGTAGAAGGATGGTAGGATGTTGCTGTCATTCAGAATGCATTTACATAAACAGTAATAGTAGCAGTAAAAGGTCTGACTTAAAACACCTACAGTAAAACAGAACAGGTGTTATATATTATACAAAGAATTGGTTGATGATGTGTAGGTTGACGTGCACATAGTTCATAGTTGTCACTGGAAAAAAATTGCTACAAGAAAAAATCAACACAGAAAGTTCAACACATGTAAATGTTGACATACTGTAACTGTGGCACTTCATCGGTGTCCATGTCGACACATGAGAATGAATATGAAAACATTAAAAAAAAGAAAAATAAATCTTCAAAAACTCATGTCAACCTTTTTCATTGTCGACCATAGCCGTGCCAGTGTTTTGCATGTGCCATTTAATCCTGGGGTTGCCGTGAATCGCGCGCAGGGGTGGGGGGGAGGGAGGAGGTGAGGGGTGTCTGCGAATCACGGGAGGAGGGGTCGTGGGTGGATGCCATGAATTGCGGGAGGGGGGGGGTCGCGGGGGGGGGGTGTGGGTGCTGCGAATTGTGGGAGGGGTGGGGCGCGGGGGGTTGCAGTGAATCGCGGGAGGGTGGGTCGCGGGGGCGGGGGGTTGCCGCAATGACAGGAGGGGGGGTCAGGGGTGGGGAATCGCGGTAGGGGGGATCGTGGGGGGCACCGTGAACCGCGGGAGGGGGGGCCCGGGGGGGTTGGCGCGAATCGAGGGGGGGGGGTCGCGGGGTGCCGCGAATCGCAGGAGGGGGGGTGTCACGGGGTGGGGCCGCGAATCACGGGAGTCACCGGGGGTGCCGCGAATTGCGGGGGGTGTGCTGCAAATCGCGGGAGGGGCGTCGCGGGGGGTGACGCGAATCGCCACAAGAAAAAATCAACACAGAATATTCAACACATGTAAATGTTGACATAAGTGTGGCACTTCATCGGTGTCCATGTCGACACATGAGAATGAATATGAAAACATTCAGAAAAAGAAAAATAAATCTTCAAAAACTCATGTCAACCTTTTTCATTGTCGACCATAGCCGTGCCAGTGTTTTGCATGTGCCATTTAATCCTGGGGTTGCCGTGAATCGCACGTGGGAGTGGGGGGGGGAGGGAGGAGGTGAGGGGTGTCCACGAATCACGGGAGGAGGGGTCATGGGTGGATGCCATGAATTGCGGGAGGGGGGGTTGCGGGGGGGTGTGGGTGCCGCGAATTGTGGAAGGGGGGGCGCGGGGGGTTGCAGTGAATCGTGGGAGGGTGGGTCGCGGGGGCGGGGGGTTGCCGCAATGACAGGAGGGGGGGTCAGGGGTGGGGAATCGCGGTAGGGGGGGTCGTGGGGGGCACCGTGAACCGCAGGAGGGGGGCCCGGGGGGTTGGGGCGAAACGTGGGAGGGGGGGTCGCGGGGTGCCGCGAATCGCAGGAGGGGGGGTGTGTCACGGGGTGGGGCCGCGAATCGCGGGAGTCACCAGGGGTGCCGCGAATTGCGGGGGGTGTGCTGCAAATCGCGGGAGGGGGGTCGCGGGGGGTGCCGCGAATCGCCACAAGAAAAAATCAACACAGAAAGGTCAACACATGTAAATGTTGACATAAGTGTGGCACTTCATTGGTGTCCATGTCGACACATGAGAATGAATATGAAAACATTGAAAAAGTGAAAAATAAATCTTGTCAACTATTTCATTGTCGACCATAGCCATGTCAGTGTTTTGCATGTGCCATTTAATCGTGGGGATGCCGTGAATGGGGGGGGGAGGGAGGGAGGGAGGTGCATACCTCCCAACATTACCCTCTCCAGGAGGGACACATTGCTCTGTTTCTGGACTTTCTTCTTAATTTATGGATTACCATCACCTGTGCTTAAACACCTTTCTTATCAATTACCCTGTTTAAAACAGGTGATGACAATCATAAATTAAGACGGAAGTCCACAACCCAGCGTTACAGCTCCAGACACACTTTGAGTGACAGATGTAGCCAAATATATAAGAGATATGTATATATATATGTATATATATATATATATGTGTGTATGTGTATATATATATGTGTATATATATGTATATATGTGTGTGTGTATATATATATATATATATCACCGTGCGCCCCTGCCAGTACCATTTATTTTTCTGCTCTCATGGTTGTGCCGCCGAGCGCATTGGTATATAACCATGTCTGTTAGCAGTCCTGTTCCCTGATTGTGTCCCACCCAGAGGCGGATTGGCCGGACCAGATTTCACTCTAGCTGGGCCGCTTACCTTTGTTAGAAGCGGCCGCAGCCCAGCCTGGTCACAAACGGCAGCATTGCCCGAAACAAATATGGCCGTCGCATATATGCATATATTAAATGCTCATATGCGGCGACCATATTTGTTTTGGGCAATGCCGCTGGATGTCGATGGAGGGGGTGGTGAGTAGTGTCCGCAACCCCGCCGACCCGCCCTCACCGGCTGTGGCGACAGCAACAAACCCCCCCTGCCGCAGCGGCAGCAACCCCCGCGCCGCCCCGAGGGCATCACTGTGTGCGGCATATGTTGTAATGGGCATCAAGGTGTGAGGCATATGTATAATGAGCATCACGGTGTGTGGCATATGTATAATGGGCATCACGGTGTGAGGCATATGTATAATGAGCATCACGGTGTGAGGCATATGTATAATGGGCATCACGGTGTGAGGCATATGTATAATGGGCGTCACGGTGTGAGGCATATGTATAATGAGCATCACGGTGTGTGGCATATGTATAATGGCATCACGGTGTGCGGTATATGTATAATGGGCATCATGGTGTGCGGTATATGTATAATGGGCATCACGGTGTGTGGCATATGTATAATGGGCATCACGGTGTGTGGCATATGTATAATGGAGCATCACGTTGTGTGGCATATGTATAATGGGCATCACGGTGTGTGGCATATGTATAATGAGCATCACGGTGTGTGTTATATGTATAATGGGCATCACGGTGTGTGGCATATGTATAATGGAGCATCACGTTGTGTGGCATATGTATAATGTACATCATGGTGTGTGGCATATGTATAATGAGCATCACGGTGTGAGGCATATGTATAATGGGCATCACGGTGTGTGGCATATGTATAATGGCATCACGGTGTGCGGTATATGTATAATGGGCATCATGGTGTGCGGTATATGTATAATGGGCATCACGGTGTGTGACATATGTATAATGGGCATCACGGTGTGTGGCATATGTATAATGGGCATCACGGTGTGTGGCATATGTATAATGGGCATCACGGTGTGTGGCATATGTATAATGGGCATCACGGTGTGTGGCATATGTATAATGGGCATCACGGTGTGGCATATGTATAATGGGCATCACGGTGTGTGGCATATGTATAATGGGCATCACGGTGTGTGGCATATGTATAATGGGCATCACTGTCTCCCCTCCTTGCATCTTCCACCACTTTGTGACTCCCCTCCCTGCATCCCCTGCCACTCTGCATTCCCCCTCCTACCCTGCATCCTGTGCCACCATGCTGTCCTCACACTCTGCGTCCTGTGCCACCCTGTGTAAGTCCTCACTCCCTTCGTTCTCAGCCTGCATCTCCCCTCCCAGCATTCTACGCCACCCTCCATCCCCCCTCCCTCCCTGCATCCTCTTCCACCCTGCCACTCTACTGTGTTGTGAGACCCCCTGTCTCTATCTCCCCAGCCCCACAGGCTGCAGAATAAACGCTGTACGCATACGCCTATTCTGCAGCCTGAGGGGCTGGGGACATAGCCAGCAGCTTGGTGAAATAGACCACACCCCCATATTGATAGGCCACGCCCACAAAAAAAAACCAACGCTACCATGCCGCAACCCCCCCCCCCCCCCATTAGGGCTGCTTCAAGTTATTTCCCGGGCTGGTTTTAATTCCCAATCCGCCCCTGCACAGAGCAGCCTCTGCCCCGTGATCTCCTGGTGCTCACTGCCCCCCCCCCCCGCTGCTGCGGCATGTCAGGGCTGAGGCGGGAGTGTCCACACGCTGCCGCGCTAGCAGCTTACACTGTCAGCGGGAGGAGACTTCTAGCGCAGCAGCGGCTATTAACTATGCAGGGCGGGCAGAAACAGGCAGGGCGGAAATCGGCAGCTATAAAAGGGGCAGGGCGCAGCGCCCCGTGAAATAAGCCTAGCGGGAACACTACTACCCTGTATAGCACCGACTTGCTGACACATTACATGTATCTATAGCAGCCTACCCTGTATAGCACGTCTTACTGACACATAGTGTGTATCTATAGCAGCCTACCCTGTATAGAACTGGCTTACTGACACATCGTGTGTATCTATGGCAGCCTATCTGTATGGCACTGGCTTACTGACTCTTTGTGAGTAACTACTGACATATTGTGTGTAAGTTTAGCAGCTCACCCTGTAATTAGAGATGTGCGGCGGCCACTTTTCGGGTTTTGGTTTTGGATCTGGATCTCCCTTCGTGTTTTGGATCTGGATTGGTTTTGGCAAAACCACCCTTGTGGGTTTTGGTTTTGGATCTGGATTTTTATGAAAAAATGCTAAAAATGGCTAAAATAACAGAATTTGGGCCTGTTTTTGCCCCTAAAGTATTATTAACCTCAATAACATTAGTTTCCACTCATTTCTAGTCAATTTTGATCACTTCACAGCTTACAAAATTGTTTTCATTTACTGTAGTTGGGCCAAAAGGGTATACCGAGGTAGCTGGATGACTAAGCTAAGCGACAGCAGTCGGCATCACATACATGTGGACCTTACACTTCCAACCTGGCAGAGCGGCACTGCAGGGGCAGACAGGGTGGCAGTTTAATAAACTATCTCAAAAAAAGAGAAATGCTCCAAAGAGCAAATACAAAGAGGTATCGGCCTTGTCATGACTGGTGGTAGCAGCTTCAGCACTTCTATCAGGTTGCTGATCTCCCACTATTTCCTCCTCTATCATCCTCCAAAAATGTGTTTTTATTTTATTTATTACTTTTATTTATTTTTCTTACTTTACACTGGACACAGCCTGTCACACTGGACACAACCCCTTGGACACTGGACACAGCCCCTGGACACTGGACACAGCCCGTCACCCTGGACACAGCCCCTGGACAATGGACACAGCCTCTGGACACAGCCCCTGGACACTGCCCCTGGACACACCCCTTCACACTGGACACAGCCCCTGGACAATGGACACAGCCGTCACACTGGACACAGCCTCTGGACACCGCCCCTGGACACAGCCCGTCACACTGGACACAGCCTTCACACTGGACACTGCCCCTGGACACTGGACACAGCCCGTCACCCTGGACACAGCCGCTGGACAATGGACACAGCCCCTGGACACTGCCCCTGGACACAGCCCGTCACACTGGACACAGCCCCTGGACAATGGACACAGCCGTCACACTGGACACAGCCTCTGGACACCGCCCCTGGACACAGCTCCTGTACACTGGACACAGCCTTCACACTGGACACTGCCCCTGGACACTGGACACAGCCCGTCACCCTGGACACAGCCCCTGGACAATGGACACAGCCCGTTACCCTGGACACAGCCCCTGGACACAGCCCCTGGACAATGGACACAGCCTCTGGACACCGCCCCGGGACACAGCTCCTGTACACTGGACACAGCCGTCACACTGGACACTGCCGCTGGACACAGCCCTGGACCCTGGACACAGCACCTGTACACAGCCCCTGTACACTGGACACAGCCCCTGTACACTGGACACAGCCCCTGTCACACTGGACACTGGATATATGTAGTCACACTGGACAATGGATATATGTCACACTGGACTCTGGATATATGTCGTCACACTGGACAATGGATATATGTCACGCTGGACACAGGATATATGCCGTCACACAATGGTTACATGTCACACTGGACACAGGATATATGTCGTCACACTGGACAATGAATATATGTCACACTGGACACAGGAAATATGTCGTTAGACTGGACAATGGATATATGTCACGCTGGACACTGGATATATGCCATTCCACAATGGTTACATGTCACACTGAACACTGGATATATGTTGTCACACTGGACAATGGATATATGTCACACTGGACACTGGATATATGTCGTCACACTGGACACAGGATATATGTCACACTGGACACTGGATATATGTCATCACACTGAACACTGGATATATGTCGTCACACTGGACACTGGATATATGTAGTCACACTGGACACAGGATATATGTCGTCACACTGGACAATGGATATATGTCACACTGGACACTGGATATATGTCGTCACACTGGACAATGGATATATGTTACGCTGGACACCGGATATATGTCGTCACACTGGACAATGGATATATGTCTCGCTGGACACTGGATATATGCCGTCACACAATGGTTAGATGTCACACTGGACACTGGATATATGTCCTCACACTGGACACAGGATATATGTCGTCACACTGGACACAGGATATATGTCGTCACACTGGACACAGGATATATGTCGTGACTCGTGACACTGGACAATGGATATAGGCCGTCACACTGGACACAGCCCCTTGTATTACTGCAGCCCCTGTACTCAGTGTACTACTCAGCAGCACTGCAGCCCCTGCGTGTGAGCACTGCAGCACTGAGTTAGTTAGTTAAATCACACAACACAGGGCTCAGGGCTAAATAAATCACAACACAGGGCTTAGGGCTAAATAAATCACAACACATGGCTTAGGGCTAAATAAATCACAACAGGGCACGGGCCACAGGACAGCCCCTGGACAGTGGACACTGCAGCCCCTGCGTGTGAGCACTGCAGCACCTAGTTATTTAAATCACACTACAGGGCTCAGGGCAGTGAGGGCACAGGGCAGGTCACGGAGCACAGCACAGCATGGCACGGAGCACAGCACAGGGCACACGGAGCTTCCCAACCACCCTCTTCCCTCTCCAAGATTGGAGTGAAGATGGCGGGCGCGCGTGCGTCTTTTATAAGATCCCGCTCCCGCGAGAATCCGACAGCGCGATGATGACGTTTTGCCTTGTTTTCGGTCCGGAATTGAGGCGGGAACTCCCGAGCCGCCTCGGACCCTGACCCGGATCCCGAGATTCGGATCTGTCGGATCTCGGGGTTCCGGACCCGCTCATCTCTACCTGTAATAGCACTAGCTTACTGACACATTGTGTGTAACTATATATAGTTACATAGTTACATAGTAGGTAAGGCTGAAAAAAGACTTGCGTCCATCTAGTTCAACCTGGTATAGATATCCATTGCTGATTTGGTAGGTTCTGGTATTTTACAGACAAATTATATTTCTTATTTGTACCCATAAATGTTTGTCCAACTTTGCCTTGAACGCATTTAATGAGCCAGCCATTACCACCTCTCTGGGAAGAGAGTTCCAGAGTTTGACTGTTCTGACCGTAAAGAAATTCTTTCTACTAGCTGAATGAAATCTTTTTTCTTCTAATCTATACTCATGCCCTCGCGTCCTAGATTCCTTTCTAGTAGAAAAGAGGGTGTGTGACAGTTCCTTATATTGGCCCTTGATATACTTGTACATGTTGAGCATGTCCTCCCTTAAACATCTCTTTTCTAATGTAAATAGTCCCAAATTGCTTAATCTCTCCCCGTAGCTTAAATTCTCCATTCCCCTAATAAGCTTTGTTGCTCACCTTTGGACTTTTTCTAATTCTATGATGTCCTTTTTATAGTGTGGGGCCCAGAACTGTACTCCGTACTCTAGGTGAGGTCTCACCAATGCTTTATATAGTGGCATAATTACTCTTGAGTCCCTAGTTTCCATTCCCCTCTTAATACATGCCAGAATTTTGTTTGCCTTTTTTGTAGCTACATTACAATGGGCACTACATCCTAGTTTGCTGTCTATTTGGACTCCTAGATCCTTTTCAAGTATGGTATTACCCAGTTCCTCTCCGCTAAGGTTGTAACTTGCACACTGGTTGTGTCTCCCAAGGTGCATAACCTTACATTTATCCACATTGAACCTCATCTTCCATTTTTTTGCCCACTCATCTAGAATTGCAAGATCATTTTGAAGCATGGTGACATCTTCTGATGATTTGATGACTTTGCTAAGTTTTGTATCGTCCGCAAAGATGGATACATTGCTGAGTAACCCTATCCCAATATCGTTAATAAAAATGTTAAACAAAATGGGCCCCAAATCCGAACCCTGGGGCACTCCACTTAGTACCGGTATCATATCTGATACGGCACCATTCACAACCACTCTTTGTTCTCTATTACATAGCCAATTCCCTACCCTAGGAAAATCACATCTACAGCATTTCCATTATCGAGGTTTTTGCTAACCTCTTCATAGAACCCTAGTAGATTAGTTTGGCATGAACGATTTTTCACGAACCCATGTTGGTTAGTACTGAGTAGACGGTGATGATCTAAATATTCCTGGATACCATCCCTTAAAAATCCTTCAAATAGTTTACCCACAATTGATGTTAAACTAACGGGTCTGTAATTAGCGGGATCTTCCTTTTTTACTTTTTTGAATATTGGCACTACCTCTGCTATTCTCCAATCTTTTGGTACTATACCTGACGATAGAGATTTGCTAAAGATATAATGTAGGGGGGTAGCTAGTTCATCCCTTAATTCCATTAATACCCTCGGATGAATCCCATCTGGCCCTGGTGATTTATTTGTTTTGAGTTTGCTTAGCCTCAGTATTATTTCCTTCGGCGTGAAATCCACAATGAGATCTGGCTTATTTGTCCCGTTTGTGGTAAATGTTCATTCCACAGTCTGCTCTCCCTTAGTACATACTGATGAGAAGAACTCATTTAACAGTTTTGCTTTTCCCTTGTCCTCAGTAACACTTTTTCCACTAGTATCAGTTAGTGGGCCTATGTTTTCCTTAATTAAACGTTTACTATTTATGTATTTAAAAAACTTCTTTGGGTTGGCTTTGCTTTCAGTGGCTATGCACTCTTCATATAATATTTTAGCTGCTTTGATTACCCCTTTACAAGTTTTGTTTGATTCTTTGTATTTTGCGAACACCTCCTCATTCAAGTTATTTTTATAGAATTTAAAGGCTCTGGTTTTATTGTTGATAGCTGACCTTACTTCTTTGTCCAACCATGGTGGCTTTTTTTTGTTGAATTTACCTGTTAGGGCTTCCCTGAATAATTCAAAGTTCGCTTTTCTGAAGTTTAGTATTTTTGCAGATCCTTTTTGATGTAATTTACTGAAGTTGATTTCCAGTGAAACCATATTGTGATCACTGTTCCCTAATTGTTCAATTACTTTTGTGTTTGAAACTAAGTCTGTGTTATTTGTTAATACTAAGTCCAAGAGTGCCTCATCACGAGTTGGAGTTTCTACCGTTTGTGTAATAAACTGGTCTTTAAGTAAGCTTAAGAACCCATTGCTTCTTGCTGATTTACCTGTTTCGTTTTCCCAATCAATGTCGGGTACATTAAAATCCCCCATAATTAATACCTGACCCTGATTTGATGCTTGTTTGATTTGGTTTAAAAGAAGAGACTCTTCCCTTTCGTTTATATTTGGTGGTCTATAGCATACCCCTATTATAAATTTGTTTTTTGTTTTTTTATTATTGTCGGTTATCTCTGCCCACACTGTCTCCGAGTTGTCGTCTTCCAGGTCTGTGATCATATTTTTCTCACATGATGTTAAGTTATTATTTACATATAGGCACACACCCCCGCCCCTTCTATTTTCCCTGTCTTTCCTGTAGATTGTATATCCCTCCATGTTTAATACCCAGTCATGCGACTCATTACACCATGTTTCTGTAATACCAATGATGTCGTAGTCGTCCCTACTGATCACCGTTTCTAGCTCCCCGATTTTACTCACTAAGCTTCTTGCATTAGCCAGTAAGCATTTTAATTTATGTTTATTTTTAGATATGGCTCTAATATTGTGATTAGTTTCACCCCAGGACCCATTTGAATTCTTTACTAGCTTCCTCTTTCCCCTCTCCCCTTCAATAGACTCTCTACAGGCCTCCCCACCATGCACACTGCCTGCCCTCTTTATAGTTCTGGGAATTCTTCCTCTGTCATTCCCTCCTTCCCGTATACTAAGATCATCTGTACCTAAGAACTGTAATGGGGTAACGTGACTGTTACAACATAACATTTTATTACATGACATTCCTGATGCACTCTGAGAGTTACCCCCGATTATACCCTTGTTATAGTAGCCTACTCTATAGTATAAAAGTAATATAAAGGTGTTCAAATCGCTTAGAAAGCATCTTGGTGGATGAAGACACAGGGATGGTGTCCCCACACCATATAAACACATGAAAGAAAAAAATCATATGCAAGACCATATGAAATCGTGTCTCGTTCATCAGCGCTATCAATAGATAATACATCCCTATGAAGGTATATTAGTCTCCTCTTCTCCGCCTCAAACTGGTTTATACAGTAGAGATGACCGCAGTATTGAAAGGGATTCTTGATATATATATGGATACCCATCACCGAAGATGCCTGCCTGAGTGGGGAGAAAATACCATACATCCCTATATTATTAATTTATTTATTAGCAGTTTCTTATATAGCGCACACAGATTCTGCTGCACTTTACAGAGAATATTTGAACATTCACATCAGTCCCTGCCCCAGTGGAGCGTACAATCCATATTCCCTACCACATGTGGATTGGGCGTCTCCTCTTCTCCGTTTGTATGAAATAAAGTGTGGCCAAAATCGATAATCATCTGACTATACCACTCTCCAGTGGTGTGTACATAAGGAGAGAGATAAGTGTGCCACGTGTGCTGTTCATCAAGGCTTGTCGGTCTTTTTGTATGCTGTACACTGTATTGTCAGGACATAATTACCCATTTCCTTGTCTGCACCAAATAAGCGCTGGACTTGAAGTGTTCGGAAGAAGCCTGCTGTGTCTGTAAGGAGGATATTTATCAAACATTGGAGAGAGCTAAGGTACCAACCAATCAGCTCTTAGCTGACATTTTTGAAACACAGGCCGTAACATGGCAGTTAGAAGCTGGTTGGCTGTTTTTATCTCTTTCCAACCTTTTTCACTTGGATAACTTGTTATAATTTATTATCCACGTGGCCTACAATTGGTAATGGTAAAGTATGGCGAGGGAGGCACCACACGAGGGTACTTGGTACACTAATTGAGGGACTATGTCGACTATTGTTGACCTAGGCACTAGAAATCTTAAAAAGTCATGTCGACCTTTTGCTTGTCTCAAACTTTAGTCCATGTTAACCAAAGTGCATGTAGACCTTTTCACTGTCGACCAATAGTGGTTGACCTAATGACCGTTGACCTAGTTATCGTCGACCTACTAATACACTTTTTGACAGACAGCAATGCTAATATTGCATTGTGTGTATTATTTTAGCACAAACTTGTTAGGAAGATGCAAAATATCAGTCACTGTGAACGAGGGGCCTCACTGCAGCGCTTTGTTAAGTGGCCATTTTGTTTCCTGAGGTAACATTTTGAATGTGCCGCAACCTACTGTATGAACTCCCCAGGCATTTGTAACATTACTGAAATTACAGGATTTTAATGGCTGTTTTAAATACTGCAAGGACCAAAGCAAGGAACCCTCTGAGATGTGTGTAAACAGGAGAATGATGGGGTCTCCTCCTAGACCAAGGGGTCTCCTCCTAGACCAAGGAACCCTCTGAGATGTCCTGTATGTAGACACAATAATGATGAGGTAATGGCTGCATCTCCTCATACACCAAGGAACCCATCTGAGTTGTGTGTAGACAGGAGAATGATGGGGTAATGGCTATGTCTCCTCATAGATCAAGAAACCCTTTGAGATGTCTGTAGATAGGAGAAAGGAACCAAGGAACCCTCTGAGATGTATGTAGATAGAAGAATCATGGGTAATGGCTATGTCTCCTCATAGACCAAGGAACCCTCTGAGATGTGTGTAGACAGGAGAATGATGGATAATGGCTAGGTCCTTCTCATAGACCAAGGAGCCCTCTGAGATGTGTGCAGACAGAATTATCGGGTAATGGCTAGGTCTTCTCATAGACCAAGGAACCCTCTGAGATGTGTGTAGACATATTTAAAAAAGTAAATGTACACATGTTTCATTTGACATATTCTGACACTGTAGCCGCCAAGCATTCACCCAGCATGGAGACGCTCCAAATGAGGAAATAACCACAGAGATACAGTATTATTCACCACTCATTTTATTACCCAAATTGTTGTTGGAAATAACACATGATGGGGTATAAGATGGAAATTCTGTTGAAGATGGGATGTTGCCTATACCAACCAATCAGATTCTATCTAGTATCTCCTAGACAATACTAAATAAATAATTTGTCTATTATCTAGACTACTCATTTATTTAGTATTGTATAGGAGATAATAGATACAGTCTGATTGGTTGTTATGTGCAATATTCCATATTTAACAGAAGTTGAAATGTAGTGGGATGCCTCTACATTGGGAGTGCATGCCACTCCGTGATGGTGACAGGGGTGCATACCACTCCTTGGATGGTATAGGGGGTGCATGCCACTCCAGTGACAGGGACGCTTGCCACTCCGTAAATGGTGATGGGGGCGCATGCCACTCCGTGGATGGCGGCGGGGGTGCATACCACTCCGTGGATGGTGACGGGGGCGTATACCACTCTGTGGGTGGTGACGGGGGGCCACTCCATAGATGTTTCCTGGGTCTCTTGCCGCTCCGTGTAGGTTTCCTGGGACTCTTGCCACACCATAGATGCTTCCTGGGACTCTTGCCACACCGTGGATGCTTCCTGGGACTCTTGCCACTCCGTGGATGCTTCCTGAGACTCTTGCCACTCCGTGGATGTTTCTGCGATATTGGAATACCAGTCCATTGAGAATGGGTTCTCATGCCACTCCGTGGATTGGAACGGGGGCTCTTGCCTCTCCATGGATGGTGATGGGGGCGTATACCATTCCGTTGATCGTGACGGTGGCTCTTGAGACACGGTGGATATTGACGGGGGCGAATTCCTCAATGGTGAGGAAGCCTGTCTCTCCCTTGGTGCCGATGGGGCCTGTCTCTCCCTTGGTGCCGGTGGGGCCTGTCTCTCCCTTGGTGCCGATGGAGCCTGTCTCTCCCTTGGTGCCGGTGGGGCCTGTCTCTCCCTTGGTGTCGGTGGGGCCTGTCTCTCCCTCGGTGCTGGTGGGGCCTGTCTCTCCCTCGGTGCCGGTGGGGCCTTTCTCTCGCAGGGAGGCGGTGGGGCCTTTCTCTCGCACGGAGGCGGTGGGGCCTTTCTCTCGCGGGGAGGCGGTGGTGCCTTTCTCTCGCGGGGAGGCGGTGGTGCCTTTTTCTCGCGGGGAGGCGGTGGGGCCTGTCTTACCCGCGGTGCCGGGGGCATCTGCCTCTCCCGGGGTTCTTGTTTGGTTTGGCTCTCTGATGGCAATTGGGCCATTTCCCCTCTTGTAGCAAGTTTGACTCACTGCGTCACCTTAATTAAAGATAAAATAGAAATATTAAATAACAAATAAGCTATACACAAATATCCCTTCTAGTCATAATGGACGGAAACACAACGAACAGAGGAAAAATCATTCGATGCGGGTGCTTACACGTGAATGTGTAAGCGTACGCGTTGCAGCATAGTGCGGGTATTTGTGTGGCGGGGTGGGCGTGCCTTTGGCGGGATGGAGTTTACCTGCTTGATAGGCAGCGGAAATAGGCAGCCAAGCGAGCCCTTTATGCTACTATACGCAACCTCTCTGGGCGCCATGAAAAGCAAAAAGTGAATATGGTCCCCGATCTCCTGTCACAATGTTACAATTCATTTCATATTCATACGATTATAATCCGGAATCACAATGCTCCGCTAGTAGGATCAGTATAAATATGTGTTACACAACTAACTACAGATATGCAGGTATCAGCGAATACAATACCATAATGGAGTTATGGGGGAAATAAAGGGCTTTATTATTTAAAGCCCATTTATCAGCAACCTCATTTGCAGTGAAATGTGGGCATAATATCGGTGCCCATTGTCACATGCAAATTGTGATTATTTAACCACCAACAAAAAGAAAGGGTTTAAACCAAAATAAAAAAGTGTTTGTGTGTGTGTGTGGGGGGGGGGGGGGACGAACCCACTGGAATCGAATAACCATTTTAGCTCATATGGAACGCCAAAAATGTTGGGGGTCATTGGGAACCGGCAGTGATATAAATAATAAATAACCCCTCAGATTTGGGCAAAGACCCCCTGAAACACCCACTAAATTGGGACATAACCGCCTTCTATGCTATGACACGCCCACTTTCAGGTGAGCCTCGCCCCTTAAGAAATCCATGAAGAACCCCAATTGCTCAAACAAAAAGAATGAATAGAAATAAAAGCGCACTTACCTTGCCACTATAGAACGGGACGCAGCGCAGGGCTGCTCCCGTTTGTCTCCTCCTTCCTCCTCTCTCTCCTTGCTCCTCTCCAAACACAATATATGAACTGAAAACGCTGAATAATCAGACACGTTCAAAAGCTCTGACTGCACAAGTCAGGACCAGGCAACAGAATGATTCCTAGTGTTCCGTCCTGGCTCACCAGGCATTGGCCCTTATTCTGATTGACGCGGACTTTACCGCATACTTTCGGATCGCGTCTTTTCGGCGTCTGCGCATGCGTGGAGAACGCCACGCGCATGTGCCACGCCTTGACTCCGTACCAGTTCGGCCAAATCCCGTCCAAAACTGTTCCCCGCAATCAGTCGGGAAATATGGGCGTATTATGGGCGTCATGCGGAATGACACATGGGCGTAGTTTCAAAGTGGGCAAAACGGGGCGGAAACATGGGCGGATACGGGGGAGTACACTTATGTTGGGGGGCGTACATTCGGATAGCACTCCGAATGCACGCGATCAAAAAGGGCAGAAATGTGCGGTGTCCACAAGTGTACTATTGCTTTGCGGACACCACTCGTTCATGCGGTAGGCGAACGTACGCCTAATGACTACAAGCATTAACACCTGAACCCAATAGAATCTACTCCTTTACTCATTACTCACTAATAGGCCGCTTGTCAGTGCTTTAATTGAAACCATTGCTGCTTCAAGGAAACCTTAGTAATCCCCCACATATGCTGTACTTGTCCCACACTTAAAAACTGCTAACAATGGACATGACTGAATATTAATACTATCAATACACATGTGTATTCGACATGTACTCATGAAACCACACATTTTTGGGTAAAGTAAACAAATTTATTTCTATACATGTCACAGTCAATGCCACTGTGATGCAATGACCAAAAAATACAAAATACAAAAAAGAAACAACATGGCAGGAATGTAGCAAAATAAATAATAATACAAAACAAATATAATTGCACACAGATGGACTCCAGCACCTCCTATGAGCCACTGCACATGCAGCCAGTGGGAAATGAGGATGCTGCTGGCCCTTCTACAGCAGGGCAACCTGCACCTGACCATTCTACAGCAGGGCAACCTACACCTGGCCCTTCTGCAGCAGGCCAACCTGCAGCTGGCTCATATGCACCATCAGCAGAATCATTTGGAACACAACCGGGGACTTCACAAGATAGTACCATGGCCATCACTTCAAGTACAGCTGACAGTAATGGCAGGCAAAAGAGGGCAACAGGGGAACCAAAAAGGACATATGAAGCAAGGGCTCATCTGGTTACCCTCAGCACGTGATTGGACACAAGAAGCTGACACACACAGCACAATGGAAGATTTGGGACCACATAACGGTGGAGATTAATGCAGCCACAAGTTCATTTGCGACCACGTTTGGCCTTGGTAGGCTCCTTGGCCTGTGCAGCAGCTCTTCGGGGACGGCCAGATGCTGGGCCAGGTGGAGCAGATGATGTTGAGGGGTTGGCTGGTCTACCCCTCCTGCCAGCAGGGAGTGTTGCCGGTGGTAATGCACCAGAAACGGATGACATTAGGACCCTGTTGCTGGTAACCAGCTCCACCATAAGCTCATTATGGTGGAGGAGGAGATCATTTTGGCGGGTGGCTTGCTCGGCCAGCACCTGAGCACTTGCAGCCATGGCCTGATGTGACTCAGCCATGGCCTGCATGCTCGCAGCGATGGCCTGCTGGGTGCTGACCAAGCTCGCCAGGATCTCCTCGGTCCTATGCATCCGTTCTGATGCCAAGTCTCCCTGCTGGTTGATGTCCCCAAGCATCTGGGCCAAGGCGGCCAAATCGGCTTGGGCCGATGGCGGCTGCTGCTGCACAGGCCTACCACTGGGGCCAGGTGGCACGGACTCCTCCACCTCCTGAGCAGAGTCGTCACCAAGCGGTGGGGTGTCTGTGGAAAAAGATAAACACAATTAGGAGACATTCTAAGATAATTACTTGCACAAGTTTATGGCATGACCAATATTTACCTTCCAGAAAAGACGCAAACACTTCAGCTGGGGCCTCGCTATCCATCGTGCTCACCCCCCTGATCTCCTCAACTGATATACAGCTCTCGGCCATCAACTCCAGGGGGGTGAGCTCTAGCCCTGATGGCATGGGCCCGGCCCCAGATGTCTGGCTGTGTTCCCACCGCTTGGTCATCTTCCTCTTCAGGTTGGTTTTGAAGTCCTGCCACCTGCAATGTAAGTTGACATATTAATACATGTCACTCCAGATGTTAGCTGTTGCAGCCATTGCTCTGTGCTACATATTACGACATGTGATTAATGTCCTAAAGATAATATTACATGCAACTATGATATCCACCGTTACAATACACATTCACAATCACCCTACTCTAACTGTCACCGAAATAACATGGCAATAATGTATGTGTATCGTAACAACCTCACGGGCCATTTGCAAAATCCATCTAAGCATCAATTCAATCATTACTTGGCTATTACTGGGCACATGTATCACAAAACAACTTGCCTCTTCTTCACATGGTCCGTCTCACGAACTTGTGGCGCTACTTCATTAATCTCTGCCGTTATCTGTTCCCAAATCTTCCATCTGCGTGTGTGTGTCAGCTTCTCCGATGGACACTCAATCCAATCACGTGCTCGGGGAACCAGGATGGCAAGCTCCTGTGCTTCATATGCCTTATTTTTTTTGGTTGGTTCCTCTGTTGCCCTGGCTCTCCCCTTGCCACGTCCTTGGCCACGCCCCCTGTCACGTGTCGCTGCACTTGAAGTGCTGGCCATGGTACTACCTTGTGAATTCCCCGGTTGTGTTCCAATCAATTCTGCTGATGGTGCATATGAGCCAGCTGCAGGTTGGCCTGCTGCAGAAGGGCCAGGTGTAGGTTGCCCTGCTGTAGAATGGTCAGGTGCAGGTTGCCCTGCTGTAGAAGGGCCAGCAGCCTCCTCATTACCCACTGCCCGCATGTGCAGTGGCACATAGGTGGTGCTGGAGTCCATCTGGTCAAATAGTTGCTGCAGATCTGGGTCCACCTCTGGTTGTGATCCAGACATGTTAGCAACAACATGGTCACCTTCTAATACACCTTTATATACTGTTTGTGTATCCTGTTTGGCGGACATCAGCGGCAGCTGCGTTCCGTGCGTGAGCGTACGTCGCTATTTTTTCGCGCCGCATACGGTGGCGGAAATTCCATTGTGTAAAACCTGGCGAAAGTTCTACATGAAATACTGGGCACCAATGCTAACATTGCATAGAATCTTCTGATACACCTGTGACTATTGCACAATACACATGCTATTTGCTAGCATGACATGACATTTGAGTCATGACTACTGTGGTATTGTGGCGTTTGATTGCAAGCTAAAAGTAGCCCAATCCCTTAGATAATCCAGGCCACAAGTCATGCAATACTCATCTCTACTATTATAGACCACACATGTGAGAGGCCTATAAATAGTGACTTGCTGCTAGAATCATTTGTCTCCAGATCTGGACTTGTCAGGGTGTAAGGTAAGCTCTTCCATGCTCCTTGTAGATATGATATCCATTAACAATGTAAGTGTATGAATGTATGCACCATTGCCTCACTGACTACAGATTGTTGGGTCAGCAAAGTGCGTGTAGCATTATTGCAACATGTCACATGTTCACTATTTCACTCACAGGTCTTAAACCTGTGTGGGTTCATCTATTGCAGGACAACATGTCCCAGCAATAGATGAAATGTCTCATAGTACATGATGTCGGCAAAAAATGCTGACACCTTTATCTGAGTGTTTGGGACGGTGTGTATTGAGTTCATATTATTGTGTCATCATTATAGAGTCAAATGGATCTGAGGGATTTCACGGGGCGGCCATCTATTGTACGTATTGAAGGCTACAAATCTATTTGTAGTGGGATATGGCCATTATGTGCATAGGTGCATCAGTATTTATGTTCATTTCTTTATAGGTTGCTGAAGCAATGATGCGCTACATGGAGAGGAGGCTAAGGGCACTTGCGGCTCTCCCCACTCGTCGGCCAAGGAGGCCAGGACGTGCTAGAATCTATCGCACACGGGTGACTCTGTTTGCTATGCCCGATGATGAGGTACTTACTAGGTACCGGTTACCGCCACATGTCATTCTGGATCTGCTCACCTTAATTCAGAGCGATCTGGAACCTCTACACGGGATCACGACAGCAATTCCGCCTCACACACAGCTGCTGGCGGTGTTGCATTTCTGCGCCTCAGGATCATTCCAACAAGTAGTGGCAGTACTTGCTGGAATATCTCAGCCGGCCTTCTGCCGAATCCTAAGGCGTGTGACGTCGGCCATGTTCAGGCGCAAGGGGCACTTCATGGCCATGACATTTGCCACGAGACCCTGCGCAGAAGCCAGCAGGCCTTCCATCAAATTGCTGGCTTCCCTAATGTGATAGGGGCTGTGGATGGCACCCATGTACCATTTGTGCCTCCATCTCGAAGTGAGAAGATATATAGGAACCGCAAATTGTTCCACTCACTGAACGTGATGGTGGTATGTGGCCCATCCATGGAAATTCTCGCCTTCAACTCGAAGTTTCCCGGAAGTGCCCATGACTCTCATGTCATCCGACAAACCGGGATATGGCAAAGACTACAAGAGCTGGAAGGCCGTGATGCGTGGGTTCTGGGTGACTCCGGTTACCCATGTACGCCCTGGCTACTTACGCCGTACAGCTACCCAGCACCGGGCCCACAGGAGGCATTCAATCGGGCGCATGTTGCCACCAGGCAAGTGGTGGAGCGCTCAATTGGCCTTTTAAAAGGTCGATTTAGAGTGCTCCACCGCACTGGTGGTGACTTACAATATGCGCCTCAAATGGTGTCGAGGATCGTGGGCCTGTGTATATTTTTCCACAACATTGCTGTGCGGCGTGAGATACCCTTTGATGAGTGGGAGGTACCATCTGAGCCGCAAGATCCGCCCATGCGCCCATCCCGCGCCCCTGAATGCCGGAGGGGATACCAGCTGCGGGACTCTGTGGCGCAAAGATACTTCAGGTACATGTTATCGAGTTGACAGAACACACCAATTGTAGTCAAAATCAGCCCTTCAAATAAGTACAGTGTGTTAGTTGTCAGTGTTACAAAACTAAAATTAGCCAGCCTGCCCTCCTAATGGCAAAGAAATAGGAGATATTTATCATATGTGCTTAGTTTTGGGGGAAGTTCAATATAGGTGCTAATTATTATACCTTGTACAAGGGATCTTATGTGTTTGTTATATCTTCATTATTGTAGTTGATACTATCCCTGATGACTGGTGAGTACATTGATTTATTCTCTAATGTGTTGGGGATTTTTTCCTGTGTTGATGTATGATTTGTTTGCAGATATATATATATATATATATATATATATATATATATATATGATATTTGAATTTATTCACATGTTTCAACATTTCAAGGAGCAGGCAGGCAGGCAGGCAGGCAGGCAGGGCTGGTGTATAATGCTGGTCTCAGGATACCTGCAAGTATGTGTATGTGTCTTTGACACATAAATGTACGCATACACATAGATGCATAGAGTAAGTAATGCTAACTACAGCTATGCGTTGCTAAGCTATAGCACGCGTTGCTTGGCGGAGCCAGGCGTCATTGGATTTGCTAAGTGCATACACACTGTGTTTTATATATATCAGATTTGTTCATTGCCATACATCAGCACTACTGTTTTGAAGGCATGCGAATTTGTCACCATTTGTGTTGGCGCAGAGACGCTGTTCATGTAAAGATGAACAATAAAGTTATTAACACAAATAACTGTGATAAACCAATGCCACCACCTGATTGGTTGATAGATGCCATTGTTAACATGGCGGAGACACGAAGGGCAGACCCCTTTACACATGCGGAGCTGAGGGTTCTGGTCTCCGTCATGGAGACAAGGCTGGGCCGTGCGGGGCCCTTTATAACTAACCGCCATAAGCGGAGGGCATATGCTGCGGCAGGGCGCCGTATTTACGCCCGCACTCGGGTGCGTAGGTCCCTCGGGCAGCTTGAGAGGCGGTGGTCGGACCTCCGCAGGCGCCAGCCCCAGCTATTGCAGCAAATCAGGGGCGAAATTGCTGAATGTGAGTATTTTAGCTATGAAATTTCGCACTTACAACATAGCATATATAAACAATAACATGTGTCTCATGATAAGTGGGTGTCCATGGGTTTAAAAGTCCATAGACTGTTATGTGTGCTTCTTCCTGGTTAACATGCAGTCATGTGGCTTTTATATGTAATGACATAGCATTGAGGATTCTGATGCATACAATGTGCCAGATCTAATATGTGTTACACATTGATAAATGCCAGGGTTGTAATGTTTGAACAAATTACTAACAATCACATAATAATTTAAATGTCTCATTTTTGAGTCCATTAACAGTAAGGAGCTACTTGCCTGCATCGTTTGCCATCATTATCACCCTTCCATGTATGTCTTGTTATGGATTAATACATGTGCCCCAATGACCCGACATTGACCATGATTTTTTTTTCTACCACACAGCACGAGCCCGAGGCCGACAGGCCCGTGAAGAGGCCGAGGCAGCCCTGGCCCAGGACGAGGCCCAACACCCAGAGGAGGAGGTGGCGGCAAGGGTGGAGGAGGAGGAAGTGGAGGAGGAGGAGATGGTGGAGGAGATGGTGGAGGAGGTGGTGGAGGAGGAGGAGGTGCCTGAGGAGGTGGTGGTGGAGGAGGTGGAAGAGGAGGAGGTGTTGGTGGCGGAGGAGGAGGTGGAGGAGGAGGTGGTGGTGGTGGAGGAGGAGGTGGAGGAGGAGGAGGTGGAGGAGGAGGAGGAGGAGGTGGAGGAGGAGGTGCTTGTGGCGGAGGAGGTGGACGTGGTGATGGTGGCAGAGGAGCTGGCGGAGGAGGGGGCTGAGGAGGCCACGGTTGCCCCAGAGGAGTCTGATTCAGAGGGGGAGGAGGCGTGCCAAGCCCCGGAGTCCCAGCAGATCGGTATGTTTACATAATGCATCATTCATGAAGTAGTTGTACTGGTATTTGTTATGTAGCACTGGTGATTAAAAATTGTGTGCCAATACTATTCATATAGACCCCAAAGTGGGTAGCTACAGATACAGGTACGGGTTAGATGGGGTGTCCAATGCATCCCTTTCATCCAGGACACCTCTCAATTACACAGGTTTGTGGGATGGGTTGGAGCTCCATTTTGACTGCCACATAACCGTTGTAGTTAAACAGGATCCTGGAGTAAAGGGATGAGTGGATCATTTGTGGATTAAATTCACCTGCTGCAATCGTAGATTATGACCCATCAAATAGTGGAATCTATATTGTTGGTGAATGTTATTTATAAACTCTAGGATGTATGCTATAAATGGAGTATGGGCCGGCCTACCTTGGAATGGAGTCAGAAGTTGCCAGTGTCCCAGGAGCCTCCTCTACCTAAACACCCCCTGTAGTTCAGATTGTTTTTTTGCCGTCACAGAATTGTAGGTTGGTTTAGACAGAATTATGATTTTGAGGATGTGTACTGTGCATTCCTGACATTTGCATAACTCCCATGCCACGAACCATCACTGAACTTAGACTGAGCAGATTGTGACAAGTTCTTATTGACGGAGGCCATGACATGCTTGTCATTGGTTAGTCATGGGTGGGTTGTGACTGAGAAGAAACACTATGACTGTTATGTCTTCTGCAGAGTAAAGGGTAGAGGGAAAAAAAGACAGTATGTAGTAAATAAGTTTGCATGTATGTATATATGTATGTGTCATATCTATTTATCTATGTGTGTCTCTATCTCTCTACATAGATAGATATATATATATATATATATATATATATATATATACACACACATGTCACCTAGCATTTGTGGAATTTATGTCGCAGTATGTGAAATGTATGCATGAATAACATGACTAATTTTTGCCCCTTTGACATGCCCACAGATGACACCACACCGGCAGATGAGGGGGTGCGTGGGGCCCTCCTGCGGGCGGAGCACCACTTGAGGCTCCTGCTAGCCGACCTGCAGGACCTCAAAGATCTGCTTATTTAATTTATGTTTTGATATTTTTTTATTTATATGTTAATTGTTTTTTCTAATAAATTCTTTATGCAAGTTCACAGTTGTTGGTTTTCTTTGCACATTAAACAGTATATGTGTAGATTGTTTATAATCTTTTACACAGGGTCTAATACAAACCATTGCACTTCAATTGCTGTAAGGGTTAATGTGTGCAATGCATGTGTTAGGCATGCTTGTAAGGATATATTGGCATCTAATTGATTCCAATTCCAAATAAGCAGTTTTTTATGAGGATAGGTAATTGAATAAGTGGGTCATGTGATGTCTTGCCGAAGATACTTAATAGTGGATTGTTTGGCGTAAATACTCCGCTTACGGGCGGTAGCACCGCTTGGCTCCCGGTCGGATGCGGTATTTCCGAGCATACTCTGTAATACTCTGTAATACCGTGCAGAATCGGAGTGTTTCTCCCGCACACGCATCGTTTGTATGTCGTCCGTAAACACGCCCTGTTCTTAAAGAGTGAGTCCGTCCGAATGCGGAGGACACGTGGGCGTTTCTACGGACGATGGCCGCACGCGGCAAAACACCGTGGCGTGCGGACCGCTCCGTAAGAATGCGGGAATATCCGCACCGATCTGAATAAGGGCCATTGTGACATCATAGAATCACTGTTATGTCATCACAGGGCCATTGTGATGTCATCACACAGGTATTAGCAGCAGCCATACAGGCAAATATATGTATACAAATAAAGTGGTGCCCATACACTAGTAAGATTTATCTTCAGATCTGGCTGGTTGGAACAAAAACATGGTTATAGATGAGTGACAGTTTGTCTGTTTTCCAACATTTCCAAGCAAATGGTCAACTGTCATTTGCTGTCATCCATAACCATTTTTTTGTTTCAAGCAGCCAGATCTGAAGATAAATCTGAGTGTGTATGGCCACCTTTAGACTATGTGTATGTATAAGCAAGGGCAGAATAGCATATCTCCTACCTGCCTCAATTTACAACCCTGAAAGGGGCAAATATATTACCAAAGTGGGAGGCGCTTTGCAGATTGGGGCAGGGTTTTTTATACCAATATAACATGTCTTAATGCTGTTAAGTGTATCAGGCCTTGCCAAGTACCATACTAAAGTTTGGGTAGGGGTCTGTCAGTGCTGCTTCAGCCTCTGTGCTCTCAGAAGGTCTGTTCGGGCACCGCTACTGGTCATGTGTGACCCTGATAAAGCCATTAAAGTGAAATACGCATTGGCGGAACACCTGTGTTGTTATGGTAACAGTGATAGGTTACTGTGTGTGGCCTAGACAGAAGAGCTCAATAGTGGAGTTACCTGTAAGCCATAGGATAGATAGCTGCAGAAGGCTGAATGGATATACTGAATCACCTCTATGCAATATTGTTAGCAAACGAGATATTGATAAAGATATTGCTTCACCTGGTGGGTGAACGATCTAGGTCTTAAACACTGAATAATACCATTAACGATTTATAAACGGAATGTTAGGAGTAAATCACTGCTCTCAGACCGTCAGTGTAACATCTACCTACCCTGTATATCACTGGCTTACTAACACATTGTGTAACTATACACGCCTACCCTGTACAGTATATCACGTTTTACTGACAAATTGTGTGTAACTATAGTAGCCTACCTAGTGTTCACTCTAGAATTTTTTTAGGGCAGGGTGCTGATCACGGGAACAGCACATTTTTCAATCGCGAGGGCACATTTTTTTCGCGATGGCACATTTTTCATTCGCGAGGGCACATTTTTCATTCGCAAGGGAACATTTTAATTTAAAAGGTCAAAATGGTGACACCTGATCTTCAAAAAATCAGCACGTTATTGCTAAAGTATATAATCTACCTTGTGACACCCGAGCGTCACACCATCGGCACATTTATGCTATATAACCGTCTTGTGACACCAGAGCGTCACACCATCAGCACATTTATGCTATATAATCCATCCTGTGACACCTGAGCGTCATACCATCAGCACATTTATGCTATATAATCCATCCTGTGACACCTGAGCGTCACACCATCAGCACATTTATTATATATAATCCATCCTGTGACACCTGAGCGTCACACCATCAGCACATTTATGCTATATAACCATCTTGTGAAACCAGAGTGTCACACCATCGGCACATTTATGGTATATAACCCATCTTGTGACACCAGAGTGTCACACCATCGGCAAATTTATGCTATATAATCCATCCTGTGACACCTGAGCGTCACACCATCAGCACATTTATGCTATAAAATTCAAACTTGTGACACCTGAGCGTCACACCATCGGCACATTTATGCTATATAACCCATCTTGTGACACCTGAGCGTCACTCCATCAGCACATTTATACTATATAATCCATCTTGTGACACCTGAGCGTCACACCATCAGCACATTTATGCTATATAATCCATCTTGTGACACGTGAGTGTTACACCATCAGCACATTTATGCTACTGTATATAATCCATCTTGTGACACCTGAGCGTCACACCATCAGCACATTTATGCTATATAACCATCTTGTGACACCTGAGTGTCACACCATCAGCACATTTATGCTATATAACCCATCCTTTGACAACTGAGTGTCACACCATCAGCACATTTATGCTATATAACCATCTTGTGACACCTGAGCATCACACCATCGGCACATTTATGCTATATAACCATCTTGTGACACCTGAGCGTCACACCATCAATTTGCATGTGCACTGCACTCGTACTGCGAATGTAAGTGATGGAGAATGGGCAATAGTGTTGTTGGCACCCATTAAGTATTGCCTATTTCAAGCACAAATTCCTTGAGTTTAGCCATGTAAACCTGATAAATTTATGAATACTGCTGGGCTTTGAGTACATTACTTCTGACCACCTGAGACCCCCTGGCCAGATCCTGTATTTATTATGGACAATATTTTGATTGGCAATATGCATACGGTGATTACAGAAAATGTGAGAGGATCAATATAATGCAAACAATGCGTCCGGAAATGAAACGTTAAAGTTGGGTTCCTGCAACTTCCCTATGTATACTGGACAATATTATATGGCCAACAATGGTGGTTATTAGCATTGCACATGTAAATAAACTTGCACATATGAAACAGACCTTTGACACTTATCTGTGATCTTTATAATCAACTTTGCCGTCCACGTCCCTGACCTGCTCCCAGCCCTCTGGAAGGGGGAACTCTCCGGAGCGGGTTATATCCCCCATAAAGTCCCCCAGAGGCAGCGCTGAGGAGTCCGTGTGGCCTGCGGAGAGGGGGCAGATGAGCCGGGACCCCCCTACACGCTGCACTCGGGCCAGGGCCGGCGCTACCCACTCAGCAGCTCCTGCAAAGCAGGGAGGCGCCATGCTGAAAAGGCGCTGTCTCCCTCCCTGCTCTGCTAAAGCTGCCTCAGTCCTCATTATCACTGCCTCCTGCACACCTCAGTATTAAAATCTGCTCCCTGCACTGCGAGTGCACACAGCCTGCACACCACCCGCAGTGCCTGTCTGACAGTGGGCGGCAGTATGGAGAGGCTAAGCAACTCCCTGCACCACGCACACACTGTCCTCCTCCTGCGACCTGCCCCCTCTTCCTCATGGACACTTGCGCTGAGGCATGTAGCGCTGTCTGAATGCCTGGATGACATGTAATGTCCAGATCCGACCCCTACCCATTGCTCCCTGTATCTGTCAGGTGTCAATCAAATGATGAACAGGCAGCAGCGCTGCATCCCTCTTCTCAGTGTGCTGTGCCAGTGCCACTGCCAGTCCTCAACACTCCCCCCCCTCTTCTTCCATCTCCTCCTTCTCTCCCCACCTTTCCCCCCTCAGTCACAAGAGGGGTGTAATGGCGTCCTCAGTCCTCAGCGTCCTGCCTACACAGATAGAAGAGGAGGGACTGCCCAAGAGTTAAACAGCAAAAGAACAATGGAGTCTTTTATTATACATGTTTATAACAATTTTTTAAATAATTGTAGATTTGTTTTATATTAATTTAGACACTTTTTAAATAATAGGCTGGGTTATGTGCCTAAAGGTGGCCATACACGCAGCAATAGCAGCGTGTGATGCGATGTGCGCTCCTGCGGGCATCGCACAGTACAAAAAGTATGTGCTGCACATACTTTTTGTACTGCTTTCGGATCGCATCGCACACACATTGTATGCATGCCGTGCGATGCGATCTAGCCCATAATGTATGCGATTCTCGCAGCGTGTATGGGCACCTTTAGTGCCTGCAACATTTTGCGGACACAGCACTGAGATGGTGTATGCATACATGTACATACAACCGAGATCCTCCAAAGGATCGCATGTTGCAGCTTGTTGCAATGGCAATGTGAAAGGGCGCAAAAATTATGATTTGCAGGAGGGCGCCGAACACCCTAGCACCGGCCCTGACTCGGGCGCATCAACAAGTGCGCGGCGGCGGGGGAGCGGGAGGGCTGCATATCCCAGGGTGCCCAGCAGTCCATCACCGGCCCCGGGGGCCAAGCACTGCCTCCAGCCAGTAGTTGTCACCACCAGCAGGCTTCTGGGCCGATGCCTTCAAGGGAACGCACTGTCACGCACAGAGCAGCCTCTGCCCCATGATCTCCTGGTGCTCACTGTCCCCCCCGCTGCTGCGGCATGTCAGGGCTGAGGCGGGAGTGTCCACACGCTGCCGCGCTAGCACCTTACACTGTCAGCGGGAGGAGACTTCTAGCGCGGCAGCGGCTATTAACTATGCAGGGCGGGCAGAAACAGGCAGGGCGGAAATCGGCAGCTATAAAAGGGGCAGGGCGCAGCGCCCCATGAAATAAGCCTAGCGGGAACACTACTACCCTGTATAGCACCGACTAGCTGACACATTACATGTATCTATAGCAGCCTACCCTGTATAGCACGTCTTACTGACACATAGTGTGTATCTATAGCAGCCTACCCTGTATAGAACTGGCTTACTGACACATCGTGTGTATCTATGGCAGCCTATCTGTATGGCACTGGCTTACTGACTCTTTGTGAGTAACTATGCAGTAGCGCATGCAGGGGGGGGGTTCTGAGTACCCAGAAACCCCCCAGGAGTCTAAGGGCCCTAGGCTGAAAGCTGAGGGTCCCCTCTTTCCATGGGTACAAGAATTTTAAAAATCGACCCTTGGGAACCGGAGATATCTGACTTCAAAGCAGTGGTCCCCATCCAAGCCTGTTAATTGCTCTTCCCAGTCTGATATTTCAGGTTCTGTCTAATTAAGAGTTTTTCTGATGGTATATGCCAAAAGCTGGGATTCTCCCCCTTCGATGGACACTAGTAGCTTGTCTCTACTGTTCCCAAAACCAGAGATATCAGCCTTCCAGCAGCTGGTTACTGCTCCAGCTCCACACACCTGGTATGTAGTTTTATATACTCGTTGGCAGATTGCTCTGCCTACTGAACTCTGATCCCCTAGTCACCAATATCATTTGGTAGGTGGGATTCTCTAGTTTTTAATTCCTGGAAACTGGAGATATCTGCAGTCAAGCAAGCTGTCCTCCCACCAGAAAATTATGAATAATAAGCCCACTCCACTATACACCCCTCCTCTGCATATTAAACATCCTCTCCCACCCTGGAAGTTATGTATCAGGGCCCCTTCATTCAGCCCAATGCCCCCTTCTCCCACCCCATCTCCCACCATCTGTGCAGTAAAGGTGTAATTAGTGGAAATTACTGATCCAGGCCCTACATGCTGAGCGGTTGATATAATACCCCCTGCCACCTGGGGGACATCAAAGCTTCCCCCACCCCTACCGCTGGAGGATCGGTAGGTGCCCCAATACATTGCTATGCCCAGGAGTCTACACTGCTATTGACGCCCCTGTATGTATATATATATGTATATATATATATATATATATATATATGTGTGTGTGTGTGTGTGTATATATATATATATATATATGTATATATATAATTATTATTTATATACATTTGGTCTATCTATAATACTTTAACTGACCCGGCATATACTGGGTCACCTAAGTGTCAATCTCCGTACTTTGCTCCGCCCCTCTGGAAACCCCCTTCTGAAAATCCTGCATTTGCCACTGTAGTAGTTGGTCTGATAATCAAATTATTGATATGTATACGCATAATAAAAAAGTATATAGCAATAGCTATATCAGGGTTGCCGACCCTCCCGGAATTTCCGGGAGTCTCCCGAAAATCGGGTCCCCCCTCCCGTCTCCCGGAAGGGTGGGCAACCCTCCCGGATTCAGGGGGCACCCCTGCTGTCCCCCGGATCGCGGCATTAAAATGCCGCAATCCTCGGGTCTCAGAGGAGGGGGCGGAGCTAAAATGACGCAATCGCGTCATTTTAGCCCCGCCCCCTCCACGGAGATCCGTAAATTTACCGGTTTATCATCATGGGGGCGGGGCTTAGTGATGTCACGTTTAAGCCCGCCCCCTGGACGGCTGCTAAAACTCTCCTCTCCGGGCTTCTCCCGGAGAGGAGAATAACAAAGTCGGCAACCCTGAGCTATATACATTTAAAAAGCAGTCATTATATATATAACGACCAATCAGAAGAGGTGGCCAGTGGCTCAAGGGCCTCAAAAACCAAGAAAAGAGGGAAAAGCAAAGCAAAATCATTTTCAATCTCTCAAACAGTCCACTTTCTGATACAGAGATGACAGTCTTGAGTAAGGGACTGCACTTTGTGCCAACCAAGGGTTATGATGAGTTCCATTGGCAGATTGACTCTTAGATTTAATCGTAATTTCAGACTCAAAGTACACTTTGATAAAAATTCCCATGAACATCCTAGTCCGGACTCAGCTCCGCTGAATATTATTCCTCTAAAAAAAAAGTCTTTATCCGGATCAATATTAGAAGTGAATTTTAAGTTGTAATCATTATCGTTAATATCCAGGGGCGGATCCAGGATAAAATGACAGGGGGGGCACCATGATAAAAGAGGGTTTAGGTGGGGGAGGGGGCAGTGTTAGTGGTGCCAGTGTACATGCTAAGAGAGCGGCAGAGAGAGGGTGGGAATGGGATTAAAAATAAGCCTTGGCATTTAAAGTATGCAGGCCCACCATGGTGACAAAAGTGAAAGAAGGCGCGCTCCGGAAAATGGGGTGTGGCCACTCAACAGGGGGCGTGTCCTTGAGTGTAGTGTACAACACCATATACAACTTCTACACATTACGCAACAAAATACTTGACTCCATTATACTTGCCTCTTACACATGATGCCAAATGGAATGAGCCAAAATTCAAATAATGCCACACGGATTGAGCCAAAATTCAAATAATGCCACACGGATTGAGCCAAAATTCACATAATGCCAAATGGATTGAGACAAAATAAACATAATGCCATATGGATTGAGCCAAAATAAACATAATGCCATATGGATTGAGCCAAAATAAACATAATGCCATATGGATTGTGTCAAAATTCACATAATGACACACGGATTGAGCCAAAATTCACATAATGCCACACGGATTGAGCCAAAATTCACATAATGCCACACGGATTGAGCCACAATCCACATAATGCCACACGGATTGAACCAAAGTTCACATAATGCCACGCGGATTGTGACAAAATTCACATAATGCCTCACGGATTGAGCCAAAATTCACATAATGCCACACGGATTGAGCCAGAATTCACATAATGCCACATGGATTAAGCCAAAATTCACAATACGTTTCATAAACAGGAACATTGTCCACCAAAGGCGCGCATTAAACATTTACACCATAATGTCCATTACACGTTAAGTTACACGCCATTATATCCATTATGTATTATGTCAAACACCATAATGCCTATTAAAAATTATGCTACATAAGTGCTGCTTATCTACATGCTCATTGCCAAGGGTTCCATGCTCATTGCCAGAGGTTCCATGCTCATTGCCATGTGGGATTACATGCTCATTGCCAAGGGGAATACATGCTCGCGGTAAATGGGGGACAGCCGCCAGGCAGAAGTTATAGCCACTGACAGTGGCAGAGCCTGGCTGTATTCAGAGCACTGCAGGTCCAGGCTATTTGAAATAATACCCCTTTCACACCAGAAAATGCATTCCCAGGTTGGCCCCTTTTACACCAGCCTAGTCCCTGCATTTTCTGGTGTGAGGGGGAGAGAAAACCACCCCTCCCCCCCTTTAACCAGTTATCTTATCTAACCGGCTATATCTTTGGAACCAATTGATCCATTTACATGAGACAAGTATCATATTGAAGAACTTTTGAGTGGGCTTTGAATGATTTTGGTCCAGTGAAACTGGAACATTTGGTTCCAGAGTAATCTGCCCTCAAAGAACATGAACAGCCATGAAATTACATTTCAAAAATAAAAAAATAAGTTTACACGTAATATCTCTGGAACCGATTGGCCGATATGGACCAGCCTGGTATCATATTGAAGCGATTTGGAATTGAATGAGATCAACCACAAGCTTCTGTGATGCCAGCGGGGGAACTGGCAGCCGTCGGAACCGGGTCGGAATTGACGGGTCCCATATTATCCTATGGGGAAAAAAAGTTACATCTGGTTCCCGGGGGGCTAGAGACACGGGGGGGGGGGGGAACGTGCCCGGGTGCCCCCCCCCCTTGAATCCACCACTGTTAATATCCATCATAAACCAGTGCCAGATTAAGGTCTAAATGGGCCTGGAGCTGAAAATGATCAAGGGCCTATTATGCGCAATAATAAGGGTAGTGGCCAGCACCTAATAATGTGGGGGCGGGACCAGTGTTCTGGTTGGGTGGGCTGCTCATGGGTGTGTCTCTATTTGTGTAAATACTTTCGCTACTTTTTTACTAGCACGGCGCCCAGATTTCCTACGTACAGCACCATAGGGAAATCGTATTGTATTGCATGGGCCATTATAGCGGCATGCGGAGCAATGTGATTTTTTTATGTATTTTTGGTCTTCAGGACACAATTCCTACAGCCCTGTAGGCTTGTCGACATCCTTGTCGACATTCGGGACAAAAAAAACTGTCGACCATTTGACTTTTGATCTTCCCATTGTCAACTTGATACTATTTCAGGTGTCGATCTAAGCACTTTTGACCTTCAGTGGTCGACCCAATGTATATCGAGCTTCATTGAGTCAACCCTATGACCCATACCCCAATAACCTTGGTATAACTATAATGCAGGTGTGGCTCATCCATGTCATATAATGGTTATTCCTCAACTTGCTCTCTCTCTCCCGCAGGATCACCTGATGTTCCCTCACATGTTAATGAAGCTGGTCAGCCTACGGACACAGCAGCGTGCAGTCAGAGCAGGTGTTTGCCCTCTGCGTTCAGGACAAGAAACTGCCACCATTATTGTCTGAGATCTGGGATGTGGATGACATTGAAAACGTGGACTTGAGACCTATCAAGCTCCCCGATGTGCTCATGGATGATGTAGGCACACAGATCAGTTTTCTGGCATTGGAGATACTCTCTAAAAGGGGGGTGGGGTGGGAATAGGCCTGGTCTTCAGTAGAACCTGAAGAAGGCTTCTTTCCCTAGATGTCCAAACTCAGACAGAAGATCTGGTGGAGACTTGTCAATCGCTTTACAATGACTCATCCATCGCTAGCAGCCACCGGTGGAAAGGGAGGTCTCCTTTTTCTGAGGCTTTAACAATACTGTTTTAAGGCACTGGTTGACTTTCAATGAACTTCAGTCATGGCTTGTAAGCAGGGTTGTTTTACCACCAGGTGATCACTTTTATAAAGTAAGGCCCGACGCCAGGCTTTAGAATAACTCTTCAGTCCTGAAAATACGGCGGTGACTTCAGCGCAAGTCATGTGGTAGATGTAATATGTACAGAGATGCTTTAGGTGTAGCTGCATGAGGCAGTGACTAGACCACGCCTCACTAACCCTGCTGACATGTTAGTATATTTTTTTTTTTTATTCAATTTTTATTTATAAGTTTCAAGTTCATACATAAAATAGGGGAAGGAGACTTCAAAATTTACATTACTATGTTTTAGTTATTCGTTGCATTCTGTGTTGAGTACATACATTCTATTTTTTACTTTTTGTTTTCCCCCCCTATCCTCGGCGCCACATCATTGACCTCTGTGTATTACCTTATTGCGTGTCTATACCTTTTGTGCTTATGTACTAGGCTTCTCTAAACCTTTTATTGATTAGTGTTAGGTATCTGATTATTATTACAAGAGTGCCTTGTGTCGTGTACCTTCCTATACCCTCTATTCATCTAAGTGACTGATTTTCCTATTTAATAAAGAGGCCCCTTAGTATTATATTATTGTAGTTTAGTACTGTGAATCTTTACCTATCTATCCTTTGAGCCATTCTTCTCTCCCCCCCCTACTATATATATAGGTGGGTGTCACTGTGTAGCGCCGAGTCCCGGGCGTACTCAACTCACATCATTTTATACATTTTTAATCTGTTGCTTCAGTTCCTTGCCTCCTAGCCTCGCCCTCTTACCCCCCCCCCCACAACCCTCAGACCCCCCCTCCCCATCTTAGGTTGACATCTGTTTACGAATATACACTATCCACTTTGTATCATTATCCTTATCCAGTGTCCAGCTTTCGTTCCCATCTTATTTTCACCATTTGTTCCAGATTGAGTGGAATTTATTTTCTGTTCCCCTGGTCACGAATACATATCTCTCGTGAGCAATAGTCTCATCGACCAATGCCAGCCACATGCCCACCTCTGGGCCTTCCCCTGCCATCCACTTTCTGGCGATGCATATCTTGGCCAGGGTACATACTGTAGGTTGATGATAAATTGTCTCTCGTATTTATCCATTAAATCATCCTCTATTATCGAAAGGATGCCGGCTTTAGGCGTACACCTATTTAAGGGGATACCCTTTGATTCAATTATATCTATGACCTTTGTACAGAATTCAGTCACTCTCGGGCATGTCCTTAGTAAATGCCAGAACGTTCCCGAGGGGTCCTGACACTTAGGACAATTTGCGTTGGTTCAGATGCTGGGGAGAGGAGGGGCAGATGAGTATATGCTGGGCAGAGAGAGGGGGACAGATGTGGGGAGAGGGGAGATAGATGCTTAGGAGTGAGCATCGGGCAGATGCTGGGTAGAGAGAGGGTCGTTCAGATGTTGGGCAGGAAGAGGGGGACAGGTGATGGGCAGGGAAGTGGGTAAATATGCTGGACAGAGAGGGGGAGAGATGCTGGGCAAAGAGAGGGCTACATATGGTGGGCAGGGAGAGGGTGGACAGATGCTGTGGATGGAGGCACAGACATTGGGCAGAGAGAGGAAGACAGGTGCTGGGAAGAGGGATGAATGGTGGGCAGAGATAGGGGGGTGGTTTGCAGGGAGTGGGGGGACGAATTGTTGACAGGGAAAGGGGGATGCATAGTTGGCAGGGAGAGGGGGAACAGATGGTTGGCAGCGAGAGGAAAAGGACAGATGCTGGACAGAGAGAGAAGGGATGGATGGTGGGCAGACAGAGGGTGGGCAGGGAGAAGGGGGACGGATGGTTGGCAGGAAGAGGGGGGGCAGATGCTGGGCAGGAAGAGGGGGGCAGATGCTGGGCAGGGATAGGGGGAGACAGAGGATACCCAATGAATCGGCGGAAGATACTAGGCAGGGAGAAGGGGGACAGATACTGGACATGTAGAGCGGAGACAGATGCTGGGCAGGGAGTAGGCATTGGGATGGAACCAAGGACTGGGGGCGGGCATAGATGGACTACCTCATATATACATAGGTACACTGCCTCCATCATACATACAGTGCATACATACATACATACACTGCGTCCCTCATACATACATACACCCATACACTGCCTCCCTCATAAATACATACATACATACATACATAGCCACCCAGTGGCGTAGCTTGAAATTTTGCGCCCCCCAGCCAAAAAAGTCTCTTGCGCCCCCCCCCCCCAGATTTAATTATTAAAAAATGTATTCATCACAGTCACGTTCAATCCCTCCCTCTTGCAGCCACACAACTGTCCCTGTGCCCGCTCACCTCACTGTGTGGGATCCTGCTCTCGGTCTCTGTGGAGAAGCCACTGCTGGGAGGATGCGGAGCTTCTCAGCTTCCAGCGATGCTGCTGCAGCTGCTCTGTATTTGGCAGCTGCAGCAATGACTTGGTGCCACAGTTGCCACCCCCCCCCCCCTTAAATTTGCCCCTGCCCGCCGCAAAACGGGCAGATTGTAGCGGCTATATGGCGCCGCTGGACGCTACTCCCGCACGTTACTCGGGAAGTTACTTATTTGAGGAAGCAGGGACTCAGGGAGGCGTCGCGCTTTCTGCTGTTGATCTGCTGCCTGTGTGACACCGACAGCGGCACCAGGTATCAGCGGCGGATGTGAAGTACAGAGAGCACGTCGCGTGCTCTCTGTACTTCACATTCGCCGCTGATACCTGGCGCCGCTGTCCCACACGCAGCTGCAGCATTATACTCACATGGGCAGGCAGGGTATTTTAAAGGCGCCCCGCAGACCCTGGCTCCCCCAAGCCACCGCGGTGGCTGCCTCAGCATAGTTACGCCCCTGCAGCCACCCTCATACATACATACACTGCACCCTCATGCATACATACATACATACATATGTCCCAAAAATGACATCCATAAATATATCCCCCCAAGATATGATTAATAATAGTAGTAACATACCACTGGCGCTGAGTGGAGGGCCTGCGGAGAACAGCAGCAGGTGTTTGCCGGGTCCAGGGACAGGTAATTGTCCACTGGCAGAGAAAAGGCAGCAGCTCAGTCCCGGGAATGCAGGCTCAGTGCTGGCGCAGTTATGCCACTGGAGGGAGGGGGCGGGGCTTAGCACAGCAGTGTGGAAGGACTTCCCCTGCTGCTGCTGCCCTCCTATGTAAGCCCGGCTCCTTCTGAGTCCCGGCCATAATATTGCTTGTGCTGCTACTGCTAGGCTGCGGGACTCGGAAGCAGAGACAGAGGTTAGAACACGGCTCACACAGGAGACAGCAAGCTGCTGTCCCCGCACGCCTATTCTGTGCTGCCAGCGGCAGCGCCATGTCTGATGTGCGCCGCCACTGGGCATCTGCTTGTCCTTGCTGCTGCAGTAGCAGCATTAATCTCAGCCTACGCACATTCCTTTTTCAGAGCGCCGGGCGCCCACCGCAAGCGGCTCCCCCAAGCAACCGCGGGGGCTGCCGCATTATAGCTACGCCACTGGTTATGCTCACTCCCGGGTGGAGTCACCCCTACCTGTGAGCCACCCTGGGGTGAGTATAACTTGTATGTGGCTGAATCGTTCACAGATATATCGCGTTGGAGCATTGTGCTATGTACTGGTGATCTGCCAACAGCCCATACAGCCGCGGGAGGTATCAGTGATTGACAGCTCATGCTCCCGCCTATTTGGATAACACCGCCTGTATGGAGAACACACATTGCCTGATCCGTCTGTAGATGTATCTACCAGCGTGTACCCAGCTTAAGCCTGAGGCTTCTACTAATCTGCGACTGACTATGGCTGGCAGTAGTCAGCGCCGATACAATATTTATCTATATACTGTATATATGGGTGTGTGTGTATATCTATTATATATATTTATGAACTCATATATATTTACAAATATTTATATATTCAAATATTATATATCCAATATATAGTTAGTAGGGGTGTATCTTTTCTTTACGTGTTGATTAGTTATAAGCCATTTATGCACACGTAGTATTAATAACAGTCCTTAGACTGAGACCCCGTATGTGGAGCAGAGACGGCTTGTGAGGCCTTCCGCTGCACCGCCATGAGTATCAGGTTTTGCATGTTGTTTGGTCTGCCAATGTAACCGGAGAGTGGGGGGGGGGGGGGGAAGAGCCAATATTAATCTGGCCCTGCCCTTACTGTGTAACATGGCGTTACATGTGTGAGAAACCCTCTTGTGTTATTGTGTTCTCCCACCAAATAAAAAAATAAACGGTACTTATATGTTAGTTGGGCACCCAATTAGCATATGTACGTTGCCGTAGCGAAATCGCATCGCATCTGATGTTTTGCATGCGATGAGATGTGATTTTTCCATAGGGTTCTATGTTAGTGACTTTACTATACAATATTGGGTGCCAAGGCATCCGATGTTTCGCATCACATTCGATGTTTTGCATGCGAAACATCGGATGCGATGTGATTTTTCCATAGGGTTGTATGTTAGTGAATTTACTGTACAATATCGGGTGCCATGGCATCCGATAATCGCATCGCATTGCATCCGATGTTTTGCATCCGAAGTTTTGCATGCAGAACATCGGATGCGATGCGATTTTTCCATAGGGTTGTATGTTAGTGAATTTACTGTACAATATCGGGTGCCATGGCATCCGATAAAATATCGGATCCAATTGTATAGGGTTTTATACCATATAATGTAGTATCCATGTATTATATGATATATAATGTGATGGACGCACCCCCCCCCACAATCCACGCCACCCCAAAGCGCGGTGAGCACAGTGAGCCCCGTGAGAGGTGGCGGAACGCGTCCGCCCGACCTTTTCATACCCCCACCATCCACGTCAGCGTGGAGTTGATTTTATATAGTGTGGCGAGCCCGAAGCGTGGCGAGCGGCCGCGTATTACATTACATGTATTTTGCGTCCCTCGCAGGGCTCGCTGCGCTCGCCACACTATATAAAATCGACTCTCCACGCCAACGTGGATAGTGGGGGTATGAAAAGGTCGGGCGGACGCGTTCCGCCACCGCTCGCCACGCTTCGAGGTGGCGTGGATAGTGAGGGGGTGCATCCATCACATTATATGTCATATAATACATGGATAGTACATTATATGGCATAAAACCCTATACAATCGGATCCGATATTTTATCGGATGCCATGGCACCCGATATTGTATAGTAAAATCAGTTACATACAATGCTATGGAAAAATCGCATCGCATGCAAAACATCGGATGCGATGTGATTATCGGATGCCATGGCACCCGATATTGTACAGTAAATTCACTATCATACAACCCTATGGAAAAATCGCACGCATCCGATGTTTTGCATGCAAAACATTGGATGCAAAACATCAGATGCAATTATCGGATGCCATGGCACCTGATATCGCATGCAAAACATCGGATGCGATGTGATTTGCCCACGCAGAATAGCCCACTAAGCTATTTGCTTAGTCGGCACCCAACTAACATATAAGTACCAAAAAAACGAACAAAAAACACCACCTTGCACTGTACATATTCTGAAAACATTTAGATATACCTGAATACGCTAATACTGTACCGCTCATTAGTGCAATTTAACATCAATTTGTGCAAATTTCAGGTAAAATAAATGATATGCAAATTACCACAGTATCAGTTGGAGCCTATGTATTACTATGCTGCAGGCTGGTGAGTAATGATTTGGGATGGATGTCAGGGGAAGCTGTGATAGCAATGGGACAGAGATGAGATTTTACCATTAGACATAGCTGCCAACTGTCACTATTTCCATCAGACCGTACCAATCTGCAGCCTTGCAGGGGGGAGGTGCTTATGGGGTAGTGGGTGGAGCTTTATTATAAAGTCTGTAGAAATATTGTGTAAATTACTCAATACATGGGAATACAATAGCTACTGTAGTTTTCTCTATGCCAGTAACAAATATGGCCGCCGGATTGCAGTGCTGAGAGCTGATTGGCCATTTTGAATCCTATGGACAGGTATAAAACCCATGCAGACTGGACCTTCAGTGGCATTTGATGAGTTGAAGCAGTTGATGCAGTTGTATGTGGATGTGCTAAACTCTTGCCTCTGGAAGAGCGAACTAGACTGTTTCGGCATCTAGTGTGATACTTCCGGCTTTGGATCGTGATATACAGCGCACAATAAAATCTGTGCTTTCCCTGGATTTTTTTATTTTGTATTTTCCTTTCTAGCATCTAACATCTGGAGATGAGCAGAAGAGAGCTCAGACGGCTCCTCCAGGACCAGAGAAGATGGAGGAGCCGTCATGAAGATCCTGGTAAGTGATATGTTACTGGCAGTGATTCTATACTAAGGGGCCAAATTGTCAGAGCCTGGGGAGAGATGAAGTACCAAACCACCAGCCCCTAACTGCCATCCAAAATGACAGTAACTGGCTGGTGCTTTATCTCTCCCCACTGTACCTTACCTTTCTACAAGCTGTGATAAATCTCCCCCTATGTCCTCTCACCCTGTGTGGCATGCGGGCGGCAGTTGGAGTTAGCTGCACATCAGTATATGTCCTACCTTATACTCTGGGGGAGATTTATGGCAGCTTGGAAAGAGATAAGATGGAGAGAGGTAAAGGAGACCATTTATCAGCGAGTTTTTGAGATGTAAAACCCAATGTGTATGATAAGCGTTGCTCCAGCCAATCAGCTCCTGTCATGTGTCTGAAAAATAACAGTTGGGGCTGATTGGCTGGATCACCATTTATCATACACATTGGGTTTTAAATATCTAAAACTCATGATAGATGCGCCCCCAAAGTGCTGTATGTACTAAAACTTGGAGAGAGATATAGTGGACAGAGAATTGACTGCCATCTAACCAGCTCCCAACTGCCATATTCAAATACTACATGTGACTTGGCAGCTAGGAGCTGATTGGCTGGTGCTTAATCTCACTCTCTAAGCACTGAGAAATCTCCCCCCATGCCACCTTACCCTGTGTGATATGCGGGTGGCATTTGGAGATGTGACCCCCATACATCTGTTATAAACTGGGGCGATTGGGCATTTTGCAAGTGATTGTGTAAACAAAATCTACAATGTTCAGGGGTCACAGATGGCAGATTCTGAGCACAAAGTGATTGGGATTGGCAATGTAGGTTTTCATACAATCTAATATATAAAAGCAAAAATGTGTCTGTCCTTCTGTCTTTCTATACAAATCCACAATTTACAAGGGAAAATTGTGACATTTTACAAACGAGTGTATTAAAACATGGCTGAGGCAACTAAAAACATCCCAAATCAAAATGAATTGCTGTTAATGTTTTATTAATTAAAAACCACAATTTTTGATGTACGCTCATATCAATGTTCAAGCATAACTCCGGAATGACGGCAGCAATTTACACCAAACTCGGTACATATAACTTACAGTCTGTGAACAAACAAACACTGTGGGGTAAGACAGCCCTAGGGGTGATGCAGCACAGAGTATTCCAGCAGAGTATTCCAGCAGCAGCATAACTCCAGAATGGCTGGAGCAATTTGCACAAAACTTTGTACACATATTACTTAGGATCTGTGAACAAACACTGTATGGATAACACACCCCTAGGACTGAGGCAGCAGCACAGAGTATTCCAGCAGCATCATAACTCCAGAATGGCTGGAGCAATATAAACAAAACTTCGTACACATATTACAATCTGTGAACAAACACTGTAGGGGTGACACACTTTAGCCGCAGCATAACTCTGGAACGGCTGGAGCAATTTACACCAGACTTGGTGCACATATTACTTACAATCTGTGAAAAAACACTGTGGGGGTAACACAGCCCTAGCACCCCTAAGGGTCAGGCACCAGCACAGAGTATTTCAGCAGACAGCATAACTCCGGAATGACTGCAGCAATTTACACCAGACTTGGTACACATATCACTTACAGTCTGTGAACAAACACTGTAGGGGCAACACACCCCTAGGGCTGAGGCACCAGCACAGAGTATATCAGCAGACATCATAACTCTGGAATGGCTGGATCAATTTACACCAGGGAGAAGCCCGGAGAGGAATCTTTCATTACGAGTTGGGGGGGGGGGGGCTTAAAGGTGATGTCGTTAAGCCCCACCCCCATTATGGCAAATAGCCGAAATAACTGATCTCCATGGAGGGGGCGGGGCTAAAATGGCACGATTGTGCAATTTCAGCTCCGCCCCCTCCTCTGAAACCCGCGGATTGCGGCATTTAAATGCCGCGATCGGGGGGGCTCAGTGGGGTCCCCCTGATTCCGGGAGGGTTGCCCACCCTTCCGGGGGCCGGGAGGGGGGACCCGATTTTTGGGAGACTCCTGCAAATTCCGGGAGGGTCGGCATCCCTGATTTACACCAAACTTTGTACACATATCAATTACAATCTGTGAACAAATACTGCAGGGGCAACACACCCCTAGCAGTGGGGCAGCAGCACAGAGTATATCAGGACATGCATGATATGTCAGTGATGACAGGGCTGCATGTGACAGGGACAGTGACATGATGTGAGGAGGGGAATAGAGATAGCACGAACCCACACACTGAGTTATATAGTGGCAGTAGCAAGGTCCCCCAGCACCACAGAGTATATCAGGAGATGCATAATGTGCTGCGCTCCAATGTAAACTAATGCTAGTTATACTGTATTTAATATTTAAAAAGATTTTTATTTATTTATTTACAGTTTATTATATAGAGCAGCATATTCCGTTGTTTTGTAAACAAACATTCTTAAAATCCCGGGCAATGATGCCGGGAACACCAGCTAGTTGATAATAAATAAAATTATGAACTTTTCAAGAGTCTATGGGGGGAGGGATCTTGCACTGCACACCCTAATTATACACACACACATCAAGAGGTGCTATCATGCTGGGACTTGTAGTGCTACAAAGAAAGGACACTACAGTGCTGATGCCCAAGCTATAATAATTATAATAAGCTCTGCTTTCTAACATTGAGTAATAACAAGGTTTTTGGTATATTAATACTAGTCTGGTATTTATGCAGATTTATGAACTGCCTTTTTGGGGTACAAACATAGTATTAGGGATCCACAAGAGACGATGTCACCTTTTAAGAGCAGATCTGTAATTGTTCAATATGATCTGCAAATAATGGAAATATATCTGTAATATATGGGCGCAGATTGGGGAATCTCTAAATGGGGGGGGGAGGGATAATCACAGAATTTGTGAAATAGATTTTTTGTGGAGTCTGTGAATCATTTCTTTGTGATTAGTGATGTATGGGGGCCACAGCGGTTCATGGGGCCTGATTCGGGTTCAGTTGTAGTTTTCCAAAAAATCTTAAAAATGCAACTGCTGACTCCAGCTTGCGAAGGAGCGACCAGCACAGGACAAGGCCGCCCGCTGGCTGGATCCCTCCATGCGCTGAGATGGCAAACTATAAAAAAAACCTTGTAAAAATGCATTTTAATTTGAATTAATTATTTAACTTTATTTAAATGTACAAATTAAATATTGTATACATATATTGATGAACTGGATTATTGGCTATTTGGACATGTGCTATTCTATATTAGGAGCTGGGTTTTCATGTTTATCACTTGGAAATTGCCTAGTTAGCAAATGGATAAATACAAATAAAAAAAATAATCAAAACACAAACACCTAAATGTTATTGCTGTAGATATTTTGGCTACTATATAATCTATATATTTTCAGATGACGCTTCGGAGACCGTGTTTGAGGAGAGGCTGCGGTCTGAGCGCAGAAGAAGAAGAACTCGGCAGCAGCATCATGAGCATCCATCAACAGGAGAGGCATCTGCTCGTCTGCAGCGACCACAACGAGAGGACACAGACAGAAGCCGTTCTCCTCCACCTGCTTCTGCTTCAGCGTGGGACAGACCAGACCCAGATCATCTCCCCGGGCCAAGCCATTTTCATCAACCCTCTCCGCAACCAGCAGAGAATGGGCCGAATCTCCCAGCCATCGTTTCAGAGATCAACTTCATCATCACGTCGGCCATGGTGCTGGAGATCAGCGGGCGGAACCTCCCTGCCTTCATGTTGATGTTCGACGGACCAGGTGAGGATTTCCAGGTCATGGAGGCGGAGATCACCAGTAACCATCTTCCGGCCAGGTTGGTGGAGATCAGCGGGCCGAACAACCCTCCCATGGTGGCAGACATCTGCGGATTCCCAGCTCACCATGCTACGGAGGATGAAGCCGCAGTATCCTGTGTCATCTGTCTGATGGACTTCGTGCCGGGAGAGCTGGTGGCCGTCCTGCCCTGCAGCCACATTTTCCACGCAAGCTGCATCTACGAGTGGACGGACACAAATCCCAGCTGTCCTGTGTGCCGAGGACCGTGCATCCCATCGCCGGTCTTGTTTCAGATCTCCTGAGTACGGCAGGAGGATAAAGATCTACATCACCGTACATTCAGGTACTGTATTTCATCCTATTGGCCACATTTATCAAGCAATATTTGCGGCTAAATCCCCGAAAACTGATGTTTTCGTGGGTTAACCGCAAATATTTAGTATCCCCCAAATGTATTAAAGGGGGCCGCAGCGGTAATCTCTGATCCCTGCTGCGATCCCCCCTGCAGCGCCGCCGGCCACATCCCCTATAGGTTTCTATGGGGGATGCGAAGCTGCCCAATGTATCAACATCGGGCAGCCCGGCTTCGCACTCCTGGGCTATCGCCATTCTGATATGGCGATAGACCATTGTAGCCTATGGCTACACATCGCGGGGGTCGGCGGGGGTCAGGGGGTCGGCGGGGGTTGGCGGGGGTCAGCGCATAACCGCGCATGTGCAGACCCCCCAGCTTTCGAGTCAGGGCTTTGCAGGGACGGGCTCCTTTCGGAACCCTGTCCCTGTGCCCTCAAATGAATACATCCCGGCGGTATCACATGATACCACAATGCGATGCCCGGCGATGTCATCATGCCGGCATCGCTATATAATGATAAATGCCCCCCAAAATCTCTCCTCTCTGCTGTTATCCTGTATCCTTCTCTCTTCCCTCTTTTTCTCACTCTTTCGATATTTCTCTGTTTCTTTTCCTTCTCTTCTCTCCTTTCCATACTATCCCACCTCTCTGTGCAATTCCATCAGCACTCAGCCATCTTCTATCTCCCCTGCTCTCCCCGCCCTCCTGCGGTATGGAGCAGATGTATTTGCAGACACAGTCAGCATACTGGGCCTGATTCTTTCCCTGCGCTGTAGTGATGCACAGGGTCAGTGAGAGTGTGTGGGGGGGGGGAGCGGGTACTAATCACCTGGGCCTGGGCTTGCTGGAGGGGTCCACCGCTGACCCTGGTCCGACCACCATCCGCCCATCCCCTTCCCCCTCTGTCCCTCCTGGGCAGCAGCAGCACACACCGAAAGCATGTGCTGTGCTGACAGCAGGCTCACTGACAGCATAAGAGCTCATCCTGAGCCTGCTGTCAGCACAGCACATGCTGTCGGTGTGTGCTGCTGAGTGGGGGGGGGGAGGGACAAAAACACTCCATCCTCGACCTTTAACTCCTCTGAATCATTTTGAAGGCATTTCCTAATTGCGGGAGGTGAGGTTTAGGCCACGCCCTAAAATGTTACCGGGGCCCGGCATACCTGTGATGCATGTAGCAAAGTACAGAGGTTTGGTACCATGCACATGTGTCGGACCCATATTGCACATGTGCAGTACAGGTCCATGACTTTGGTCAGACTACGGCATCCCATTGTCAGCGATTGACAGTCTGATGCTGCTTGGGAGTGGCAGGCGTGACACCTCCTGCTGTGGCCAGGTATATATGCGTGTACTAGGAATTTGTTTCGGTGTACAATGCAGTAAACAGGTAGTGGTGGTGGGGGAGGGGACACGTACAGACTTCAGATAGGATTACAGTAAGGGGACACAGTGAAGATTACATGCAGATGATATAAATGACTAGTTCATCTGTTCATCTGTTCAGGAGTTAGGCAGGTGGACCGCTCGAGGGAAGAAGCTTCGGCGGCTTCTGTTGGACCTGGGGGGAACAGCTCTGTATCATCTGCCCGATGGCAGCAGGCTGAGCGTGCCGTGTCCAGGATGTTGCTTATCTGCTGCGTTCCTGATGATGGTATCAGCGTTGGATTCTCACTTGAGGTTCCGGGTGATTGTGGTCCCCAGGAACTTGGAGGAGTCCACTAGCGAGTCCCCATCTGTAAGCCGATTCATCCCTGTCCTTGATGAGGCCAATGACTGTTGTGTCATCGGCAAATTTATTGATATGAACTGACTGTGATGCAGAGGTACAGTGTTTGGTATATAGAGATGAGAGCAGGGGTGAGAGCACACAGCCCGGCGGGCACCAGTGCTGGGTAACAAAGGTTGTGGGGAGAAGTCCCCGCTTTAACCACCTGCTCTGTCAGGAAGTCCACAATTCAGGAACAGGTGGCTTCCTGGACCTCTTGGCAGATGAGTTTTGGGAAGGGGATGCTGGGGATGATGGTGGTGAAGGCTGAGCTTAAGTCAGCGACACGACCTTTGCATAGGTGCTGGGTATGTCCACATGCTGGTGAATGTAGTGTAGGCCCAGGTTGCCTGCATCCTCAACACACCGATTCGCTTGATATGTGAACTGAAGGGGTTCTAGCTGGGGGTCATGTGTCTGTGGGTGCGGATGTTCCTGGCTCATGGCTCGTGCATATGGACTGTACTCCGCTCACTAAGTATCAGTTTGGGTGGTTTTTAAGCATTGGGGTTTGAGTGTCGACCACTCATCTTGGGATGTCAGAGCGCACGCATTGCGGATTGGCGCAGCTACTTCAGCAGCAGCAGGTTTTACGGTTCCAGAAATTACAGGTACATTTAGATGGGAGTTCTACTGAAGATGGGGTGTTGCCCATAGCAACCAATCAGATTCTACTTTTTATTTAGTTTGCACCATCTAGAATATAATAGGTTGAATCTGATTGGTTGCTATGGGCAACCTCCCATCTTCAATAGAACTCCCATCTTAGTAAATTTTCCCCCTAAGGCCTTGGGCTGATGGAGATCGGCCAGTTACACACGTTATATTAGGCCGTTGCTGTAACTAGTAGTTACAGTTTTGTGTTCATCTTTCAGTCTGTTACTGGGGTGTTGTGTCCAGCGGCAGCTCCGTGCTGGAGGGGGAGTGCCACTGGCCGTGATGCCAGCCCCCTCCACTGCCCCCACTGATGCCCGCTGTGGTCACAGGACTGGCGCATGTGCAGTATCGTCCTTGGTATTACACATGCACATACCCTGGATTTTATGGGCTGCAGCCAAAGCAGCCAATAGAGGCATCCCGGAGGGAGGGAACCCCTCCCAATGGGACTGCCTTGGGTGACTGGCAGGTCGGACTTCCAATAGGAAGTCACAACCAGTCACAGTGCAGCCAGAACAGTCTCACAGGCTGCATCTGGCTCCACTTGTCAGAGCACAGTGGTGGATGTTACCTGCGGGGGCTGCAGTCCTGCAACCCATAGGTAAAATCCACCACTGGTTATGTCCAATGTCATTTGTCTTGTGTTTGTCTTGTCTGTTCCCCTGTCCATCCTACTCGGAGATTAGCTACTCGCCATTGTTGGCAATGGGAGTCTTGAGGGATTTACAATTTTTGCCTGTACTGACGGACTAATTCGGCTATTTACAATTACACAATTTGGTCTTAGGTCTGTCCCTCAGCAGGTTTTTATTTTACCTCTTGCCGAGTTCACTTGTGTTTCCCTAAATACCCCCCCCCCCCCCCCCCCCCCCCCATATTCCCCTCTGTGTCTTCATGTTTGTTGAGGCCACTTTAGCTGAGTTGCCAATACAATAAGTAGCATTTTTTCTTTTGGCAGATCCTCCTATATATCAATAATCATTTGTATATTAATAAACAGCTGACGCCTCTCTGCCAAATCTACGTCTCAGTGTCTTTATTCCATTACAGTATAAGGGTAAGTGACCTGCACCCATGACACCCCTCATCCGATAGAAGGTTTAGGGACCAGAAAACCTCCATAGGTCTTATGCACAACTTTACATTATGGGCAACCCGTGTTTCCGCAGCAATTCTGGAACTACAAGTCCCAGCATGCTACAGAACATAAATAAATAAATCTGCACAAAGTCATGGTTATCAGTGCTTTTTGCATGTGTAGGAACCATTCATGTGGGTCCTGTGGGTCCTGTGGTGTAGGGTGCCAGACTGTCAGTGACTGACAGGGGCCTGATTCAGACCTGCTCACTAATACCCCGTTCTCACTGCCACAAAAACCCAGGTATTTCCCGGGGCAAGCTGAAAATTCCCGTGTCCTGTCTCAGTGTGAAAGGGTCTTTGTGAAATTCTCGGGTGTTATGCCCCTGGAATTTACACCCGGGTTTTTTGCAGGGTTTTTCCTGGGTAATACACGGGTGTATGGCAGTGTGCACAGACCCAGGTTTTTCACACAAAAACGAGCTCATTGGGGGATGTAATCATGTGATATGTGACATCATCTTTAGCCAGCCAATAAAAGCTGATTTTAAACAGCCTATCACAGCAATTTGTACAAATTTCCCAACACCCAATCAAAGCTGCTATTACATTCCACACACTTGTTGGAAGGCAGACCATGGAAAGCAGTGTGAAAGGGGTAGACACAGGAAATTCCCGGGTCTGAGGTGCAGTGTGAAGGGGGGCTGACAAGCTCTGTGCCCCCCCCCCCCAAAAAAAATCCAGCAAGAAAAATCTGGGATTTTGCAGGGGAGGCAATGAGAACGCAGAGTTAGCAGCGTTCTTTCGCTGCCTAGCAAGTGAGTTAACACCGCCTGCTGGGGGAATGACCACCTGCCTACCTTTATCAACCAAATGTCTGCGCCTGCATGCAAATAAATGTGTACGCTTACACCTACATTCACATGCAGCGGCAAGGGCTAAAAAATATTCGATGGTCGCGGACCATCAAATGATTTTCACCCTCTCGCAGATGAAAGTCAGTCTGAACTGAGATGGGCAAAAAGGGGGCGGGCGCTGATGTCATGTGAAGTCGTGTGACATCAGCCACCCACCCCGAACAGGCATTGGCCCATCTGTGTTCTCAGCATTTTCATGGGCGCGCCCATAAAACGATGGGTGTTCCCCTGCCCGAGGCCACTCTCGGCCCCTTCCCTCCCTTCAGTGTGTGATGCGATCTTCAGGCTCCGATGCAATGCACATGGGACAGCGCATCGCTGAGGATTTGCCCTGGTGTATGGGCACCTTTAGTCACATGGCTGCAGCAAGTCGGCCAATGGTGTGTCAGTGATCCGATGCTGCATCCTAGGGCACAGCACAGATCACTACTGCAGCAGGAGCCGTCTACCTGTAACCATTCAGTGTTTACAGAGCAGATCACTTGTTTCTCAGCACTGCCGGTATCATTATATTGGCAGTGCCACATATCGTATAGTGTGTGTACGGGGCATTAGAAAAGGTGTCTCAGTTAGGCCTCATGTCTCCAGCATTCGCTCACCTTGTGCACTGAAGGCCGGGGAGAGACAGATGGTCCCGTAGGATGGGCACTTCCATCCAATCAGTGGGCAAAAAGAGCTACTGCCAATACACTGGGCACATCTCAGGCTGAGCGCTGCAGGAGAGGAACGGAGACAGTGCAGGATTATAGCGTTATACAGGAGGGTAGACAATGATGGTTATATAAGGGCATTACTGGTATTATATGGTACCACAGGGTGTACACAAAGTTATACAGTAATACATAGGATACCATAAGCCATAATACAGTACTTGCCTCTTACACCAAATTGGAATGAGACAACATTGACACTATGGCACACGGATTGAGTCAAAATTCATGTTATGCCACACAGATTAAGGTAAATTCACATTTTGCCACATGGATTGAGCCAAAATACAAACTATATCAAACAGATTAAGCCAAAATTCACAATATGCTTCACAAACAGGGACATTGTGCGCCAAAGGCGCGCATTAAAAAGTTACACCATAATGCTCATTACATGTTAAGCCACACACCATAATGTCCGTTATGTATTATGCCAAACACCATAATGCCAATTAAAGATTATGCTACATACAGTAAGTGCTGCTTACCTATGTGCTCATTGACAGGGGTTCCATGCTCATTGCCATGTGGGATTACATGCTCATTGCCAAGGGGTAAATGGGGGACAGCCGCCGCCAGGCAGAAGTGACAGCCATTGAAGCCAGGCATAGAGTTGGGGGCTGCCCAGCTGTATTCAGAGCACTACAGGTCCCGGATATTTAAAATAATACCCCTTTCACACCAGAAAATGTAGGGGCTTACCCGGGAATATGGTCCCAGGATCATGCAGGGACATTCCCGGGCTGGCCCCTTTTACACCAGCCTAGTCCCTGCATATTCTGGTGTGAAGGGGAGAAATAACCTCCCCCCTCCCCTTTAACCGGCTATATTGTTTAACCAGTTATATCTTCAGAACCAACTGACCCATTTACATGACACCAGTATCATATTAAAGAACTTTTAAGTGGGCTTCACATGATTTTGGTCCCATGAACTGGGCCATTTGGTTCCAGAGAAATCTGCCCTCAAAGAACATGAGCAGCCATGAAATTACATTTCAGAAATAAAAAAAAATCGTTTTTCCCGCAATATCTCTGGAACCAATTAACCCATATGAACCAGATTGAAGGCGCAGCGATTTGGGTTCGAATGAGATCAACCTCGAGCTTCTGTGATAGCAGGGGGGGAACTGGCAGCAATCGGAACTGGGTGGGGGTCAGAAATAGTGGATTCCATGTTATCCTATGGGGAAAACATTCCAGCTTTGCACGGCAGTATCTCCAGTTCCTAGGGGGCTAGCAAGCTAATTTGAAAGCCCCAGTCTTCATCTACAAAATGGGCCTATTTGGAGAGTAGCTGACTAGCGGGTTAGTCCACACCCCCTGACGAAATCTAACCCAATGATGAAACGTGTTGGTCATGTTCAACAGTGGCGTCATCCTTGTTGATGGTCTCCAGGATTCCCTACCGACGGCCCTAGAGCGCTGAACAGCTTTGAGCAGTGGACGGAGGGCTCGCTGTGACCATTATCATTACTGCTGGCAAGCTGTGATTTTTTTTTTTGTAATTTTGTGTTTTATGACTACAAAACACATTTAGATGTTTATGTTTTGAAGTATCCATTGGGAAGGTATATGTGCATTATTTTAAAACATTATACGGGGAACCAACAACACAAAAATGTCACACCTTTACATTTCCATTGGGGAAAAAAAAGGGCTTGTGTTTATATAGTATTAAAACTAAAATGATGGTGTTTGGTTATTGTAATCAAAATCATAGGTAACTGTTATTTTTTATTGTTAATTGTTTAATAACAAAGTAATTAAATTATCAGGGGTGATTTTGAAACTTCTGTTTTGGGCCAAGTTTGGACAATTTGCAGGTGTTATTGCAAACAGTGTTGTTTGCTATAAAAGATTTTGTCCGATGGTGTATCTAATCGTACTTGTGATTACACCTGTGTTTTGTTGGCAACATTTCTGTGATGGAAAAATTGAACAAATGTTGTATTTTAGTGCCTTCTTTTCTATAATACATAGATAGGTCTAAATATGTGTAATACATATCTGTATCTATCTATGTATCTATCTATCTATCTATGTATCTATCTATCTATCTATCTATCGATCTATGGCCCTTATTCTGATTGACGCGTACTTTTCCGCATACTTTCGGATCGCGTCTTTACGGCGTCTGCGCATGCGTGGAGAACGCAACGCGCATGTGCCACGCCTTGACTCCGTACCTGTTCGGGCAAATCCCGTACAAAACTGTTCACCGCAATCAGTCGGGAAATATGGGCGTATTATGGGGGTCATGCGGAATGACACATGGGCGTAGTTTCAAAGTGGGCAAAACGGGGCGGAAACATGGGCGGACACGGGGGAGTACACTTATGTTGGGGGGCGTTCATTCGGATACCATTCAGAATGCATGCGAACAAAAAGGGAAGAAATGTGCGGTGTCCAAAAGGCTAGTATTGCTTTGCGGACACCACTCGTTCCTGCGTTAGGCTAACGGACCGCCTAATGACTACAAGCATTAACACCTGAACCCAATAGAATCGACTCCTTTACTCATTACTCACTAATAGGACGCTTGTCAGTGCTTTAATTGAAACCATTGCTGCTTCAAGGAAACCTTACTAATCTCCCACATATGCTGTACTTGTCACACACTTTAAACCTGCTAACAATGGACATGACTGAATATTAATACTATCAATACACATGTGTATTCGACATGTACTCATGAAACCACACATTTTTTGTAAAGTAAAGAAATTTATTTATATACATGTCACAGTTAATGCCACTGTGATGCAATGACAAAAAAATAAATAATCCAAAAAAAAAACACCATGGCAGGAATCTACCAAAATAAATTATAATACAAAACAAATATAATTGCACACAGATGGACTCCAGCACCTCCTATGTGCCACTGCACATGCAGCCAGTGGGAAATGAGGAGGCTGCTGGCCCTTCTACAGCAGGGCAACCTGCACCTGACCATTCTACAGCAGGGCAACCTACACCTGGCCCTTCTGCAGCAGGGCAACCTGCAGCTGGCTCATATGCACCATCAGCAGAATCATTTGGAACACAACCGGGGACTTAGCAACATCACTTCAAGTACAGCTGACAGTAATGGCAGGCAAAAGAGGGCAACAGGGGAACCAAAAAGGACATTTGAAGCAAGGGCTCATCTGGTTACCCTCAGCACGTGATTGGACACAAGAAGCTGACACACACAGCACAATGGAAGATTTGGGATGACATAACGGTGGAGATTAATGCAGCCACAAGTTCATTTGCGACCACGTTTGGCCTTGGTAGGCTCCTTGGCCTGTGCAGCAGCTCTTCGGCCACGGCCAGATGCTGGGGCAGGTGGAGCAGGTGCTGTTGAGGGGTTGGCTGGTCTACCCCTCCTGCCAGCAGGGAGTGTTGCTGGTGGTAATGCACCAGAAACGGATGACATTAGGACCCTGTTGCTGGTAACTAGCTCCACCATAAGCTCATTATGGTGGAGGAGGAGATCATTTTGGCGGGTGGCTTGCTCGGCCAGCACCTGAGCACTTGCAGCCATGGCCTGATGCGCCTCAGCCATGGCCTGCATGCTCCCAGCGATGGCCTGCTGGGTGCTGACCAAGCTCGCCATGATCTCCTCGGTCCTACGCATCCGTTCTGATGCCAACTCTCCCTGCTGGTTTATTTCCCCAAGCATCTGGGCCATGCTGGCAAAATCGGCTTGGGCCGATGGCTGCTGCTGCACAGGCCTACCACTGGGGCCAGGTGGCACGGACTCCTCCACCTCCTGAGCAGAGTCGTCACCAAGCAGTGGGGTGTCTGTGGAAAATGATAAACACAATTAGGACACATTCTAAGATAATTACTTGCACAAGTTTATGGCATGACAAATATTTACCTTCAATAAAAGACGCAAACACTTCAGCTGGGGCCTCGCTATCCATCGTGCTCACCCCCCTGACCTCCTCAACTGATACACAGCTCTCGGCCATCAACTCCAGGGGGGTGAACTCTAGCCCTGATGGCATGGGCCCGGCCCCAGATGTCTGGCTGTGTTCCCACCGCTTGGTCATCTTCCTCTTCAGGTTGGTTTTGAAGTCCTGCCACCTGCAATGTAAGTTTACATATTAATACATGTCACTCCAGATGTTTGCTGTTGCAGCCATTGCTCTGTGCTACATATTACGACATGTGCTTAATGTCCAAAAGATAACATTACATGCAACTATGATATCAACCGTTACAATACACATTCACAATCACCCTACTCTAACTCTCAACTAAATAACATGGCAATAATGTCTGTGTATCGTAACAACCTCACGGGCCATTTGCAAAATCCATCTAAGCATGAATTCAATCATTACTTGTCTATTACTGGGCACATGTATCACAAAACAACTTGCCTCTTCTTGACATGGTCCGCCTCACGAACTTGTGGCGCAACTTCATTAATCTCTGCCGTTATGTCTTCCCAAATCTTCCATCTGCGTGTGTGTGTCAGCCTCTCCGATGGACACTCAATCCAATCACGTGCTCGCGGAACCAGGATGGCAAGCTCCTGTGCTTCAAATGCCTTATTTCTTGAACTTGGTTCCTCTGTTGCCCTCGTTCTCCCCTTGCCACGTCCATGGCCACGCCCACTGCCACGTGTCGCTGTACTTGAAGTGCTGGCCATGGTAGTATCTTGTGAAGTCCCCGGTTGTGTTCCAAATGATTCTGCTGATGCTGCATATGAGGCAGCTGCAGGTTGCCCTGCTGTAGAAGGGCCAGGTGCAGGTTGCCCTGCTGTAGAAGGGCCAGGTGCAGGTTGCCCTGCTGTAGAAGGGCCAGGTGCAGGTTGCCCTGCTGTAGAAGGGCCAGGTGCAGGTTGCCCTGCTGTAGAAGGGCCAGCAGCCTCCTCATTTCCCACTGGCTGCCTGTGCAGTGGCACATAGGAGGTGCTGGAGTCCATCTTGTCAAATAGTTGCTGCAACTCCTGGTCCACCTCTGATTGTGATCCAGACATGTTAGCAACAACATTGTCACATTCTAATACACCTTTATATACTGTTTGTGTATCCTGTTTGGCGGACATCAGCGGCAGCTGCGTTCCGTGCGCGAGCGTACGTCGCTGTTTTTTCGCGCCGCATACGGTGGCGGAAATTCCATTGTGTAAAACCTGGCGAAACTTCGACATGAAATACTGGTCACCAATTCTAACATTGCATAGAATCTTCTGATACACCTGTGACTATCGCACAATACACATGCTATTTGCTAGCATGACATGACATTTGGTTCATGACTACTGTGGTATTGTGGAGTTTGATTGCAAGCTAAAAGTAGCCCAATCCCTTAGAAAATCCAGGCCACAAGTCATGCAATACTCATCACTACTGTTATAGACCACACATGTGGTAGTTGCTGCTAGAATCATTTGTCTCCAGATCTGGACTTGTCAGGGTCTAAGGTAAGCTCTTCCATGGTCCTTGTAGATATGATATCCATTAACAATGTAAGTGTATGAATGTATGCACCATTGCCTCACTGACTACAGATTGTTGGGCCAGCAAAGTGTTTGTAGCATTATTGCAACATGTCACATGTTCACTATTTCACTCACAGGTCTTAAACCTGTGTGTGTTCATCTATTGCAGGACAACATGTCCCAGCAATAGCTGAAATGTCTCATAGTACATGATGTCGGCAACAAATGCAGACACCTTTGATACTCAAGTAGTGTTTAGTAGTTCGATGTTGTAAGCATCTGTGTGTTTAGGACGGTGTGTATTGAGTTCATATTATTGTTACATCATTATAGAGTCAAATGGATCTTCGCGATTTGACGGGGCGGCCATCTATTGTACGTATTGAAGCCTCCAAATCTATTTGTAGTCGGATATGGCCATTATGTGCATAGGTGCATCAGTATTTATGTTCATTTCTTTATAGGTTGCTGAAGCAATGATGCGGTACATGGAAAGGAGGCTAAGGGCACTTGCGGCTCTCCCCACTCGTCGCCCAAGGAGGCCAGGACGTGCTAGAATCTATCGCACACGGGTGACTCTGTTTGCTATGCCCGATGATGAGGTACTTACTAGGTACCGGTTACCGCCACATGTAATTCTGGATCTGCTCTCGTTAATTGAGAGTGATCTGGAACCTCTACACGGGATCACGACAGCAATTCCGCCTCACACACAGCTGCTGGCGGTGTTGCATTTCTGCGCCTCAGGATCATTCCAACAAGTAGTGGCAGTACTTGCTGGAATATCTCAGCCGGCCTTCTGCCGAATCCTGAGGCGTGTGACGTCGGCCATGTTCAGGCGCAAGGGGCACTTCATGGCCATGACATTTGCCACGAGACCCTGCGCAGAAGCCAGCAGGCCTTCCATCAAATTGCTGGCTTCCCTAATGTGATAGGGGCTGTGGATGGCACCCATGTACCATTTGTGCCTCCATCTCGAAGTGAGAAGATATATAGGAACCGCAAATTGTTCCACTCACTGAACGTGATGGTGGTATGTGGCCCATCCATGGAAATTCTCGCCTTCAACTCGAAGTTTCCCGGAAGTGCCCATGACTCTCATGTCATCCGACAAACCGGGATATGGCAAAGACTACAAGAGCTGGAAGGCCGTGATGCGTGGGTTCTGGGTGACTCCGGTTACCCATGTACGCCCTGGCTACTTACGCCGTACAGCTCCCCAGAGCCGGGCCCACAGGAGGCATTCAATCGGGTGCATGTTGCCACCAGGCAAGTGGTGGAGCGCTCAATTGGCCTTTTAAAGGGTCGATTTAGAGTGCTCCACCGCACTGGTGGTGACTTACAGTATGCGCCTGAAATGGTGTCGAGGATCGTGGGCCTGTGTATATTTTTCCATAACATTGCTGTGCGGCGTGAGATACCCTTTGATGAGTGGGAGGTTCCATCTGAGCCGCAAGATCCGCCCATGCGCCCATCCCGCGCCCCTGAATGCCGGAGGGGATTCCAGCTGCGGGACTCTGTGGCGCAAAGATTCTTCAGGTACATTTTATCTAGTTGACCAGAACACACCAATTGTTGTAAAAATCACCCCTTCAAATAACTACAGTGTGGTAGTTGTCAGTGTTACAAAACGACAATTAGCCAGCCTGCCCTCCTAATGGCAAAGAAATAGTAGATATTTATCATATGTGCTTAGTTTTGGGGGAAGTACAATATAGGTGCTCATTATTATACCTTGTACAAGGGATCTTATGTGTTTGTTATATCTTCATTATTGTAGTTGATACTATCCCTGATGTCTGGTGAGTACATTGATTTATTCTCTAATGTGTTGGGGATTTTTTTCTGTGTTGATGTATGATTTGTTTGCAGATATATATATATATATATATATATGATATTTGAATTTCTTAACATGTTTCAACATTTCAAGGAGCAGGCAGGCAGGCAGGCACCCAGGCAGGCAGGCAGCCAGGCAGGCAGCGCTGGTGTATAATGCTGGACTCAGGATACCTGCAAGTATGTGTATGTGTCTTTTAAACATAAATGTACGCATACACATAGATGCATAGAGTAAGTAATGCTAAGTACAGCTATGCGTTGCTAAGCTATAGCACGCGTTGCTTGGCGGAGCGAGGCGTTATTGGATTTGCTAAGTGCATACACACTGTGTTTTATATATATCAGATTTGCTCATTCCCATACATCAGCACTACTGTTTTTAAGGCATGCGAATTTGTCACCATTTGTGTTGGCGCAGAGACGCTGTTCATGTAAAGATGAACAATAAAGTTATTAACACAAATAACTGTGATAAACCAATGACACCACCTGATTGGTTGATTGATGCCATTGTTAACATGGCGGAGACACGCAGGGCAGAGCCATTTTCGCCTGCGGAACTGAGGGCTCTGGTCTCCGTCATGGAGACAAGGCTGGGCCGTGCGGGGCCCTTTATCACTAATGGGCAGAAGCGGCGGGCCTATGCTGCGGCAGGGCGCAGGATTTTCGCCCGCACTCGGGTGCGGAGGACCATCGGCCAGCTCGAGAGGCGGTGGTCGGACCTCCGCAGGCGCCAGCCCCAGCTTCTCCAGCAAATTAGGGGCGAGATAGCTGATTGTGAGTATTTTAGCTATGAAATTTCGCACTTACATCATAGCATCTATAAACAATAAAATGTGTCTCATGATAAGTGGGTGTCCATGGGTTTAAAAGTCCATAGACTGTTATGTGTGCTTCTTCCTGGTTAACATGCAGTCATGTGGCTTTTATATGTAATGACATAGCATTCATGATTCAGATGCATACAATGTGCCAGATCTAATATGTGTTAAACATTGATAAATGCCAGGGTTGTAATGATTGAACAAATTACTAACAATCACATAATAACTTAAATGTCACATTTTGGAGTCCATTAACAGTAAGGAGCTACTTTCAAGCATCGTTTGCCAACATTATCACCCTTCCATGTATGTCTTGTTATGGATTACTACATGTGCCCCAATGACCCGACATTAACCATGATTTTGTTTTCTACCACACAGCACGAGCCCGAGCACGACAGGCACGGGAGCAGGCCGAGGCAGCCCTGGCCGAGGAGCAGGTCCAAGAGCCTGATGAGGAGGTGGCGGCGAGGGTGGAGGAGGAGCAAGTGGAGGAGGAGGAGGAAATGGTGGAGGAGCAAGTGGAGGAGGTGGAGGAGATGGTGGAGGAGATGGTGGAGGAGGTGGAGGAGATGGTGGAGGAGGTGGTGGAGGAGGAGGAGGTGCCTGAGGAGGTGGTGGTGGAGGAGGTGGAAGAGGAGTTGGTGGCAGAGGAGGAGGTGGAGGAGGTGTTGGTGGCGGAGGAGGAGGTGGAGGAGGTGGTGGTGGTGGAGGAGGTGGTTGTGGCGGAGGAGGTGGATGAGGTGATGGTGGCGGAGGAGCTGGCGGAGGAGGTGGCTGAGGAGGCCACGGTTGCCCCGGAGTTGTCCGAGTCCGAGGGGGAGGAGGCGTGTGAGGCACCGGAGTCCCATCAGATCGGTATGTTTACATAATGCATCATTCATGAAGTAGTTGTACTGGTATTTGTTATGTAGCACTGGTGATGAAAAATTTTGGTACAATACTATTAATACAGACCCCAAAGTGGGTAGCTACAGATACAGGTACGGGTTAGATGGGGTGTCCAAGGCATCCCTTTCATACAGGACACCTCTGAATTACACAGGTTTGTGGGATGGCTTGGAGCTCCATTTTGACTGCCACATAACCGTTGTAGTTAAACAGGATCCTGGAGTAAAGGGATGAGTGGATCATTTGTGGATTAAATTCACCTGCTGCAAGCGTTGATTATGACCCATCAAATAGTGGAATCTATATTTTTGTTGAATGTTATTTATAAACTATAGGATGTATGCTATAAATGGAGTATGGGCCGGCCTACCTTGGAATGGAATCACAAGTTGCCAGTGTTCCTGGAGCCTCCTCTACCTAAACACCCCCTGTAGTTCAGATTGTTTTTTTGCCCACACAGAATTGTAGGTTGGTTTAGACTGAATTATGATTTTGAGGATGTGTACTGTGCATTCCTGACATTTGCATAACTCCCATGCCACGAACCATCACTGAACTTAGACTGAGGAGATTGTGACAAGTTCTTATTGACGGAGGCCATGACATGCTTGTCATTGGTTAGTCATGGGTGGGTTGTGAATGAGAAGAAACACTATGACTGTTATGTCTTCTGCAGAGTAAAGGGTAGAGGGAAAAAAACACAGTATGTAGTAAATAAGTTTGCATGTATGTATATATGTATGTGTCATATCTATTTATCTATGTGTGTCTCTATCTCTCTACATATATATATATATATATATATATATATATATATATATACACACACATGTCACCTAGCATTTCTGCAATGTATGTAGCAGTATGTGAAATGTATGCATGAATATCATGACTAATTTTTGCCCCTTTGACATGCCCACAGATGCCACAACACCGGCAGATGAGGGGGTTCGTGGGGCCCTCCTGCGGATGGGCCACCATTTACGGCTATTAATAGCGGATCTGCAGGACCTGCGCGATTTACTTCTATAATTTGTTCTTTGCTTTTTTTATATTTAATTGTTAATTGTTCCTGGTAATAAATAATTTATGCAAGTTCAAACTTGTTGGTTTTCTTTGCACATTAAACAGTATATGTGTAGATTGTTTATAATATTTTACACAGGGTCTAATACAAACCATTGCACTTCAATTGCTGTAAGGGTTAATGTGTGCAATGCATGTGTTAGGCATGCTTGTAAGGATATATTGGCATCTAATTGATTCCAATTCCAAATAAGCATTTTTGTATGAGGATAGGTAATTGAATAAGTGGGTCATGTGATGTATTGCAGAATAGACATAATAGTGGGTTGTTTGGCGTAAATACACCGCTTACGGGCGGTAGCACCGCTTGGCTCCCGTTCGGATGCGGTATTCCCGAGCATACTCTGTAATACTCTGTAATACCGTGCAGAATCGGAGTGTTTCTCCCGCACACGCATGGTTTGTATGTCGTCCGTAAACACGCCCTGTTCTTAAAGAGTGAGTCCGTCCGAATGCGGAGGACACGTGGGCGTTTCTACGGACGATGGCCGCACGCGGCAGAACACCGTGGCGTGCGGACCGCTCCGTAAGAATGCGGGAATATCCGCACAGATCTGAATAAGGGCCTATGTTATCAATAGATAGCCCTTGTTCCAAGTTAGTAGAAATAGATTGTGCTTCGCCATTCGTCACTATGGCCTGTAATAGCGTTAGGAGAATATTTAATACCAAATGCTCCACAAGTGAACGTAAATATTACCATTAAGGCTTCATATTCACCTATTAAATCTTACAGGTTCCCTTTCTATAACATGTTCCGCCACTCTTTTGTCTAGATCCAGTTTGTAAGACCAAGGATGTTACATTTATACTACTCTAAACCAGTGGCTTGAGTTTATAGTAAGCGCCTGGAGGCAAAATAGAAGGTAGTGTTGGGACAGCAAAAAAACTGCACCGATTAGAGCTGGTACAAAACACAGCTGCCAGGCTGTTAACCAACCAGCCCCATTCTAGCCACATACTGTAACTCTCATTTTCTACTCCCTTTACTGGCAAATTATTTTCAAGATCAACTTACTGGGGGAAATTTACTAAGAATACGAATACGATTTATCATATTTGGATTCCTTAATACTAATGAATGCAAATGCATACGGCTGTTATAGCCATATGCTAATTCGTATTCCGGAGGGGAATTTACAAAGCAGTCAAATACGATTGATTTGTATTTTTCAGTGGCATATTCATTCGTATATACGGTCGCTAATACAAATTTGTACAGGCAGCCTGCATGGATCAGTCAGATCTGTGCAGGCTTCAGGGTGTAAAAAAATATAAAAATAAATACATTTAAAAAATGGTGTGGGGTCGGCCCCATGGCCGTAACCAGCACCAGGCTCAAAGAGCCGGTCTGGGTTGTTAAAAATCAGGAAACAATTTGAGTAGGGTTTCACTGATTATTTATATAGTGCCAGGCCCCAGGGCTGGTCCTGGTTCCCAAAATACGGGGGGGGACAAAACGAGTAGTGGTCCCCCGTATTTTGAAAACTAGCCCCAGGCCCAACCAGCCAGCAGGGTAAAGCCTCAGCGGGGGGGGGGGGGGGGGGGAGACTTTTTATACAAGTCCCCCCGGCCAAAGCATTCATCCCTACCGACAAGTCAGCCTGGGCAGGGGTCCTGGGGGAGTGGGGACTCCCCCAATGAAGGGGTCCCCCCCTCCAGAACTCACCTGCCCAGGCTGAACCCTGGTGCTGTCCCCAGTACCCCTGGGCTGTGGTGATTCAAGTGTAAAAAAATAGAAAAAACCCTTTGGTTTTTGCTGGGGAACTATGAGTCCCAGCAAGCCTGGAACGCATACTGGGACTTGGAGAAACACAAGTCCAGCATGTGGCCCATTAATGGGCTTGCTGGGACTCTTCGTGCCACAGCAAGACCAATAGTTAAATAAACACACTGACACATAAGAAAAATAAAGCTTTATTTCACACAGAGCCCATACATACTGACACTTACCTATGTTGATCCTGTAAAAAGGTCGCCCTCTGTCCATCCATCGGTGGTCCGGTCCTGAAGAAATCCATAGGGGGACCTGTGGAAGGTAATTATACTCACGGGGCTCCTCCGGCGTTGATCTGGTCCTCTTCACTCCAGAAGTAGTCCAGCGTACTTGGCAACAAAATAAACCACATTACCAGGACCATTGCGAACAGTGAGAAGCACTGAATGTTTACATTCAGCACTTCTCGCGCCGAATGCCGCTATTGGCCGCTAGGTGGCCAATCGGGAGCCGAGTTTTGGAAACTCAGTATAATTCCTTACACAGGTCCCACTATGGATTTGTTCAAGACCGGACCACCGATGGACGGACGGATGGAGGGCGACTTATCTACTGGCTCAACATAGATAATGAGTAGGAGTGGGCTCTGTATGAAATAAAGCTTTATTTTTCTTATGTGTGTTATCTGGTCAGGCTTCAGGGGGGGACCCCTTCATTGGGGGGGTCCCCACTCCCCCAGGACCCCTGCCCAGGCTGAATGGTCGGTAGAGATAAATGGTAGAGATAAATGCTTTGGCCGGGGGGACTTGTATAAGAAGTCTCCCCTTGGCTGTGGCATTGCCCCGCTGGAGTGTTGGGCCTGGGGTTGGTTTTCAAAATACGGGGGGACCCCTACTTGTTTGTACCCTGTATTTTGGGAACCAGGACCGGCCCTGGGGCCTGGTGCTGGTTGTAAATAATCAGTGAAACCATACTCAAATTGTTTCCTGATTTTTTACAACCAGGACCGGCTCTTTGAGCCTGGTGCTGGTTATGGCCATGGGGGGGGGGGGGGGCACGCCGTATTTTTTTTTTTTTATTTATTTATTTATCTTTTTTTTTTTTACACTGAAGCCTGCACGGATCTGACTGATCCATGCAGGCTTCTGCCAAATACGCCAGGAAAATGAAGTGTATTTTCCTGGCATATTTGGTCGGCAATTAGTGGCCATTTACCGCTAATTAGCAGCCGTATTTTCTATACGGCCCCTTAGTGATTTAGGAATCCGATTCGTGTTGTATTGATGGCATATCCATTCGTATTTGTACTTACAAATATGAATGTGCCATCAAAACGAATTTACATTTTTTCGATAGTAAATCCCGAAAATACGTATACGCATAAAAAATTTTTATTTTATTATACAAATAACAAATTTTTTATACGAATTTAGCTTTGTAAATTCCCCCCACTGAGTTTCCAAGCATTACATGACCAAGGCCCAAGGTACCTGAAGCGACTTCTGATTCCATCCTGTCCCACCCAATTACTGCGATCTGTAGATGAAGGACTTTTAGCGGGTGCCGGACGGGTTCCCGACAGTCAGGATCCCGACAGTCGTTTACCCGACGTCAGGATCCCGACTGTCAAAACGCCGACAGCCGGGTGCCCGACGGCCACCCACTATTTTCACTCGTGGGGGTCCACGACCCCCATAGAGGGAGAATAGAATAGCAGCATGGCGAGCGCAGCGAGCCAGCAAGGGGCTTTTTTGCGCTCGCCATGCTGTCTGACTCTGGCCAGTCAGAATCCTGTCGTCTGGATAATGACTGTCGGGATCCCGACTGTTGGAGTCCCGTACCACACCCCTTTTAGCAGTAGCTAGCAGTATCCCCTCACTGTTATTCAGGCACCAGAAGCTGGATACTTACTGATGACCAATTGCGGTCAGAATACCAAAAAAGGTCAGATGAGTATGCCTACCCTCCCCCTGCTGTCCCCCAACCCTTCTTTGTGGCAGCATAAACTTACCCCCTGCACCTCACCACCTAAACCCACCCTGGGCTGCAGCCTAACCCTAATCACCCTTCTAAGTGCATAAACCTGATCCCCCCCCCCTCCTCTGCCCCCCTTACAGATAGGAATGCCTGTTGTCAGTATTTTGAAATTGGCATCCTGATTTTTTCATAGATCTGGCGCAAGTGTTTAGATGGGAGTGACTGACTGATACCATCCACTGTAACTAAAGGACATCTGGGTTAGCGGTAAGTGGCCACTTTTGAAGGATCACCACTATAAGGAGAACCACAGTAATTAGCTGTGTGAGTATGGTACGCACCTTATATTTGTTGATTTACACTCCTGCTATTCCCTCATGAGGTGACCCTTAGGGTCCCTAAAGAAACCTTTATAGGAATATCACCACTCTTGTCTGTGTGAGTAGGGTACGCTCAATCTATACCAGCAAACCTTGATTTCATTATTACCGGATTTTGAGTTCCCTGACACCTATTATACTTTTTTTGTGTGTATTCCAACCACCTGGGTTGGAAGATTACCATCGGCAAGAGCAAAGATGGTTGAGGAGACCAATCAAAAGATACCTATATGAGAGGATCACGGCGAGTATGGTACGCTTACCTTTAAATAAAGTGATTCGGTAACTACCATCTATCCTACCACCGAGGTGACCCCTAAAGATACCTTTATGCACTCGTCTACTCTCTGCTTGTTGTTTTTTTTTTTTTTATTTGATGTGAATTCAACCCCACAACCCTCCATGAGAATGGAAGTTTAAAGCTTGAAAACTGAGTCCAGCACCATTCATCATTGTTTGTTTTACATGTCTATTTGGCTAAGGATTCCCTGTGGACTCCACTTATGGTGAGGCAGCAGAGACTCTGTTTGCTCATTGGGATGTTTCAATGGTACTTATATGTTAGTTTGGCGCCCACTATAGTTAGTACGCTCATACCCCCACTATCTATGTCGGCATGGAGTTGATTTTATGAAGGATACCGGTGTCCGTATAGTGAATGCTGGCATCCTGATTCTTTCATAGATCTGGCGCAGGTGTTTAGACAGCAGTCAGGATGCCGTCCCGGTTTTCGGGGACGTTCCTGCGGCCCTCCCGCGGCCGGCAGTGTCCCTCGGCTGGGGGTAGAGTCTCTGGGCCATGCTCCCACAGTGGAAAATGGGGACGTGGCCTCACGGGAAGACACGCGTATAGGCCTGTGTCCCTCTTCGGGGACCATCAAAGTTGGGAGGTACGGAGCAGGGATAAAATAAGTGTTATTCCCGAGTTGGACCCGGTTTGCTGGGCAGCGTGAACAGGGAACCCGGGTCGAGTGACTTGGGTCCGTTTCACTTATATGAAGGAGGCAGCAGTGTCACTTTTTACATTTGTCAAAGTTTGGAGAGAGATAAAGGGGGAAATTTACTAAAGGAAATTTGCAAAAAAATAGGTGTATTTGTATCCAGAAATACACTTATTTTTGACATTTACTATCCCGAAAATACGGCAATTCGTATTTGTATTGATAGCACATCAATACGAATACGAATTGCCGTATTTTCGGGATAGTAAATGTCAAAAATAAGTGTATTTCTGGATACAAATACACCTATTTTTTTGCAAATTTCCTTTAGTAAATTTCCCCCAAAGTACCAAAAATCAGCTTCTGTAATTTTACAGGCTGTGGGCATAATTTATTACACATCGCTTTCGCAATGTGGTATATCCCACCACTTACCATGTACATTCTAATTGCAACTGTACTATCAAAGGTGATTAGTATTACAAAGGACTGCTCATTGATAAGAGCTGTCCCTTTTGGTGTGTGGACTTTAGTTTGCAGAGTGACCTGGCTGCCACAGAGGGTGTTGGGAAGGTCCTGACTGGATTCCTCTCTGGGGAGTTGTGAAAAATAGCCCATAGGCTTCTATTGGGTTATGCCAAAGATGCCGTTACACACCACCTCCATCGCATAGCACGGTTTCCTGTCAAGCAACTTGCGTACTAGTTGTTTGATGATCACCCAGCCTGCAAATTTATTGGGGATTACGCTTCATGCCTCAGGCACGTGAGTAGGGTGGCCAATCCCGGTATAGGAGGGATCTGGGATTTGGCCCCCAAAACGCCGGGAGTTTCCAATCCCGGGATTTCGGTATTAGACTGTGCATGCGCAGTCTAATGCCAGGCAGCGTCTGAGTGTGTGCTCAGACGCTGCGCAGCTTCTCCCTTCCCCGGCAGTGTGGCTCTGCGCAGCGCCACGAGGCCAGAGGTCACGCTGCGCAGGCCAAGCAGCTGCACAGACCTGTCCTGGGTGTGCAGAATGACTGCATCGCCTGCCAGACGTCCAACCCGGCTCCTGGATCCTGCTGGCTCGCGGCTTCTCTATGTGGCTGCCCACTCACCTGCCCTCCTCCCAGCTTCAGTGATCGGCCAACTACCCTCCCGGCCATACTGCACCGCATTGCATATGTAAGCAAATATGCGGGGCGGCCGGGGTGGTTTTTTTAATTAGGGAAGCCAATCCCGGGAATCCCGAGATTGGGCATTTTTCAATCCAGAATTCCGGGATTGAAAAAATGCCCCGGGATTGGCAACCATACAGGCCTGTTTTTTCATGATCACATTTGAGTCTGGACGCTTATCTTGGATCCCATGGATACCAAAATTAGGCCATAGGTATTGTTTAACAGAATAAAAAAATTTACATATAAGGCAATACAGGTTGAGTATCCCGTATCCAAATATCCATTATCCGAATTATTCTGAAAACCAGACATTCCAGAAAGTGCAAAAAAAAATATTTTTTTTTCTAAAAACTCACTGGGGACATTTGTAGCAGCACTGCTGAGGACATGATATGTAACTAGCACTATATATATGTACAAGAAAATGATTGCTTGACATTCAACTTCAATATCTGAGATATACACAAATTTTGTTTCATGTTTTGAAACCTTGTTTTTTGAACAAATAAAATATATTTGTGTGCATTTCATGTGTTTGATGTGTTTATACAACATAAATGCAAGATACTTCAAAATACATCATTGAAATAGTAAAATATTCCGAAATACGGAATAATCCGTTATCCAAAATTCTCCTGGTCCCGAGCATTTTGGATACGGGATACTCAACCTGTATTATATTTAGGGGATAATAAAAAATGTCCGTATATCGCGATTAGTAACCCCATGATCATTTTTGCAGTATCCAATTAGTGGCCTCAGGCACGAAATGCATAATACCTTATAACAGAGGGTATCAGGGAGGAAAAGGTGCAGGCATTGGGGCTAATAGGGTAAAAGGAAATTTTACGGAACGCGAGTTAACGGATTCCAAGAAGTTGCTGCGGAGATCCTAAGGTGTACTACAAAAACACCCATACATACGGGATCTGAAATGGAAAGAGATGGGGATAATCCTGCGCATACCTTCAAATATCAGTGTATTGAAATTATGGATTACACCTTTGTTCATATTAATAAATGCATATTTATTGGAATAAAAATGCATAAAAATAATGCCCCCATACACGGTCCGTTTTGACGGTCCGTTTTGTACTTTTATAGTACACATCGCATCGCTTCGCATTGCTTGTGCATGCACTGTGCATGCAATGCGATGCAGTGCGATGTAATCCAAGTACAAAAAGTATGTGCAGCACATACTTTTTGTACCGTACGATGAGATGCGCGGGAGCGCGCATCTCATAGTACAGAACGGACGGTCCGGGAACGGACCGTCTATGGGCATCTTAATGATAATTATGAAAGGTTAGGTTGTGTGAGCTAATACCGGTATACAAAGACAAGACAAACAAACATGTAACATACATAGCTCTGGACCCTATATAAGGTCAAGCAGTCCAAGTGAATACTGGTAATAATCTAAATATAGGGCTATTCTGTGGCTGGATAAGTGATGGTTAGTCCTACAAAAATATCCGGGGGTCCACTGTAATAAGAAAGGGTTACCGTGCACCAATAATCCGGCTTTCCAAATATCGAATCCTTCTACCGGCAGACTAGTTCTCCTGCTGCATAGACTGTGTACTGTAGTATGATTAGCGTGGCGATTGATGTTTCTGCGTATCAACGCGTTTCGCCTGTGCGTCAGATTCGTCAGGAATGAGCAGAATTGGGGCTAATAGGATAGCACCTGTGAGCCTATTAGCAGCAGTGAAGTACCGCTGCTAATAGGGTCCACCCACTTTTCTCTGATTGCACAAAACTCAATAAAAAGGGACATTTTAGCATCAACAAATATGCAATTTTTTGTGTGGTTTCGCCTTCAAAAAATCTGTAGTGATCAATGTAGTTCCATGATTTATTTTCTGGCTAGCCTACAGGTAACCGGCAAACCAAATTCCCAGCAAACCAAATACCTTACATGTATATTAGGAACATTCAACGTTATATCGACTAACTTTTTTCCCAATCAGACGGTCCTTACTGTTTAAGTCTGGTCTTAACATAATGATATAACACTTCGGGATGAATATGCAACTAAGAAGTCCACTACTGGAAGCCAATATGGCAAATACTTCAACCGATACCATGTATTTGCCTTTGGTGCTGAGATATGTCGGGAAAAACGAGAGCCAAACACTGCAGAATATGAACATGCTGAATGTTATATGTGTCGCCTCGTTAAAGCTGTCGGGTAATTTCCTTGCTAAAAAAGCCACAATAAAACTCAACGCAGCTAAAACTCCCATATAACCCACAACACAGTAAAATGCAATAGCCGACCCCTGACTACATTGTAGTGTCATACTAATAGATCGTTCACTTGTGTCGTAATATGGAAATGGGGGATTGAACAGGAACCACATGAAGCATATTGTAACTTCTCCCAGGGAGCCAAGGCAAACTACATATGCAGAAATTCTAGATCGTAGCCATTTCCGTGACTCTGCTCCAGGCTTTGTTGCATTAAACGCTATAACAACCGTTATGGTTTTAGCCAGAACTGAAGAAACGGCAACAGCAAATATGATCCCGAAAGCAGCTTGCTGGAAAAAGCAGATGATGGTGTCTGGACGACCAATGAATAATAGAGCGCACAGGAAGGACAGGGTAAGGGAAAGGAGAAGAACGTAACTGAGGTTCCTGTTGTTGGCTTTCACTATGGGGGTGTCTCTGTGTTTGAAAAAGATTGCCAGAACTCCCACAGTCACAACAGCTAAGAGAATAGCAAGGCAAGATAATGAGATGCCCAGAGTGTCCGCATAGGAGAGGAACTCTATGGTCCTGGGGGTGCACTTGTCTCTCTTCTCATTAGACCAATGGTTTTCAGCGCATTTGATACAGTTATCCATGTCTAACAAAGCAAATAGATTTAGTATTAGAAGTCAGATATGTTTTTGTATTAAAGTATTGCATCAAATCATTGACGATGATAATAACAATAATAATAATAATAATAATAATAAAAAATCACTTACTACTTTGTGGCACTTATTATACCTCTCTACATAATGGGGATAATTTATGAAGTAAATATAATAAAATGTGATAAACAGGCCCCCTACAGCATGTAAAAAATTACCTTCATTCCCAAAGGTTAGTTGCTAGTTGGAGAAAGGCTCTTTCACACCCAACCATGTGACACCAGGGGGAGGAGCAAGGTTGTGGGTTCATACTGTCAATATCCATGCCACCATCTAGTGCCTGTAGTAACCAGGTGGCGAGCTAAGTGAGACCGCAAGGGAATATTTGGCCATTGCGCCTGCCTCTGCTGTGCCATGCTTGTGACATTAGAGGTCCTTTTCCTACTAGGATATAGACCTTACTATTCCCAAAGAGTTGTAGCCACGTCTGCACACACTTGGCTATGCCAGATAGTACTGGGACCTGATAGATCTCTCTAAAACACTGTAACTTTGATTGATTAGAACACACATGGGCTTTAACTGCTTCTAACAATGTATCAGATGTGACCATGTCAGAGAGAGCCCAGCCTGGTGTGGCAGCATGTTATGTGACTATGGGCCAGATGTATCAAAAAGTGATAAAATGAGGAGCAATAAACAACCAGCCAATCAGTTCCTACCTGCCATGTTACAGGCTGGGTTTGAAAAATGACAGGTAGGAGCTGATTGGCTGGTTGTTTATCTACATTTTATCACTTTTTGAAGCTTGATAGATCTGGCTCTAAGCAAGACAAGTGGTTAATTAGCCATTTTTGTCCAATCATACGTCATGAGTCACTGTTTTTACAATGTGGTATGGACAAAATTCTGACATTCTTACCAATAGCAACTCAGGCCCTTATTCTGATTGAGTTGGACGGCTGCGTGTTCGGTCGGACGGCCGATGTATTGTGTTTGCGCATGTGCAGAGGCGTTTCTGCGCATGTGCGAACGCCGCGCATGTCCGAATACGGCGTGAATTTCACACAGAAAACGATCGGTCGGAACAATCCGAGCAGGGGGTGGAGAGGGGCGTGAAGGGCTGTTTGGGCTCATTATCATGTGCGTACTCCCCGCGTTCCATAAAAACGTTGGGCGTACATATGGTAATCCAGCCGTGACGCACGTGTGGGGGATGGGAATATGACATAGCCGGATGCCAGCTGTCCGCCCATATCCCTGCTTTCGCACTGAGAAATGTCCGAGTGGTCTAGAGCACTCAGAGCTGTCTGACTGCTCGATCCATCATTCGATGGTCGGCGACCATCGGAGGATGGGGGAGGTTCCCACAGATGGGGGAGTTGTTCACATGAAACATCCACTCGCGGTCCGTTCGCTTGGCGTCTTACCGCATTCGGGCTGTGAGAGTGATCCGTACGGTAGGCGGGGCTAAGAACACTCAGTGGCCATCGGAAAATATGCATCCGTCCGAGTCAACTAGAATAAGAGCCTCAGTGACAAGACTCACCTGTGCTATTAGAAATCTCCCCATCTGAACAAGCGATGCAGTCATAGCAACATTTTTGTACTGATTTTCTGTATGCCTTTCTGTATCCAGGAAGACAGTGCTCACTGCAAACTGAACGGGGACTCTAAGAAATACATCAACACAAACATTATTTTAGGCTAACTAGTAATAAAAAATTTTGTTTCAAGATCTAAAGTCTTTAATACATCTGAAATATACGGGGCAATGCACCGATCCGACAGCCGGGCCGAGGAATCAGTAATATTAAAAGTGTTCAGTTTTCAATCGGGATCCAAAAATTGAGCATTTTTAACATGGTTTTTCCAATTCCTTGTCCGATTGTCGATGATCGCTCAACGATCATCGCAGATCCAGTTGGTAGATCAGCGTTTCGATCAGGGTTAGCATATATATAAATTTATAATATATAATATAACTGGAAGATTGGCGGCACTCGGACCACTTGAAATGACTGGAGACCACACAGGTTCAAGAAGATTTAATCTCGTCATCAGGATCAACGATCATCGCAGATCCAGTTGGTAGATCAGCGTTTCGACCAGGGTTAGCATATATATAAATTTATAATATATTATATATAAATATACATTTAGAAATAAAATAACAGAAACCTTAAAAACTGCAGAAACTAAACTTCAAATAAATATATATATAAATATATATATATATATACACCGTATTTGCCGGCGTATAAGACGACTGGGCGTATAAGACGACCCCCCAACATTTCCACTCAAAATGTAGAGTTTGTTATATACTCGCCATATAAGACTACCCCCTCTTCCGCACACCTTCCACACTCCATGTCGCTAGCAGCTGTCTGGTCCGCCCTTGAATCCATATCATGGATACCTGTAGTACCAGTATTAACCCCTTGAGTGGTGGGTTTTGCTGGGGCAGGACAAACCTATCAGGGCAGGTTTGTCCTGGCCCAGCAAAATCCACCACATAAAGTGATGCCGCTGTCCTCCCCCCAGGCATAAAGTATTGAGCATTGATTCATTAATGGGTTCCTCTCCTCGGCCTCGCCCCCCCCCCTTCTTATGCATACGGTACCTTAATAATAAAAGATAGCAGTATTTCACTTCAGCGCTTTCTTCAGCCTAACGGCCTGTCACATTGCGCATTGATGTCGGCGGCAGGCTCGGGTATTTTCAGCGGGGCTTGGGGGGACTCGGGAGCGCTCAGGCACACAAGCCCCCCCGAGCCGCGACGAAAACACACCATGGCAATGTCACCGTGCTGCCCAACTTCTCCGCTCCTGATTTCGGAAGATGGCGATGAAGAGTGCAGTCTACTCGATAGGTCTGTTTTGTCTGACACCGCACAGTCCATGGTGGAGGAGGGGTCCGAAACAACAATGGAGCAGCCGACTCAACAACAAACACCAAAACTGCGTTCAAATAGTAAGTAAAAAAAAAAAAATCATTTTTCCCAGTAATCAACGGTATATGTTGCAGAGTGCCGCAAGTGTGCAGTTGGGATAGGGCCGCAAGCACAGGTCTGCAAACACCTCTGCTATTTTATGTTTATAGTGTTTTTTTGTTTGTCCCACTTGCAGTTTACAAAGTGCCGCCAAAGAAGAAAAAAACAAACCGTTCCGATCAAGCAGCAAGAGCTTTCTCTTCCATTGTAATAGAACAACTGCGTGAAATGGACTCCGACATGCAGGCCAATGAGGATGATCGTATGGAGAAGTTTTTAGCAAATGAAAGATAGATGCAGCACTCTTTCTTGGATCAATTAAAGGACATGCAGGACAGACAATTGTCCTTCTTGGAACGGATACTTAATTGTGGGTATATGCCACCTCCTCATTATCCACAATATCCGCCACATGCTCCACAGGCCCCAGCATACCCAGCACACCATGAGTATGCATATGGCCAATACAGTAGAGGGCCAACTCCCTTCGCCCCTAGCACTTCGTGTGAGCAACAGCCACACCAAGAGCCTCTACCATATAGAGGACCCAGTAGCCACGCCCCCAGCACAGCAACTAGCTACCACCCCACCACTGGTGCTAGCTACGCCACCAACACTTCCACTAGCTATGCCTCCAGCACTGCTACCAGTGCCCCACTAAACCCAGAGTATAGTGAGGCAAACACCACTAGCCGTGACAACACGTCTACTACACTGCTGCCAAACCTAGACTCCCCTGAATTTACGGTATATCATAATTTGTCATAAGAAATGCGAGGTGTGGCGATCGCAGCGAGCCCCGCGAGGGGACTCGGAATACATGTTAAGTAATCCGTGTCCCCTCGCGGGGCTCGCTGCCCTCGCCACGCTTCGGGAGCGTGTTCCGCGTCCGCTCGCCACGCTTCGGGCTCGGTAGCTCGCCGGGGTCTGTGCGCCATTTAACATTGTTTCCTATGTGAAATCGGGTCAATTGGGCCATTTAACATTGTTCCCTATGTAAAATCACGTTAATCGCGTCGGTCGCATCGCATGCGATTTTTTTGGCTGCATGCGATGCGACCGACGCAATTTTTTTCCTTGCGATGCCTAAGATCAAAATCCTGGGCGCCCTTCTAGGAAACAAGTACCCGTGCACTTTTTTCATTTTTATGTATGCCAAAGGCTCAGGTGTACGGCAAACATTTTACCTGAACATGTCTTTTCTTGTAAATAGGTTTTTTGGTAAGGAATAAGGCGCTACATCAGATTCCTTACCAAAAAAACTATTTGCATTGCTTCTATTGGGGCGAAGAAGGAATAGCCCTCTCAGGTTAAGGCAAGGCAGCATAACACCAGAAAGAAGCGCCCAGGACTCTGTTTGTTACCCTTTTTTTGCATGTCTTTTCTTGTGTTGTGTGAAGAAACTTTTGAAAGTTCCAAAGATATAATATTTGTCAGTAAAATAAAATAAAAAGTTATTTTGAAAGAAATGAGTGTGGTAATATTGCCAGTAAAATAAAATAAAATGTATTCTAAAATAAATGAGTGTGGTCTCTTCTTCTAATATAGTAATATTTTTAATGGTGGCCCTTTTGGTGTAATGTTGGCCCTATTTTGTGACCTCCCATGGTAAAGCCCTTTAAAAAGGCTTTTGCTTATGTAATCTATAGGGAAAAAAGGCCTTACCCAGGTTAAGTGTAAAAGGTGATGATCAGGCAATTTACCGGGTAGCACTGTAGTGGAAATGTGTCTCTTACCCATGTCCAACCCGGGTTCGAACCGGGTACAATTTACCGGGTCCGACCCAGGTTGCTAGTGGAAAAGGGGTATAAGTTGAACAAGTGTAAGGGGGCCTTTAATAAAATGTAAATGTGACACTTTCAGTTTGTACAGTGTCTCATTGGTAACAGAACCAGCCATAGACCCATCACTGCAGGATCCCATTGTATTTAGTAGTGATGGTACCAAAATATTCCGCCCCCCTGTTTATAACTTACGCTACCCGGGTTGTCAGAAAAAAGTTTAAATGGGAATGTAAAAAAAGAATTTTAAGGAACATTTTACAACCCATATTCTGGTACTTATGTAGTATCTGGGCGCCCGATCCGATGTGATTTTATATAGCGTGGCGAGCGCAGCGAGCCACCGAGCCCGAAGCGTGGCGAGCGTAGTGAGCCCCGCGAGGGGCCGCGTATTACTTAAAATGTTTTCCACGTCCACTCGCGGGGCTCGCCGCGCTCACCACGCTATATAAAATCAACTCTATGCCCACTTGGATAGTGGGGAAATGAACAGGACCTTGTTAACATTGAATCCTATGCAAAATCGCATCGCATCGCATCTGATTGTATGCCTTAAGGTAAGGCATACAATCACAAAATCGGGCACCCAGATACTACATAAGTACCCATATTCTTGTAGTTGTCCAATAATTAATGCACGATTCCCTAATAATCCATGCACAGCAGCCTTAACCAGCAGCAGACTAAGGGGGTGATTCAGGTGATTTTTTTGCCAAGCACATTTGTTTGCTTATGGACAAAACCATGTGCACTACAGGTGGGGCTGATGTAACATGTGCATAGAGAGTTAGATTTGGGTGGGGTGTCTCCTTCAAACTGATATCTATATTGCAGTGTAAAAAAAAGCAGCCAGTATTTACTCTGCGCAGAAACAAAATAACTCACCCAAATCGAACTCTCTCTGTTCATTATATTTGCCCCACCTGCAGTGCACATGGGGCGAAATGTAATAGGGTGCGTTTTTTTTTTTTTGCCTTTTTTTTTCGCAAAATCTTTTTCGCATATTTTATAGGGTGCGATTTGCGGCAAAAAAAAAATCGCATTTTTTGCCGCAAAATCACACATTTTGAAGTGCCGATTTTTAGTCACACTTCAATTTGCATCCAGATGTTTTCCCATTGGAAAGCATCTAACACGCACATGTAATAGGGTACGATTTTTGGTAAAGGTTACCAAAAATCGCAAAAAAATTAGACCAGGTTCTGGCTGGCTAATTTGACAGAACCATGCACAGATCATTGTGATCTGTGCATGGTTCTGTCCAAAAAAAAGGGTAAAAATAAATGGAAAAAGAACTGCGTGGGGTCCCCCCTCCTGAGCATGACCAGCCCCGGGCTGAAAGAGCCGGTCCTGGTTTCATAAAATCACAGGAACAAACAAGTCGGGGTTCCGTGGATTTTATAAAACCAGCACCAGGCTCAAGGGCCGGTCCTGGTTCCCAAAATACAGGGGAAAAAATGACTAGGGGTCCCCCGTATTTCAAGAACCAGCACCGGGACCAACCAGCCAGCAGGGTAATGCCACAGCCGGGGGGAGACTTTTTATACAAGTCCCCCCGGCCAAAACATTCATCCCCCTGAACGGTCAGCATGGGCAGGGGTCCTGGGGGACTAGATTCGCACAATTAAAGACTGTTTCGATATAACTGTATACAGGAATTGATTGCCGATAATTATAGTACTGTATATATTTTTGTTTATGGCTATTGGCTCAATTCCCCAGCATAAAGGTGCATAGAGATGTGTGTTAAACAACGCAGGAGTGTCTGTACAGTGTAGTACAGTGGAGCAATGCCCACCTGTTCTTTATAAAGTTAGTGTAGCACATTCACACTTCCTATAGTTATATTGTTGCACCAATCACAACTTATATTTTCTACTGGAGAGAGTCAACACCGGTGTCGACCAGTGTCAGTCTGTCACATGAAGTATAGATCTGTGTTGCCCCTTTAAGTCACTTTGGGGTCTCGGAAAATTGGTGGGCTGCTCCAATGATTACCATGATAAAATATAGCGTATTTAACATATATATATATATATATTCCCATAAAAATAGGATTTTGGGTACCTACCGGTAAATCCTTTTCTCATAGTCCATATGGGATACTGGGTTTATACTATGGGGTAGAGATCCTCCGCAGGAGAGACAGGCACATTAAAGCTTTCAGTGTGGGTGCACTGGCTCCTCCCCTCTATCCCCCTCCACTAGTCAGTTAATGAAAAACTGTGCCGAAGGAGAGCTATGTGAGGAGGTATGTGAACAATAACGTGGTGAGATTCTCACAGCACACCCAAACCAAAATAATAAACATAAAATAACAAAAGAGGTGAATCATAACAACTTTGAGTTCACCAATAATCATTGAAGAAGGTCAATATATGACCACAAGGCAACAAGCCATAACCGTGTTAGTAACAGTGTCGTTACAGCAGAAAACCGCACAGAGGCGGGCTCCCAGTATCCCATATGGACTACGAGAAAAGGATTTACCGGTAGGTACCCAAAATCCTATTTTCTCTACCGTCCAATGGGATACTGGGTTTATACTATGGGGAGGTCCCAAAGCTACCAGAACGGGCGGGAACGTGCAGAGTCTGCTGTAGAACCGCTTGTCCGAACTGGGAATCCTCCCTGGCCAGAGTGTCAAAACTGTAAAACTTGACAAATGTGTTACTCCCTGACCAAGTTGCGGCCCTGCACAGCTGCAGGGCCGAGACCCCTCGGGCAGCCGCCCAAGAAGTCCCAACAGATCTGGTGGAATGGGCCTTCAACGCTGGAGGAAGGGGCAACCCAGTCGATGCATAGGACTGTTGTATCATGCATCGAATCCACCGGGCTATAGTCCTTGTAGATGCAGGAGAGCCCTTCTTTTGCGCATCATACAATACAAACAAAGTATCCGACTTCCGGATTCTAGCCATACGTTTAACATACGCCTTGGGGGTATGTACCACATCTAAAGAGAGAGGTATATCAGGATGTACCACGCTGGAAGGAACCACAATAGGCTGGTTCAGGTGGAATGCGGACACAACCTTTGGCAGAAACTGTGGCCTGGTCCTGAGCTCTGCCCTATCCTAGTGGAATACCAGGTAAGGGCTTTTACAAGACAATGCCCCAAGCTCAGACACCTGCCTGGCTGAGGCTAAGGCTAGCAGGACAACCGTCTTCCAAGTAAGATGTTTTAACTCCGATTGTTCCATAGGAATGAACCAAGAGGACTTGAGGAAGGTGAGGACCACATCCAAGTCCCAAGGCGGGGTGGGTGGTACAAAGGGAAGCTGAATCCTCAGCACCCCTTGCAGGAAGATGTGGACCTCCGGCAACAGCGCCAGTTTCTTCTGAAAAAATACTGACAGAGCCGAGATCTGTACCTTCAAGGACCCCAACCAGAGGCCCAAGTCCAAACCGGCTTGCAGGAATCTTAACAGATTGTTAAGACGAAATACCGCTGGTGGCAAAGCATTTCTCTCACACCAGGCTATGTACTTCTTCCATATCACATGGTAGTGAGAAGCCGTGACTGGTTTCCTGGCACACGTCATGGTTGTAATCACGGAGGGATGTAGGCCCTTGAGGCCTAATATCTGCCGCTCAACCTCCAGGCCATTAAACGCAGCCGCGGTAAGTCCTGAAAGACAAACGGTCCCTGGAGGAGAAGATCTTTTCTTAGAGGAAGACGCCACAGGTCTTCTACCTGCATGGCCTGAATATCCCCGTACCAGGCCCTTCGAGGCCAGTCTGGAGCCACTAGAATGGCTTCTACTCTCTGGTGTCGAATCCTTTTTAGCACCCGTGCCAGCAACGGGAGCGGTGGGAACAGGTACACCAGCTGAAAGTCCCACGTCCAAGTCAGGGCAACCACTGCTGCCGCCCCTGGATCCCTGGTCCAGACGCAGTACCTGTCCAGCTTGTGGTTCAACCGTGAGGCCATAAGGTCGATCTGAGGGAGCCCCAAAGATCTACCAGGTCCTGGAACACCTGAGGGTGAAGTCCCCACTCCCCGGGGTGGAGATCGTGACGACTGAGGAAATCCGCCTCCCAGTTGTCGACTCCTGGTATAAAGATGTCCGACAGGGCTTTTACATGGCGTTCCGCCCAGGAGAATATCCTGGTGGTTTCCCTCATACAGGGCATGCTCCTTGTCCCTCCTTGGCGGTTGATGTAGGCAACCGTAGTTGCATTGTCCGACTGGACTTGCACCACCCTGCCCTGCAGCATAGGGCATAGTGAACAGCCCTCAGTTCCAGGTTGTTTATATGCAGCATGGACTCCAACGGAGACCAACGGCCTTGCAGGCGGACTCCCTGTATCACGGCTCCCCAGCCTCTGAGACTGGCATCCGTGGTAATCAGAAGCCAGTCCTGTATCAGGAAGCAGCGACCCGCCAATAGATTTGGCGAATCTAGCCACCACTGCAGGGAGAGTTTGGTTTGCGCAGACAGGCAAATACTCCTGTGCATTTGCCGGGGGGATCCTGACCACTTAGTGAGGATATCCAGCTGAAAAGTCCTGGAGTGGAACCTGGCATACTGGATGGCTTCGAATGAAGCAACCATCTTGCCCAAGAGCCTCAGGCAGAGGTGCACTGAGACCCAAGGATTGAATAGGACCCCTTTTACCAATTCCTGTAAAGCTGAAGCCTTTTTGGCCGGCAGGAACACCTTCTGCTCCATCGTGTCCAGGGTCATACCCAGGAACACCATTCTCCGGCTCGGGAGCAACGAGGATTTTGGTATATTTAAAATCCACCCGTGGTCCCTCAGCACCTGCATAGTCAGATTTACCGCACCTCTCAGGGCCTCCTCCGATCCTGCCTTGATCAGAAGATCGTCCAGGTAGGGTATGATATTCACCCGCTGGAGCCTGAGAAGGACCATCATTTCTGCCATGAGCTTGGTAAAGACGCGCGGGGCAGTTGACAGCCCGAAGGGTAGCGCCTGAAATTGGTAATGGCTGTTTCCCACCGCAAATCTTAGAAAGACTTGATGGGGAGGCCAAATTGGGACGTGTAAATAGGTGTCCTTGACGTCTACAGTGGCCAGAAATTCCCCTTTTTCCAGGGAGGCAATCACCGACCTGAGCGACTCCATTTTAAATTTGAACACCTGCAGGAAGGGGTTCAGTGACTTCAGATTCAAAATGGGCCTTACTGAACCGTCCGGTTTGGGGACAAGGACCAGGTTTGAATAGTAACCCTGGCCTTGCTCCTGTCTTGGTACAGGTAGGATTACTTTGGACAGGAGGAGCTTGTGAATTGCTCCCTGAAGGAGCAACTGATCCTCCACTGAGGCTGGGAGGGCCGACTTGAAGTAGCGTCGAGGAGGGGGCCTGGCGAACTCCAGCCTGTAACCTAGCGAAATAAGACTCCTGGCCCAGAAACGAGGCGTCCCACACCTTGCTGAAGTGCAACAGCCGGGCCCCCACCTCGAGACAGTCTCGTGGTGGGTGCACCCCGTCATGCTGCCGGCTTGGAAGCGGCAGGGGCGGTGGAACGGTCCTGATGACCTGAGGGGTTTGGCTTCCTGAATTTATATCGAAACAGTCTTTAATTGTGCGAATCTAGTGAGCCACCGTTTTTTAAAACACACCATTTATGTTGTCCTGTCTGTGTTTTTTTTATATTTCGCTACCTTAAATGATATCAATAAAAGTTAATTTTTATTCGTATGAGTCAATTAGGTGCACCATGTTGTGACATACTTTTTCTTCTCTTTTTGTTCTATGTACAATTTAATATGTCCTATGGTAGCACACCCTCTGTAGAAACAGAATAAGGAGCATACTTGTCCATACTGTTCATTAGGGGGTCCATCTGTCATCCTCCAAAACCAATTAGGGTCCTGTGCGAATAACATATCCCTTGATGTTTACAGCTAACCAACCAACCTGAACGAAGGCCCAAGGTTTTTTTTTAAATACAATTGTGTTTACTGATGCCTGGTGAACACCATTGGGCAGTAAGTCCCTGCACCTCTGTCCAGAAGTACGGCCAACTCCCAGGTCAACTGGTATATTCGTAAACATTGTATTTATCCAACCACAGTTTTTGTTGCTCAGTCTTCTGTCACTCCAAGTCCAACTCCTACTAATGTTTAGCCCTGTAGTAACATTATTACTTTACTAAAAGAAATGTACAGTATTTGTACTTAAAGAGAAAGCGATCAGATTATAGGATTCTGTTACCTGTTTGAAGTTTTGATTCCAGTGAATCAGCTTGTCATCAATAATCAGCTGTTGCCCTGGAGGTGCAAAATTGTTGTAGCTTCCAATCTGAGTAAACTGGATTTTTTTCTGGGGAGTGATTATCCAGTTCATTATATCATACTGGCTGGCAGTCTCTCCGTTCACAAAGTAAATCTTCTCACCAGATGTTAATGTGAAATTAACATTTCTGACATACCGATTTAGCTGAAAAAGAAAAGTATTTTAAAAATACACTAATACCCCTTTCAGACCGCACATAGATACGGGGTTCATGCCGGGTTCGACCCAGTAATAGGTGAGATCTGAAAGGGCTTATCAGCAGGAATGTGCAGTCAGGGGACGCAGGGGAGGCAGTGCCTGCCCTGTCATTAATGATAAACATAATAATATAATACAAATAATACTTATGACCAGTGCTATTTTTGTAGGAAAATAGGTTCAGGAACTGTGGGCGGGGGCAGAAAGTGGGCTGTGATGTGGGAGGAGCTACAAAAGGGGCGGGTCATTACATTTAAAAAAAAAAAGAAAAAACATAATTCCTCCCAACAGTGGCAGTAACATAACAATCCCCAGCAGCAAAGTGGATTATATGCACCCAAAAAAACAGGGGTGTAGCCTCACTTCAAGCGGCACAGCATTGCAGGAAAAGACTACTTTATACCGCAGTTTTGTAACCTGCACGCCGAGAATTGGCACATTATACATATGCCACACACCGTAACGCTTATTATACATATGCCACACACTGATATTCCCATTATACATATGCCACACACCGTGATGCCCATTATACATATGCCACACACCGTGATGCCCATTATACATATTCCACACACCGTGATGCCCATTATACATATTCCACACACCGTGATGCCCATTATACATATGCCACACACCGTGATGCCCATTATACATATTCCACACACCGTGATGCCATTATACATATGCCACACACCGTGATGCCCATTATACATATGATGATACATATAATACAAGGCAAAATGTATATGATCACAATAGCAACCCAAAGTTGATCTATAGCAGACTGTGCTGTTATTCCAAGGTATTTCTCACTGTGCTCTCGCTACCCACTCACCTGTCACAGTGTCTCTCCCTATACTGTACCTGGTGCAACCTATAGTGACTGTTACCGTAATTACACAATGCAGCGCAGCATTAACAATAATAACTTCAGTGTGGCGGCTGCCCGGAGCTATCAAACAGTAAGCAATATTGTAGGCCCTTCACGCTGTATACAGTGCAAATGCTCACAAATTGTCCATAGTCCAGGGCATGAAAATTTTTCTCAAATCTAGGAGCCAGACAAAATAAAATCGCCCTCAAAAAATAAAAAGGGGTACTTATGTAGTATCTGGGCGTCCGATTTAGAAATCGGATCGGATCGCATCGCATCGCATGCGACCAAATCGTATGCGATGCGATGGTCAAGATTTTTCCATAGGATTCAATGTTAAAATGGTCTGAGTCCATTTTAACATAGAATTCAATGGGAAAAAAGGGTCCTTTTCCTTTCCCCACTATCCAAGTGGGCATGGAGTTGGATATAAACCTGTGGCGAGCGTAGCGAGCCACCGAGCCCGAAGCGTGGCGAGCGTAGCGAGCCCCGCGAGGGGACACAGAATACTTTTTAAGAAATATGCGTCCCCTCGCGGGGCTCGCTTCGTTCGCCACGCTTCGGGCTCGGTGGCTCGCTGCGCTCGCCACACTATATAAATTCAACTCTATGCCCACTTGGATAGTGGGGAAATGAACAGGACCTTCTTAACATTGAATCCTATGCAAAATCGCATCGAATCGCATCGCATCGCATCTGATTGTATGCCTTAAGGTAAGGCATACAATCAGTGGCGGAACTAGCGGGCCATGGGCCCAGGTGCAAAAAATGCTTTGCCCCCCCCCCCCCCGCACAATCATTTTTCAATATGGGGGGGGCGCCGCCGTAAAAATATCAGATGGGGCACAAAAAAGTAGTTATATATTTATATTAATAAATAAAACCAATACCCAATACCTGTACATTTCTGTGAAAAGAAATAAAAAACACACATATATATATATATATATATATATATATATATATATATAAACAGGGTAGCGGCGGCACTCGGCGAGGAAAGAAGGCAATAAACGCAGTAGTTTGCTCAAACGTTTTCGATATCTAATTTGACATCGTCATCAGGATGACGATGTCAAATTAGATATCGAAAACGTTTGAGCAAACTACTGCGTTTATTGCCTTCTTTCCTCGCCGAGTGCCGCCGCTACCCTGTTTATGTTATATTCACTTCTTAAGTGAACTGGAGGGCACCGGGACTTCTACCTAGTATACAGGTGTGCTACCTCTCTCTACAAGTGTATATATATATATATATATATATATATATATATATATATGCATGCACCAGGCACTGGCTGAGGAGATATACCGTATACATATTCAGGGAAATGTACGGGGAATGGTTTTATTTATTAATATAAATATATAACTGCTTTTCTCTGCCCCATCTGATATTGTTACGGCGCCCCCCACCACCACCATATTTAAAAATGATTGTGCGGTGTATTGTGGCCCCCAGCCCCCGTTTTTATAATGTGTGCTCAACGGTGCGGCCCCCAGCCCCCTCTTAAGTGTACTTACCTCAGCTACCTGGTACTCCTGTGAGTCGCTCCTCCGCGCCGCCTGCATGCTCATGCCTTGGCTTGGAGCAGCCAGAATCTCTTCCTGTCTCAGAGCAGCAACAGGCAGCCTTGCGATTGGCTGCCTGTTGCTAGACTACCGGAGTATACCAGTCCCGGGCCGGAACTGGAATGGATGCAGACTAGAGTATCAGACGTGCAGGCAGGGTATGTCCCGGAGTCCGACTTAGCGTGGAATACACGCTGCAAGTCGCATCATAGTCCCAGTCCTGACCCACCACCCACGAACCTTGCGCCGCCCGCGTACCCTCCTTCCCCCACACGGCGCACATGTTAAAAAAAGTTCAATATGTCATGCCGGGCAGACGGTGGCATCGGGCCCCTTTAACCTCTTGGGCCCGGTGCACTGCACTGTCTGCACCGGCGGTAGTTCCGCCCCTGCATACAATCACAAAATCGGCAGCCCAGATACTACATAAGTACCTAAAAAGGTACTTCCTCATCTCTGCGGCCACCGCTTACGCTATGGGACTTACGTAAGCATCATCGTCCGCTTGCCACTCTTCAGGCTCGGTGGCTAGCTGCACTCCGCTTGTCACAACTTTACTTAAAGGTAATAGATGGTGGTGTGGACCCAGGGTGGTGGCACTGTGAAAATCCGTAACTGGCATAGGAGGTGGCCGCAAAGATGAGGGAGTTAAAATTACTGAAAACTTGGACAATGTGTGTATGCTGCACAGAAGATAAATATATACTGCATTTCTAGAATAAAGTCAGTAACTGGATAATGTCAACTGAAATTTAGTTGACATTAATCAGTTACTGACTTTATTTTAGAAATGCACCATATATAGCTCTTCTATGCATAATAATTTTTTCTTGACTGCCCACCACATTTATAGTTCTATACATAAAATGACAGGCCACCACATGCAGTATTAATTATATTATTGTGCAGGGTTCCCTAAAAAACTCCTGCTCTGAGGGGGTCGACGGGGGAGGAGGACCAAAGCATTGCAGGAGGGTGGTTGGATGTTTGGCAGACTAGAGCCGCGGCTTCCCATTACTGAGGCCGCGGCTTACTGCCAGGGGTACAGAGCTAGGGGCAGGGGAGCCACCGCACTTACATTTAGCAGGGTGCTGTCTGCGCGGGACGACGGGCAATAACAGAGCAGGGCTGCAGGACGGTGGCTGGAGCCGCTCTGACACCCGCGGCTTCCTGCTGCTGATGTGACGGAGTAGAATGCCAGTCAGGACTCGAGGCTCCAGTCTCCGCTATGCCGACTGAGGAGAGAGACGTGCTGCGCCTGCTAGTAAGATTCATATCTCCCGCTGGACCGCTAGCCAATAGGCGCTCGTGGTCCAGCAGCCACAAGTTGATTGGCTGCTGGACCGCAAGCACCCATTGGCTAGCGGTCCAGCGTGAGAGGTGAATTTTAAATAGCAGCATGTCTCTCTCCTGGATTACACAAACAGGGAGCGGGGGGAGCCGAACAGCGAGCGGGGGGAGCGGGACAAGCGAATGGGCTGGTGGTGCCGGGCGGCCTGGAGCAGGTTCAGGAACGCCGTTCCTGATGACGTCATTTTTAATTTGACCTTCAGGAACGGCGTTCCGGACCGTTCCGGCTCAAAAATAGCCCTGCTTATGACACATATTATGTCATAAGCAGTGGTCGAAGTGGAAATTTTAAAGTGGGGGTATGGAAAAGGGAAGGATGTTGCTATGCGCACGCCGAAGGCGTGCACGCTCCAGGGAAAGGGGCGTGGCCACTTTAAAGGGGACGTGGTCCTGTGTAGTGTGCCACGCCATATACCTCTTATATACAGTACATTATGCAACACAATAGTAGACCCATAATACTTGCCCATACTTAAACATTATGTGACACACAATGAGCCAAAATTCACATTATAGCACACAGATTGAGCCAAACTTTACACTGCATGTCCCTGTCACCTACAACACATATCCCCTACATCACAGCAGTGACACATGTCCACTACATCACAAGTCACCTGCATCACACCGCACGTCCCCATCACCTTTATCACACCGCACGTCCCAATCACCTGCATCACACCGCACGTCCCTTCATCACACTGCATCACACCATATGTTCCCATCTGCTGCATCACACTGCACGTCCCCATCACCTTCATCACATTGCACGTCCCCATCACCTTCATCACACCGCACGTCCCCATCACCTCCATCACACCGCACGTCCCCATCACCTGCATCACACCGCACGTCCCCATCACCTGCATCACACCGCACGTCCCCATCACCTGCATCACACCGCACGTCCCCATCACCTGCATCACACCGCACGTCCCCATCTGCTGCATCACACCGCACGTCCCCATCACCTGCATCACACCGCACGTCCCCATCACCTGCATCACACCGCACGTCCCCATCACCTGCATCACACCGCACGTCCCCATCTGCTGCATCACACCGCACGTCCCCATCACCATCATCACATTGCACGTCCCCATCACCTTCATCACATTGCACGTCCCCATCACCTTCATCACATTGCACGTCCCCATCACCTTCATCACATTGCACGTCCCCATCACCTTCATCACACCGCACGTCCCCATCACCTTCATCACACCGCACGTCCCCATCACCTTCATCACACCGCACGTCCCCATCACCTGCATCACATTGCACGTCCCCATCACCTTCATCACACCGCACGTCCCCATCACCTGCATCACACCGCACGTCCCCATCACCTGCATCACACCGCTTACCCCATCAGCTGCATCACACCGCACGTCCCCATCACTTTCATCACACCGCACGTCCCCATCACCTGCATCACACCGCACGTCCCCATCACCTTCATCACACCGCACGTCCCCCATCACCTGCATCACACCGCACGTCCCCATCACCTGCATCACACCGCACGTCCCCATCACCTTCTTCACACCGCATGTCCCCATCACCTGCATCACACCGCACGTCCCCATCACCTGCATCACACCGCACGTCCCCATCACCTGCATCACACCACACGTCCCCATCACCTGCATCACACCGCACGTCCCCATCACCTTCATCACACCGCACGTCCCCATCACCTGCATCACATTGCACGTCCCCATCACCTTCATCACACCGCACGTCCCCATCACCTGCATCACACCGCACGTCCCCATCACCTGCATCACACCGCTTACCCCATCAGCTGCATCACACCGCACGTCCCCATCACTTTCATCACACCGCACGTCCCCATCACCTGCATCACACCGCACGTCCCCATCACCTTCATCACACCGCACGTCCCCATCACCTTCATCACACCGCACGTCCCCATCACCTTCATCACACCGCACGTCCCCATCAGCTGCATCACACCGCACGTCCCCATCAGCTGCATCACACCGCACGTCCCCATCACCTGCATCACACCGCACGTCCCCATCACCTGCAAGTTGCCGTGACACAGTGGCGGGATTCTAAAACCAATTAAATCAGAGGTCCCCTCACCTCAATCCTCTGAAGTTTGGAGGCCAGTGCATAGTTTGTGTCCCCGTTACTGCTGCAGCTGCTGTCCAACAGGTTCTCTCTCCCCCTCCTCTAAAAAAATATTTTTTATAAAAACAAAAAATGCCCGAGCAGCAGTGGTGTGTAACATTTCAGCGGTGGGCGTTACACGTAGCACCTGACCTGTCTCTTCCCCTCACCATGGCAGACACCCATAGCCAGCAGTGATGTGCAGGAGATCCCTACACATAAACACATAACAAGCGCACACACAGCTGCAGCAGCTGCAGGAAATAGCGGAGCACTGCTCTAAAGGATGGCTGGACATCTGCCACCCCCACCGCCGGGTAGAGCAGGGGATCTCCTGCAGGTGCGGGAAGGGAGGAAGCGGCAAAGAGCTTACCTCATTCAGCCGCAGTGTTCAGTCTCGCTGTCGGGAGACGGACCCGGGAGCAGGGAAGCTGCGTGACCTCGGGTGCGGGGGGGGGGCTCTCCGAAATGTCTGCTGAGGTGGAGGTGGCTTAGGCAGGCAACAGGTGGGACACATCTTCCTATTCAGCAGACTGCAGCTCCGCGGAGATCTCTACCAGCTCCCTCTCCATTCTGCTCTCCACTTAGTCACCAGCCCTGCTCCCCGGGACTCCACTCAGAGATGGGCAGTTCCCCGCACCTGTATGCGCATCATCTTCCGGGTTACCCATCTCACTCTCTGCTGCTCCCCGTTCCCGACTGTCACTGGAGGCGGCTGGTTACACACTGCGGGTGGGTGGAGACAAGGTCACAGGGGTACCGGAATGTCCCTGTGACAGTAGCAGCTCCACATTGAAAAAAATATATAGTTTAGTGCTTGAAGTGCCGGTATGCCATACCGTTGCATACCGGCCCACTTCGAGCACTGGGTCATAAGTATATGCTTTATATTATCCTATTAATTTTGACACCATAATTGTTGTCTTTATTGGTTTCAGAGGCACTGGTCTGTTTAACCTGGCCCTGGCTTTAAAAATATGGGCGAGAAAATGAGTGGAGATCCCCCCATATTTTCAGAACCAGCACCGGATTAAGCAGCAGGGTGGTAATGCCACAGCCACAGGACACACTTGACGGCAGAGGCGGATTAAGGCGTGCTTGGGCAGCGGGGTCGGGCAGCGCAGATGGGCTGTGCAGCGCAGGCAGGCAGGAGGTCCCTCTAGCGGTCTGGGCAGTCAGCGCCGGGGTCCCTGCCACAGATGGGAAGTCAGCAGCGGGGTCCCTGCAACGGATGGGAACTAGTAGCCAATACCGCTACTCGTTCCCATCTGCGTCAGGGACCCCGCCGCTGACATGTCATATGTTGCAGGGACCCCGGAGCTGACTGCCGAGACCTCTAAAGGGACCTTATGCCTGCCTGCGCTGCCCAGGTACCAGTCTCCCCTGGGGGATGGGTGGCGGCTGTCTGGGGGGGGGGTGGATGCGGCTGTCTGGGGGGGGTGTCTGTGGGGGCCCCCCTCAATTTTGTTGTCCAGGGCAAAAGCCTTACCCTTCCTAGGATATCTCTACATCTCCACAACTGAAGCTGGCCATACACTACTGCGATCTATAGCAGCAGTGTATGGTCAGCTGATCTCCTGCGAGCAGTCAAGAACTTCCCGAGCTTCAGGATCGCATGCAATACATCGCATGCGCTCCTCTCACATGTTCCCCACCACCGGGAGGAGGGTCAGTGGTCAGACTCAGAACTGAGGGGACATCACATGCACCAGATTTGTGCTGATTTCTCGGCCCGTTCTGTCAGGAGTGGGTGAAATCAGCCCAAATCGCGGTAGTGTAGGGGGGCCTTCAAAACCCACACGTTAGAAAATATACCTCTATAAATCAGTATTCCTTTACCTTAGATGGCTGGAAAGTTGTCTTGAAATATGATTTATCAGGCGGTGGATTGTTTTTTGAGAACAGCATATCATGCAAACCATGTGCCAAAGTGTATGTAGCGCTGTATGTAGCGTATGTTAGTCTAAAGTTGTCAACATCAAAAAATGCTTCAAATATTTTGAGTGTTTCTTTTCCAGTGCAATTTCTAAGCCGCGCTAACTGTACCCTGAATATGCTCTCGTTGGCGGGTAAGCAGGCAAATGCATTTTTCCACACTAATGCAGTAAAGATGCTCTCAGGCAGATTGAAGGGATTAGTACCGTAAATAAATTCTTTCAATCCCGGTATCTCTCCTCTGTGGAGTGTAAACATGAGAGATCCATTCAGTGCGCTTAAATAGCTCTCCTGAGTGACTAAAGAAAATGAAGATGGTAAAATCCAGACTCTGCCAGGAATAAAACTTATCTGAATGAAATAAATGACATTATAAAATATATTTGGATCAAGGAAAAGGAAAACGACTTTGGCAGAGGACTGCGCAGTGCTTTCAGTCACTGTTTTAATGCTGCTTAATTTTTTGCTTAAAATAACATTATCGAATGCAATGCAAATTCCACTTCTAAGGAGTTGGTTCTTAATCTCATTGCTAGCTTTAATATTGTTCTCATCATCAGAAGAAATAATTCCGACCCATGTCCAACCAAAGCGTTTGAGGAGCTGTATGAAACCGTCATATTGAAAGCGCTCATTTGGCACGGTACGGAATAAAGACGGGAACAGCACGGTATCGCCTAATTCTGGATCCTGAGCTCCAAAACTTATCTGAGAAATGGAAACGATAATGAGAAAGGTAAAAACAGCTAGAAGACATAGAAGCCGGATCTGATGGAAGATGTTGTACAGGTTGAGTATCCCTTATCCGAAATGCTCGGGACCACGAGCATTCCGGATAAGGGAAAATTCCGGTTTTTGGAATATTTTTTTTTTTTGCCATACTTACCTGCCCCTGGTGGGTCCCCGATGGTCCCTCGGCGTCCATGGAGTCCTCCGGCGTCCACGGCAGGCCACCAGCACCGTCTCCGGCGTCTCCAGCGGTCCTAGGAGTGCTTTGCGCAAGTTCCCAGGTGCGCCGGTGCCGTCACCGGCGCGCACTCGCGCAAAGCACTCCTGGGACCGCTGGAGACGCCGGAGAGGATGCTGAAGGCCTACCGTGGACGCCGGAGGACTTGGTAAGTATTAAAAGAGGGTTAGGCGGGGGGGGGGGGGGAATTTGAATTATTCCAAAAAAACACGGTTTTTGGAATAATTCGGATACGGGATGCCCGGATACGGGATACCCGACCTGTATAAGCAAAAATGAACAATGCTTGTAGTAAATATATCTTACCAACGTGTTATTACAGGTTGAGGATATCCCTTATCCAAAATGCTCGGGACCAGAAGAATTTTGGATAACGGATTATTTTGTAATTTGGAATACTTTTATATTTGAATGAGTTATCTTACATGTCAAACACATGAAATACACTCAAATATATGTTATTTGTGCATGAAATAAGGTTTTAAAACATGTGTACTATCTCAGACACTGAATTTGAATACCAAGCACACATTTAGTGCCAGTTACATATCATGTCCCAGTAGTGCCAGTTACATACTATTTCCCCAGCAGTGGCAGTTACAGATTTAGCCAGTAGGTGTTTAGCAAAAAATAAAAAATAAAAGTACATTTTAGAGACTATGGTTTTCGGAACAATTTAAATAACGGATATTTGGATAAGGGATACTCAACCTGTATTACATATCGATCACCAAATGGATGATAAGTGCTCATGGAAAATTAACATTTTGTGCATGATAAAGATGCAAATTTTGTGTCTATATGTGTGTGGCCTTGTTCACAGCAATGTCGGATCTGCTGACACACATCTAGTCTGCAGAGCAGGGAAGCTCCAGACAGGTGAGTCGCATCCTCCACTCTGTATCTTCCTGCTGCCCAGCTGCTGCAGGAGAGGCCGGCACGAGGACCAGAGGAGCTAGGGAACAGGCAGCAGCTGGCTGGAGAAGTCACACTAAAATCAATGGACAGCCGCTGAGAGAGCAGTCTATGATGGCTCTCAGCCAATCCTCAGCCAGCAATTTCCTATTGATTTTAATGGGACTTTTGCCTGTTCTCTGCCGCTCCTCTGCTGGTGCTTATGCACTGCTGACACAGACACCCTCTGCACTGAGGGTACCGCTGGCACTGCCATCACAACTGCCACCCTGCAATGCTAAAACGGATTGTATTCAGCCCATAATTTATTAAACCTGTACTGTAACCTACACTGTATCCACCCCACACTATGGGCCTTATTCTGGTTGGTGCGGACGGGCCGTACGCGTACGTTCCGGGGTTTTTCATGATCTGCGCATGCGTACAATCGCCAATGCGCAGGCGCGAACACTCCACAACGCTTACGGACGGGTCTCTCCGTGCGAAAAAACCTGTACGCGAGAGTACGGGCATTGGGGGCGGCATAGGGGCGTGTTGAGGGGAGCGGCCGAAATAATGAGGGAAAATGGGCGTAAATATGGGAGTACACGGGGGTGTGCACCAAAAATGAACGGTGCTACTACCGCACGATCGCCTAAAGCACCGTTCATTTCGGACACAAAACAGGCGGCCGCCAACCGCCACCTCAGACCACCCCTACAGATACCGCATGCCAGCGTGCGCCTGGGTTTGCTAATTTACGCTGATTACTACTCAAACACATACACCTGAATGTAATAAGCAATGCTGCAGTCTATTAAGTCAAAACCATGATTTCACTACCTGCAAGCCACACACAGCACTCAAACACATTGGAAGCTTATCTTTCTATACTTCTCTACATTTAAAGGTTTGTTTAATTTAAGGTAAGAATCTTTTTAAGACCTGCTTATATATGCTAAGGTAGGTATTTGTTAAACAGTTATACACATTCACTACGTGCTTTCATAGACTTTACACAGTAGCACACTCAATCTACACAAGTCGACATGTGTCAACGTGTTCACTCTAATACAAACATAGGTTTTGTATTTATGATACAATAACATAAACCACATCTAACACCTACAAAGTATGTTTCAGCAATGTTTTAAGCCCATGCCCACTAATTTGCACACAATCTTCAATTGAGTTAATAGAAAACAATAATTGAATAACAATTAGAATAATTAATTAATTGTCAGAATTGTAGTTGAAAGGCAAGATTTGCAGGTCCATATATGTGAAGGGTATGCCAGCGTGCACGGACGTACGCTCACTCTCACGAGCGGTGACATAAGCTGAGTTTTCTATTGAAAACAATATGGACCCGTCCGTGCAAGCTGGCGTACGCTCAGATAGCCGCAAGAAGTCGGTGGGAAGACGGACGAGAGACGTCCGTAAACGGTGGCGTACGCTCTGTTGTACGCCAGTTGTCGGAGTGTAAGGGCTGGTCCGTCCGTGTACGTTGGCGTACGCTCAATTGTACGCCACTCCCCTTCGACGTTGTTTCTGGCCGTACGTATGCGGCTGAGTTGTGGGTGGACTTAACCCCAACGGCCGCGTACGGAGAGCGTACGTTAATAGTGAACGTACGCACGTTTGGCCTCTCCGATCAGAATAACCTCCTATATGTAACCCACTCTGTATCCTGCTTTATCTCTAATCTGTACTGTATCCCCCATTGTATCCAACTTGCTCTATATCCCGCACTTTATCAAACTTGCACTCTATCCAACTCGCACTGTATCCCAAACTTTATCTAATCTGCACTGTATCCAATCATGGAATCCCACACTGTATACAACCAATTTGTTTCCCACACTGTATACAAACTGATCTGTATCCTGCATTGTATCAAACCCGCACTGTATCCAATCAATACTGTATCCATTCCAACCTGCACTGTATCCAAACCACACTATATCATGCACTGTGTCTGACCTTCACTGTATCCGACCCACACTGTATCCTGCACTGCATCTGATCCACACTGTATCCAGTATAGTAACGGTCAAACACTGTACCCTGCACTGTATATGATAGACACTGTATCCTGCACTGTATCTGATGTGCACTATAACCCGCACTGTATCCGAGGCACACTCAGGGCCGTCTTTTCGTATGGGCTTAATGGGCACTTGCCCAGGGGCCCAAGGTGTATAAGGGCCCTATGCTGATAGCTGAGGATCCCCTTTTTCCAGGGATACCAGAATTTTGAAAATCGGCCCTGGGGAACTGGAGATATCCAACTTCAAAGCAGCAGTCCACATCCGACCTGTTAAATGCAATTCCCAGTCATATTTCTCAGATTCTCGCTGACTTAGAGTTTTTATGAGAGTATATTCCAAAAGCTGGGACTCTCCCCTTTCTGTCAACACTAGGGGCTTGTCTCTGTCATGCCCAGAACCAGAGATATCAGCCTTCCAGCAGCCGGTCCCTGCTCCAGCTCCAAACGTCTGGTGTGCAGTTTTATATTTTTGTTATTTTTGCTCTGGCTCCTGATCTCTGATCCCCAAGTCCCCAGCACCTCCTGAAAGTTGGGACTCTAGGTTTTTATACTATTGAAGGCTAAGAAATCTATTTCCTGATAATGGCGATATCTGCAGTCAAACAAGCTGCCCTTCCACCAGAAAATAACGAATATTAAGTCCACTCCATTATCCAACCCTCCCCTGCGTATAAAACACCCCCTACCTCCCTGGAAGTCATTTACAAGGGACCCTTCATTCAGCTCAGTGCCCCCTTCCACACGTTCGTGTTCTCCCTCCCACCACCTGTGCAGTAACGGAGTAATTAGCAGAAGTTACTGCTCCAGGTCCTACATGTTGAATGGAAGATAGAGCACCCCCTGCCACCCGTGGTACATTAAAGCTGCTGCTGATAGCTCCCCCCAATCCTAGGAGGGGAGAATGGGTAAGGGCCCCAGTGCATTGCGTTGCCCAGGGGCCCACACTGCTGTTAAGATGGCCCTGGGCACACTGTAAACCTGTGTGTTCGCTAGTGTAGTGTGATGTTACTCTGTGTGTGCTGCTGCAGTACGGTGTGATCTTGTGTGCAGCTGCAGTGGAATGTGTACAACTGGCACTGTGTGGTGTAATGTGAATAACGGACATGTAATGTGAATTGTAACTTATGTGTGTCCATGTGTAGCACCCCAGAAAGAAATACTGGGACTGTTTTTTTTGAAGCAATATACAGGAATATTTGTTGTTTTGTTATGGAAAACATCCATGTGCTTTATTTATTCTGCTGCCCCATTTCAGGGACACTCTGGGTACTGCAGAGGTTAACTTAACTGTATAGCAGGCACTTCCTAGTGCACGGATTGGCTCAGGAAGCTGGCTACACATGCACAGGATGAGGTGAGGAGGTTTTAGAAAGTGAAAGTAAAGAGAGGACAGAGTCAGCCAGCATATGGAGAGAGCATGGTTGCTGAGTGATAGCTGCTGGAGCATTACAAGGAGCAAGGCACTGACCTCTCATGAAGACAGCCAGCTAAGCTGCAGAGAAAGACTTTGGGAGGCCCTGGAGATTATCTGATCCCTCCATAGCCACAGTGAGTGAAGCTATAAGGTAGTGCTGAGAGGATATGAGCACCCTGGCTGCTGTGAGTAAGTAACCAGTGATGTACAGGCATTTGTTTGTGATACAGACCCAGCAAGTAAAGACTTTCCCAGTCAAGAAGCTGAAGCAAAACTTATATGTGACTAGTCTGTGTTTGTCACCCAGCATTTGCAAGTTTCAGCTATTGCTGTTTGTGTTCTAGTACTACAAAGTTTATTCCTGATACTGCAAAAGACAAGTCCATGCATAGACTGTTGGTTTACCATTTGGACACTGTGCCATCCGGATAATGTACTGAAAGTAAGGCAAGATACTAAAGGCTGCATCTGCAGCATTTATTCAACTTTGATTCTGTAGTTTGAGAATGCTGGAAGAGACTCTATATGTACTGTATATATATGCTTGAGATTGTGGCTGCAAAAGCAAGGATTCAGAATCTTAATGCAAAGAGACTGTTTAACTGTCCAATGGCTTCTTTAAAGAGACATACAGACTAATGCAGACCTCAGCACCTGTATTCTAAGTAAATGGTGACAATTGCTAGTATTTCTTGAAGAAGCTGAAATTGTAATAAAACCCCTTTATGTCACCTGTTTAACTCCTGCCTCTCTGTGAATAATTCTGAGTTGCCACTGAAGGTGTTCCTGAAAGGTAAATCTCTGTAACCTCAGACCTGAGTGTTACACATGCCCCTAAATTTTGGATCATAGGGGCAGATGTATTAAGCTTGGCAAAGAGATAAACTGGAGTTAACGTGGAAGGAGATAAAGCACCAGCCAATCAGCTGTGTTTGAAATATGACAGTTCGGAGTTGATTGGCTGATGCGTTATCTCCTTCTACTTTATCTCCAGTTTATCTCTTCACCAGGCTTAATACATCTGCCCCATAGTCCCTACTTTCAGTATGTGTGTTGTGGGTAGGGGGGGGGGGGGGAATAGTAATTTTTGCTCACAGAAGGTGGAGCTTCTGGAAATAAGTAATTAATAAAGCAGGATACTGAGTCCGGAAGCCCGTCTGTCACATAGATCTATATGAGGAATAGCATTTGTGGTATCTATACACTAGAGCACATAACTAGTAGTGTGACCATCTTACCTAAAACATTTTATTAAATAAAAATGTTACTTTATACTAACATGCAAAAACATAAGGAGTTACTTATATTCTACATTTCATACTCACTTGGGGGTATCTGTAGATTCCAGAGAGCTCTGCCATGCTTTTAGTTGACGAGGACACCTTGTGCCCAATGATGCCAGCTAGGGTTCCTCTGTCTGTACACCGGTAGTTTGGGACAGCGTCTTGTAAACCCGTCATTATTTTCATAGTGCTTTCTAGCACTTTACTTTCATACGCACAAGAGTCATAAATCTCAAATCCAAGAGTGATGTTGGGGAGAATCTCCTGGCTCCGGTTTATTTCCTCAATGGCAAAAAGAATGGCCATGATATGCCTGTAGTGCTGTAGTGTTAGTCTGCAATGATATGTACAATGATATGGTCATGTTAGAGGTAGAGAACAGAACAGAAAGTTGCACATTCTACACTATATCCTCTGTATGCCCTCCGCCCTATACACTAACAATACCACAAATACTATTAATCCTCACACATTGCTAACATACACACAACCATGGCACCCCCCCCCCCCCCTTATCACATGATGGGCAGGAACTCACATCAGTCAAATATTTACTGCCCGTAAATCCCACACCTTCCACCTTGTTCAGGGCGCCAAAAGAGGGGGAGTCTACTAATTACCTGGGCCCAGGTCTGATGGAGGGGCCCAGTGGGGGTCCTCCCCCACATTACCTGGAAGCCGGAGCTGCAGCAGCTCTTCTCCACTTGTGTTTTCCTGGTGGCTACTCCTGTGTGCACCTGGTGACTACTCCTGTGTGTACCCGGCGGCTACTCCTTTGAGCACCTGGCGGCTACTCCTTTGTGCACCTGGCGGCTACTCCTTTGTGAACCTGGTAACTACTCCTTTGTGCACCTGGTGGCTACTCCTGTGAGCACCTGGTGACTACTCCTTTGCGCACATGGCAGCTACTCCCGTATGCACCTGGCAGCTACTCCTGTGTGTACCTGGTGACTACTCCTTTGTGCACCTGGTGGATACTCCCGTATGCACCTCACAGCTACTCCTGTGTGCACCTGGTGACTAATCATTTGTGCACCTGCTGGCTACTCCTGTGTGTACCTGGTGGCTACTTATTTGTGCACCTTGTGGCTACTCCCGTATGCACCTGGCAGCTACTCCTGTGTGTACCTGGTGACTACTCCTTTGTGCACCTGGCGGCTACTCCCGTATGCACCTCACGGCTACTCCTGTGTGCACCTGGTGACTACTCCTTTGTGCACCTGGTGGCTACTCCCATATGCACCTGGCGGCTACTCCTGTGTGCACCTGGTGGCTGCTCCTATGTGCAAATGGTGGTTACTCCCATATGTACTTGGTGGCTACTCCTGTGTGTACCTGGTGACTACTCCTTTGTGCACCTGGCGGCTACTCCCGTATGCACCTCACGGCTACTCCTGTGTGCACCTGGTGACTACTCCTTTGTGCACCTGGCGGCTACTCCCGTATGCACCTCACGGCTACTCCTGTGTGCACCTGGTGACTACTCCTTTGTGCACCTGCTTTCTACTCCTGTGTTTACCTGGTGGATACTCCTTTGTGCACCTGGTGGCTACTCCCATATGCACCTGGCGGCTACTCCTGTGTGCACCTGGTGGCTGCTCCTATGTGCAAATGGTGGTTACTCCCATATGTACTTGGTGGCTACTCCTGTGTGCACCTGGTGGCTACTCATGTGTGCACCTAGTGGCTACTCCTGTATACACCTAGTGGCTACTCTTGTGTGTACTTGGTGGCTACTCCTGTGTGTACCTGGTGACTACTCCTTTGTGCACCTGCTTTCTACTCCTGTGTTTACCTGGTGGATACTCCTTTGTGCACCTGGTGGCTACTCCCATATGCACCTGGCGGCTACTCCTGTGTGCACCTGGTGGCTGCTCCTATGTGCAAATGGTGGTTACTCCCATATGTACTTGGTGGCTACTCCTGTGTGCACCTGGTGGCTACTCATGTGTGCACCTAGTGGCTACTCCTGTATACACCTAGTGGCTACTCTTGTGTGTACTTGGTGGCTACTCCTGTGTGTACCTGGTGGCTACTCCTGTGTGCACCTGGCAGCTACTCCTGTTTGTACCTGGCGGCTACTCCTGTGTGTACCTGGTGGCTACTCCTGTGTGTACCGGGTGGCTACTCCTGTGTGTACCTGGCGGCTACTCCTGTGTGCACCTGCTGGCTACTCCCGTATGTACCTGGTGACTACTCCTGTATTCATCTGACGGCTACTCCTGTGTGTACCTGGCGGCTACTCCTATGTGCACCTGGTGGCTACTCCCGTATTCACCAGGCATCTACTCCTGTGTGTACCTGGTGGCTACTCCTGTGTGTACCTGGTGGCTACTCCTGTGTGTACCTGGTGGCTACTCCTGTGTGCACCTGGTGGCTACTCCTGTGTGTACCTGGTGGCTACTCCCGTATGCACCAGGCGGCTACTCCTGTGTGTACCTGGTGGCTACTCCTGTGTGTACCTGGTGGCTACTCCTGTGTGCACCTGGTGTCTACTCCTGTGTGTACCTGGTGGCTACTCCTGTGTGCACCTGGTGGCTACTCCTGTGTGCACCTGGTGGCTACTCCCGTATGTACCTGGTGGCTACTCCTGTGTGCACCTGCTGGCTACTCCTGTGTGTACCTGGTGGCTACTCCTGTGTGCACCTGGTGGCTACTCCTGTGTGCACCTGGTGGCTACTCCCGTATGTACCTGGTGGCTACTCCTGTGTGCACCTGCTGGCTACTCCTGTGTGTACCTGGTGGCTACTCCTGTGTGAACCTGGTGGCTACTCCTCTGTGCACCTGGTGGCTACTCCCATATGTACCTGGGGGCTACTCCTGTGTTAAATTATAGTTATGCCACTGCACACACAACAATACCTCCTATGGTTCTAATATAGTTAATTGAAGATGTATATATAGGCTAAACTGGCAATTGTTGCTTTTGGGGCATTTTTATATGTATACATGTATGTGAGCGATATACATATATATTTATGAGGAATCTGTTCTCACAGCCATCTTCTGCCAGCATGTGGGGTGCTCCTCTAAGGCGACACAATTTATGTCCTGATAATAGTACATATACAGGATCCTTATGATCCAAAAGGGGCACTCACCAAGTAAAAGCAATGAAACTTTTTTTAAATGGTACTTCAAAGGAAAATGTATATCTTACTTTGTCATATCAGATCAAAATTTCCTTGTAGTCAAGGTTTCGTCCACTAGAGGGCTTTTGCCAAGACACAGTACAAGCTCCAGGAATCAGGTATCCGCAAATATTATGGATCACCCGAATGTATCAGGAGGGCCCACAGCAGGAATCTCTGAAAGGTTTCTATGGGAGATGCAAAGGTGCCCGGTGTATCAACATCGGGCAGCAGCGCTTCGCATCCCTGGGCTACCACCATTCTGATATGGCGGTATCCAGGGCCTGATTAACAATGTGCATGATGGAGCTATAGCTCCAGGCCCACTCTCCAATTTTGTTGCTGAGGGCCAGGGCTTTCCAACGAGCCCAGCCCCGTGTCACTAGCCCCCCGGGAACCGGAGATACCGCCAGGCAAACCTGGAACATTTTTCCCATAGGATAACATGGGATCCGCCAATTCTCCACCCGGTTCCAACGGCTGCCAGTTCCCCCTCCGGCATGACAGAAGCTCGAGGTTGATCTCAGTCTAACCCAAATCGCTGGGCCTTCAATCTGATACCTGGTCCATATGGGTTCATTGGTTCAAGAGATATTGCGGATAAACCAATTTTTTTTCATTTCTGAAATGTAATTTCATGGATTGTTTGAGGACAGATTTCTCTGGAACCAAACGGCCAAGTTTCACAGGACCAAAATCATTCGAAGCCTACATGTAAATGGGTCAGTTGGTTCCGAAGATGTAGCTGGTTGTTTAAAGGGGGGCGGGGGTGGTTTTCTCTCCCCCTCACACCAGAAAAGGCAGGACTAGGCTGGTGTAAAAGGGGCCAATCCGGGAATGTCCCTGCATTATCCTGGACCATATTCCCGGGTAAATCCCTGCATTTTCATTTTAATAGGCATTATGGTGTTTGGCATAATACGTAATGGAGATTATGGTGTGTGGCTTAACATGTAATGGGCATTATGGTGTAAATTTTTAATGCATGCCTCTGGCGCGCAATGCCCCTGTTTATGAAGCATGTTGTGCATTATTGCTCAATCTGTTTGGTATAGTGTGTATTTTGTCTCAATCCATGTGGCAAAATGTGAATTTTGCCTTCATCTGCGTGGCATAACGTGAATTTTGACTCAATCCGTGTGCCATAGTGTGAATTTTGGCTCAATCTGTGTGAATTTTGGCTCATTCCATGTGGCATAATGTGTAAGAGGCAAGTATAGTATAAGGGGGGTTACTATTGTGTTGCATGATTTGTATAAGGAGTATATAGTGTGGTAAACTTAGGTGATCACATAAAAGGTGCTGAAATGTTGTCTACCAAGTTTGGGCTTTCAGTATTTTTTTATGACTGGAGTGCTGCCTCACCCTGCAAGTATCTTAGGACATCGGCATCCTGCGGGTGCACCTTTGGAGTGCACCCGCCAATATATCTCCCTGCATTTTTCTTATGCCAGCCCCCTGCCTTTTCCAGGCATATATAATTAGTTGAAAGTATTTACACAAATAGAGACACACCCATGAGCAGACCACCCAACCAGACCACTGGTCACGCCACCCACATTATTAGGTGCTGGCCGCAACCCCTAGTATTGCGCATAATAGGCCCTTGATCATTTTCAGCTCCAGGCCCATTTACACCTTAATCTGGCTCTGGCGGTATCCCATTGTAGTTTACGAGCTACGGATCACATTGCCACCGGGGCAGTTTGGTCAGTGCAGACCCCCCCAGCGCTTGGTTCGGCACATCCTTTCAGAGCCTTGTCCCTGCGAGCGGGGGACAATACATTCAGGTGATAGGATCGTATTTTACAATGCAATCCTGGGCGGTTATATCCATTGTAAATGTGATCCATGATAAATGGGCCCCTATAACACTAACATCATTTTAGTGAGGATATGCTTCTAGAGTAACACAAAGCTGCGCTGTGCAAAGCCAATGACTTGTCTGTAGATAAAAGTGTACAATCTGTACTCTTTAAGCAAAGGCATCAACTACTGTATATAATGTACTATATTACTAAATCCGAAATACTGTAGAGATTCATTTATGGCAGGGTGAAGTCATTTTAAGGCAGTTCAATACACATTTTGTAATTCTCATTCACATGGGTGGATGCAGCCATACAACTATAATAATATTCATAATTAAACCATTTATTATTTAATATAATATATTAATATATTTTCATATTCAGATTGCAAGCGACACACACACCTCCCAACATGACCCAGTCCAGGAGGGATAAAATACTCTGTTCCTGGACTTACTTTCCAGTGGCATTTGCAGTCTATCATTCAAATAGTGGAGATTAGTTTATAGCAAGTTTTTGACCTATATGATTTAAAACTCAAGTAAAATGTCTGTTTCTGCAAAACAAACATGGTTAGAGTTTGAGCTTTTAGCAAAAGCCAATTAGGATCGCTGGGGGTATGGATGGAGAGAAAGGGTGGACTCCAACCATGAGCCCCTTTTTGTGTTGTTAGGCCTTCAATCTGAAAGCAGGCTAAATAGTGTTTGCATCTGTAAGAATCTTATATAAGGCTAAGCTGTGTCAGAGCTAGTCATCGCTTGTAGTTCAAATCGCACCGTGTTTATTTTGGATTGTGGTGCGCGATCCCGTGTAGTTCATATCCCAAGCCAAAAAAGTATGTGCAGGCAGTAGTTTTTGTACTAGATAGCATCACTTCTAGTTCAAATCGTACACTATTGTAGCGTATCGCATGCGTTTTGAACTAGATGTGATGCCATCTACTGTAGCTCAAAACGCACCTAGCACAAATAGCACCGTGTGTGGGCTCTTTCAGTCTCTCACTACCTGCATTAGTTCCTACCAGTTTAAGAGAGGGAATTGATTTACTTTTATGTTTTCTGTATTTATACTGCACAATAAAACTATCTATGATGAGATTGCAAAACCCTGGACTGATGTTGTTTACCTGGCTGCTATGCCCATCTACCCCAGCAGAGGGCCCCCCTACCACAATCTCTCTCTCTATTTAAAATTAAATAACTATCAGACACCCTTACAGTCACTGATTACATAGAGTAAATGATTTTAATGTTCAGATGGATTATTCCTGACTTAAAACTAAACAAATATTTCTGAGAGAGTGCAAAATAACAATATATTAATGTTTTAATTTTCACATATACATTTATAAAATAGTCAAATAAATTCAATTTAAAACATGATATAATATAAAAAAAAATCACACTTGGCACCAGTCATACTGTAAACTATTATCAATGTCCCAAGTTGAGTGCTATGTTTTACCTCCTGTTATAAAGGTTATTAGGTATTTATGTAAATAAGTATTGCATAGAAACATAGAATTTGACAGCAGATAAGAACCACTTGGCCCATCCAGTCAGCCCCTTTTTTAAACATGTTACATCAAACCATAGTTGATCCTTATTGCTTTAAAACATTTAATACAGAGATAGCTAGCAGGGCTAATACATTAGCATTTACCTAAAGCATGTGGTAAAAATGCTATAACAAGTTTATAACAAGCGAAAATAAATCACAAAACCAATTTTTTATGGCAAGCCAGCTTAACGTTGATACGTCTGAGCAAAAACAAAATCAAATTCAGAGACGCAAAAAAATCAAATTCAGAGACGCAATATTAGACAATAAAATGCCAATATCTACCGTTCTGTTTTGCAAATAAATGATACCTCCAGGCCTGTAGGAGTGATGTTCTAAACCCTGTATTATTATTATAATTTTATTATTATTATAATTTTATTTATAAGGCGCCACAGGTGTTTCGCAGCGCCGTACAAAGGAACAATACAGGGAGACAAAAGTTGGCATAACATTGAACAAATAACAAAAATAGAGTACAAATAAAGAGCGCCACAGATCAATACATATTACAGCTTAAATATATGTAGTGGGGACTCAATAAACATACTATAAGAGGCTTGAGGCCAATGACGAAGATGGTCACTGAGTGTTTGAGTATAGGTGAGCTGTGAGTGACATGTGAAGAGAAGAGGGCTTTGACAACAGGATGGAAGAGGGCCCTGCTCGGAGGAGCTTACAATCTAGTAATCAACTAATCAGTTCCTTACTGTTCATTTTCAAACACGGCCTGTAACATGGCAGTTGGGAACTTTATTTCCAGTGGAGCGCTGCAAACCTGGTCAGTTTTTAACATAAAAATTATAAGAAAAATACAAAGATGATATTGATAAGTTGTAAATATCCTCTTTATATTATTGTAATATGTTTTTGTAGTCAATACTCTGGAGTATACCGGCATATGACAGTTGATGCTCAGCTTCCCTTGCCCACCACACAGCACTGACCCGTATTCACTGCTGCACGCATGGGCCGGCAAGGTGGTTGAACAGCGAGGATCCTTTTTAACCCCCTCGCCGGCCGATCGTCGTATTCCATGTTGCGGGAGAATCCTCGCTGTCACAGAATGGCGAGGATTCCCCCAAACAGCGAAACCCGCGGCTAATGCAGCTGCATTTCACTGCGAGTTTTGCTGCTTCTGCTGCAAAATACGCAGTTTCCCCCTCTCTCCCAAAACGGAGCAGGAGGGAATCGGCGTATTAGGGGGGTCAGTTGAATACTGTGGGGGCGAGCGGTTACAGCGAGCAGGCAGCCCTGCTCGCTGTCACCTCTCACCCTGGGCATTGAATACTTGAATTGCTTGTGTTCTTTCCTATTTATCTGCTTTAAAGTGAACAAACCAAACTGGACATCTTTCAGCCGAAAGACAAGCAAAGATTTTGGGGAAATTTACTAAAGGAAATTTGTAAAAAAATAGGTGTATTTGTATCCAGAAATACACTTATTTTTGACATTTACTATCCCGAAAATACGGCAATTCGAAGTCGTATTGATGTGCCATTTTAGTAAATGTCAAAAATAGTGTATTTCTGGATACAAATACACCTATTTTTTACAAATATCCATTAGTAAATTTCCCCCTTTCTATCTGCTGCCTTCCACTTTAGCTTCCACATTATAGTCATTTATTAACAGATTTTTTTTCTGTTGTACCTACATATTACACAGTGCAGTATGGTACAATCTATGTTCTCTACCACATGAGCACACACTATGGATAATTATGTCAGAAGCCAATGATCTACCACATCAGTATTGGACTGTGGCAGTTAACCCATGGATGCCCCAGGATACCATACAAACTCCACACAGATAGAACTCTGGAGAATGTGAAAAATCCCGGCACGGTGAAGCAGCAATGCTCACTACTGTGTCACTTCCACTGTGCCAATGAATCTGTTGGCACATCTGCCGTGCAGCTATTTCTGTGAGCCAGTTGATGAACTCCTCGCTGCTGATTATATTTATTGCAACAACAACAAAAAGTTGAAGCCGCACAATTCTCTGATCCAATACCCAGATGTCATTATCAGACCAGCCAGTCTAACACTTACCATGCCATCCTGTTCCCCCACATTACTAGATTTAAGTACAGTATGTTTAATAAATACCAGCCAAGTAGTCTTAGAACCAGGGCCAGATTAAGGCTAGTGGGGGCCCCGGGCAACAAATGTGTGGGGGACCCCACCATAAAAAATTGCAGCCAAATAACTCATCCCACCCCTTATGTGGGTAGGTCGGCGGGCACTCACACACTCACTCACTCATATATATATATATATATATATATATATATATATATATATATATATATATATATATATATATATATATATATATATATATATATAGTCCGAGGGAGCTGGCACTCGGGGTTGCTCAGATGAAGTACTGTGCCAAGGTGCCTTCCAGAAAAGCCAGACGGCTTATAGATAAAAGTCCAAAGCAGGCGGCACTCAGAGACGTGATAACCAGTTAAACCATAAAAAAGGTTTATTGTGCAAAGATGAGGCAACGTTTCGGGGATGACCCCCTTTATCAAGGGGGTCATGTTTGTTTTGGCTTGATAAAGGGGGTCATATATTACCCACACCTTGACAAAGGGGCCACTTACGCCCCGAAACGTTGGAATTGGTTTTTTGCTTTAATACACGTTTGAAAAGTTCCCTGTGAGTGCCGCTGTCTGTTCCATTCTATACTATATAAAAAAGTGTATATATATATATATATATATATATATATATATAAATAAGTTTTTCATTTGCAACTAATACAAGAATTTTGAAAAGACCCGTTCGAGTGCCGCTGCCTTTCTTGCACGCTATATATATATATATATATATATATATATATACACACACACATACACACACACACTGACTCACACACTCACTCACATACTCCCCCACATACGGAGCAGCAGCAATACAGCAGCACACGCCGGTTAGTATCTCGCAGGGTAGTGAAGGGAAATCCCGTGAGACACTGAGTCGTTGACGTGTGTTTCTGAGACACACATTAGGGTCCAGGGCCTGATTAAGGGCTCCAGCCGCCCTAGACTAATACAGAAGGGGCTGTCCCCCCCCCCCCCCCCCCCCCCCCCCCCTCACCACCAGCAGTGAGTGGGTGAGTGGTACATACAATTACAATTATTTTAAAAAAAAGAAACCTAATTAACCACTTAACTGACAATTTTCCCCAAAAAAATTACTGAATTAGGTGAGGAGCATGAATTTGACCTTATCTGAAATGATTTTAGTCAAAAAAAGAAACTTTTTTTTATTATTATATGTTAAAAAAAAAAAATGTGTGCTGTCTGTCGCAGGAGGGGCCCCACAGACTGCTAATGTGTGGGGGGCCCTGGGACGACCGCCCCTGTCACCCCTTGGATAATCCTGCCCTGCTTAGAACCTTATAAAAGTAAGGCTACCATTATAAAACTGCATAACAGTGAGTAGTGACTTTTCATGTTCCCAGGTCCTGAATAATGCTGGGGAAGAGGATATCTCATTGCATTCTATACCTGTACAGAAAGCACTACACAGCTGACAGGGCACCTTGGGGACTTGTCTGCTGATTCAAGATACTAATTGTGTAATGTTTTCTAAACAGTGGTTCTGCCGTTCTTTCATGCTTTCTAAATGCTAAATGGGCATACACACGTAGAGATGTGTGCTAAGTAGTGTTTTGCTAAACTATTTAGGGTAGGCGATTTCCTGGTGTCCAGATCTCCCATGGAGAGCACATACACATGCAGAGATTTGTGCTAAGCAATTTTGCTAAGCAATTTTGCTTTAGCAAAAAAAAAAAGGCCGGGTAGTGGTTCACAATTTGACTAGATTTTGACTGCATGCCCTGACTTAGCAGGAGATAATTAATCACTCGGGGCATACACACGGAGAGATCTGTGCTTACTTTCTAAGCAATCTAGTCCGATTGCTTAGAAAAAAAAGCACAAAATCGCTCCATGTTTATGCCCTTTTAGAGGTATATTTACTAAGGACAATTTTCCATCGATTTTTTTTTTATAAATTTTTAATCAATGGAAATGGATCTAAATCGATTGATTGTTGAGCTTCAGGACCCAAAACACAAGTTTACAGGCATTTAATCATTAAAATAAAAAACTGTCACTTAGTAATATGTGAGGCAGATTTATTAAGCCTGGTGACGTGATAGAGTAGTTGGTAATAACGGTCCAGCCAATCAGCTCCTAACTGTTAAGTTACAGGCTGGGTTTGAAAAATGACTGACTGCTGCATTATCACCTTCCACTTAATCACTTCACTCGGGTTAATAAACCTGCCAGTGTTCTAGCCCCTGAAACGTAGAATTGATGTAGTTAGATTTTCATTACTTTAAAATTGATAAAAATTGGATTTAAAAACAGCTTTTCGTTAATAATATACAACCTTTTTCAGTTCTACAAAGTTTATTTTTTTTGGACACAGTGGGCGAGATGTTCTAAGCCTTAAAAAGTGATAAAATTGAGAGTGATGAACCACCAGCTGTTTGGCTGCTCACTGTCATTTCTCAAACCCAGCGCTTGTTAGGAGCTGATGGGCTGGTGGTTTATCATTCTCTATTTTATCACTTTTCAAGCTTAGTACATCTGCCCAACAAACCCTTTACAACAACATATCTCTCTGCAGCGAGCAGATGCTTACCCAAGGCATTGCTGGGGTTCGGGTAGTTTAGAAAAGGTGTATAATTTTTGAGGAGCAAAAGTATGTAGCGTCAGTACAGATCCCAGGATAATATCTCCGTCTCTAAAGTAGCTGTACAGGGTGGTATTACTCAAAACACAGCTCGAGACAAATTCAGTGGAACCTGTGGCATCAGAAAAAGGCTGAAAATGTGACGAGAGCAGCAAAAAAACAATAGTGGGCACAAAAAGAATCATGTTATAATAAGATCTGATGAGTACGGTCTCAAAAATATTTTAACACTGAATGAAGTTTACATTTTAAAGCAAAAGGGGCCTACACATTATCTATATAAATCTCAACAATCCCCAGTAACAGAATTCAACAAATACCAAAATATATTTTTCAGCATTAAAATAAGCAACGTGCGCTGTAATTGAAACTAATTGAAAAAAATATTATTGACATTTATTTCAATGTCAGAATTCATGTCTTTCCCCAAATAATTTCAGATTACCCAATTAATCTATCAAGTTTTCAATAACGCTAGCGTTCCTATTCTCATTTACATATATACAGCGAGGTCTAACCTAATGAAGACCGGCGAATCGCTAAGACGTATATATAGGTATATTTATATGTTTATCTATGTGTCTATGTATATTTTGCTAAGTCTCAGTAGACATTTCAAAAATAAATTACTAGTTTTGGAGAAATAATGACGGGGTAGTCTTGTTAACCTGGCTATTCTCTGAAGGAAGTTCAGGGAGAAAACATCTTATTAAGAAAAAGCAAAGGTTTGTTGTTTGACGCTAGCAGCTGGTGCTCAGTGTTTCACACATAGGGATAAATGTATTTCCATTACATTTACAGGAGAGCTATTTGGGAAACGCCATGGAAAAAAAAATTATTGGATTTCACGGATTCAAAAAGTATACTTCTACACTATGGGACTGATTCAGCTAGGCTTGCTAAGCTCGCTAAGCAGTGAGCCCGTCACGCTGCTCGGCAAAATTCAGATCGCCCCTATATGCAATTGTGATGTCCATAGCCAGTGTCACTCTGAAATTCAGAAATTGGTGATTTTTTTATTACTCTTATTTATTTTATTTATAAAAAGCCATGTATTGGTGAATAAACATACGGTATATAACTTAAATTGTATCAACTGTTTTTTAATAATACCTTCGCTGTTAATTAAGATCACTTTTTTTTAATAGAAAAAGAATCAGTTCATATAGGGAAGACTAATTACAGATGGAGCCGGCCTCGCTCTTGCAGGGGATGGCGGAAGATTCACCATCCGCCAGCCGCCATCTGATCTGCGAAAGGGGACGCGCGCGCATGAGATGCGCGCGCGTCCCCTTCCGACGGCGCTTCCCCCCGGGTCCCCGCCGGCTTCTCGGCGGTCACCCGAAATCCCCACCGCCTCCCCGCTCGCCCACCTAACCCTGTTAACCCTGTCCGTCTCCCTGAAGCGGAGACGGACAGGGTTCCCGTCGCCCCGCCACCCGGAAACTGAGACGCGCGTGTGTGTGAGGCGCATGCGCGTCTCAGTCAGATGGAGCACCTCGCTGCTGGAGGATCGCCAGCAGAGACAATCTGGCGATTCGCCAGCAAGAGGGAGGCCGGCTCCATCTGCATAATCCTGCCAAATGAACTCTTTCGGCATTGCGACTAGGGGATTATTCTGGTTCATTCGCTCGGATCCCGCCTTGCGAATGGAGATACGATGGCCCACCATTCGCAATGGGTGCGTATGTTCGCTCTGGCTTCGAATGGATGTTTTTGCATAAACATCCATTCACATTCCACTGGGACGCTCCCACATCTATTGATGGTCGTCATCTTTCATCGAAAGATTTGGAAGGTCCACTTATATATAGGGTTTCTCTGAGCAACCTTACATATGCGTGTACGCTTGAGGGGAAGTGGGCAAGGATCTGACATCTAGTGATGTCAGCTACCTGCCCCACGCATGTACAGTATGGCTGTATTAGCATGAGAACACCCATGAAACGCTGGGCATTCCCATATGCTAATGAGCCAGTCCACCACCACCCACTCTCCACCCACAAGGATGGGTGCGTGCAACCAGCGAACAGTTTGTTCCCCATGGGTGCATGTATCCAGGGCATGCACATGCACAGAAATGGAATGCAAATACTTACGTCTCTGTTGGGGCGCCTGTATGTGTTGTTTTACCAGCAGCAACCTAAATTTGGGGGTGTCAGTCTCTGTATAGAAGCAAATATTGGAGGTGGGGGTTGCGCTAAATTGATGACAGAAGGAGTATTTATTTAAAAGGGTTTTGTACATTTATTAATACATAAAACACAATAAAAATAATTAAAAATTAGCGTGTCGTGAGTCCTGTGGGCCTTCTGCACATTATGGCTAGGTCTTCTGTTTGTATACTGTTGTTCTATGTATGTTTTGCATCTGGGTTGTTTATTTTATGTTTGAACGTTAGTAGGTGGGTTATTAGTGACAAAGTTGCTTCTGTTGCTCACTTATTAGGGGCAAGGTTGCCTCTGGTTCTTATTCGCGATGAGATCGCTAATGTTCTTTTGTATGCAACAAGGTTGCTTAGGGTGCTTGCTTATTAGCGGCAAGGTCGCCTCTGGTTCTTATTTGCAACAAGATTGCTAATGTTCTTTTGTATGCAATGCGGTCTTCTGTTTTTTTGTGTGCATTGTTATTGCTTACTCTTCCTTAGTTGTTCAGGTAGCCTTCTAGTTTTATTTAGTTAGTTTTCCACTTGTCTTCCTTTAGATTCCACTGGTGCCTTGTCTCCCTGTAAGACCTGGCGGCACCAGAGTTGGGGAAGCCCTAATTTGTCCCTCTAAATGTGGCTATTAAAGGTGAAGCCTTAGAACTGCAGGTATCCAGTGGTTTCTAGGGGAGACAATAGAGTTAGCTGTTAGTGTAGGATGCTGTGACCTTTTCCTAATATTGGTCACAGCTTGGTTTTTGTTATTCCCATATTCCATTCATACATCCATACCCCGGTCATTTGATCTGCATCCTCACCTATATGCTCCTGTTACTGTCAGTTACTCTTGTCAGTCCTGAGTCCTGTATTCAGTTTAGTTTACTCATTTGTTATTTCTGATCATCCTGCATCCGGGTACTTTATTGCTCTAGTTCCCTGTATCTATCCTTATAGAACAGGTGCTAATCATAACATACTGTACAGTGTACATCAAGTACTGTTACCACCTTTTCTTGTGGTTGGAGAATGGAAAACCTCCCTGAAGGCTGCTTATTGACAGTGCCCGAGTTTCTTGTGCATACTGTATCCAATACTTGAACTTAATCTGTCAAGTCTTAACTGAAATGGGAACTTCTGAGTCCATAGTGTCAGGCTGAACATTCTTTATTGTGGATGATAATATTATGGAGCTCATCAGATTGTGAACTTCTAATGTGACCAGATGAATGCTAGTTAGATTTCTCCTCAAACGCCTCACCCTCAGATACATTGCCATCTGTAATTCCACTGCTCCATACATCTCCAAACTCATCTTCCTTCATAATCCCTCCTGCCCTCTATGGTCGGCCAATGGCCATCACTTCTCCTCTACCCTGATCACTGCTTCCCATGCTCAAGCTTTTGCCCCTTCTGCACCCCTTTAGTGGAACATGCTACCTTGCTCCATTAGACTCTCCCTAACCTTACAAAGCTTCAAACAGGCACTGAAAACCAACCTATTTATCAAACGGTACACTTCTACTGCATAACCTACTTCTGAGGCTGCTCCTCCAACCCGCGGCCTCATGCCTTGACCATCTCTGGTTTGCTTACATTCTGCCATCAGGCCACCTCATGCTTGCACCATCTGTCTGTCATTAGATGTTAGCTCCTCAGAGCAGGGCTCTTTTCCCTCTTGTTGTCAAAGCCTTCTTCTCCTCACATTTGCCTTTCAGCTCTTTCTGCTACTCAGTGACCATCTTCACACACTCTCTTGCTGGTAAAGGTTATTCTCTATCTATGGGCACCAGGAGTAGGCTAGTAGTAGGCTGATTACAGGGACCAGCGGACAGTGACGGGGAGGTGGCGGAGACCAAAGAGGAGCTCTGTTGGAAGGGGATGCACGAGCACCTTGTGTGCACACGTCCCCATCTGGTGGCTGGCGGGGGGGCTGCAGTTGGTGATTCAACCGCCAGACCCCTACTGAATAACAGCGGCTCCATCCATATCTGATGATTTCATGAAAGGATCAGTGTGCAATCTACTACTTCCAAACTAGGAACTGAACCAATTTTAGGCTATACCATAAAGGAAAAGTAGACAAGGCCTACAGGGAACCTATATCATATTTCCAAAAACATCATCAATATAACTAAACCATCTCATGGCATTAACTTAGAGATTTGAATAAGGCAGAGATCCATTAGTACCCTTATAATGCTAAATAATAGTTTTTTCTGAAAAATAAAATAATTCCTGGACAGCACAATATGCAAAAGTTTTCTATATTTGTGTGTTCTCTGTTCTGCCAATGGGTGTGCTCAACATAAAGTGACATAAATCACCATGGCTTCAATGCAGAGTGGTGGATAGATCTTGTCTTTGTTTAAAATATGTTTACAGACTTGAAGATGTAGCAGTTTCTGTACAGCAGATGCCTTACCACTACAATCAGCCCAGTGACTTAACCAATGCAGTAGTGCCGCCCACTTTTACATTAGCGTGGGAAACAGATTTGGGAATTTTGCTCTAAGAGAAAGGGGAATTATATTTCTCAAAGCTTAAAAGAGTTCTATCTGTATAAAAGTGAGAGAAATACAATATACAATTTTAATGAGATGGTAGAGAGACCCTTTCTCCTTCTCCCTATGTACCCTACGGTATCTGACAACTGTTGGAGATGTCAGGTTCTCTGTTTTATACAGAGTAGAGTTGTCCTTTGATTACACCTGGGATGATGTCATAGCAATCTCCTATGATCTACTTAAAAATCTCTATTCTTTCTGACCCAGCCTTTTGGCTGTTATCATACTCCCCTATGTCATTATTGAATTACACAACGTCATGACTTCGTAACTCGAGTAATGCTGCACGAGCCACTATCCCCACATTATGGAGATCCACCAATCTGCCCACATGTAAACTCTAGTTCTCTAGGGTTGATTTTTACATGAATATGGGGGACATCCTACTGGCCTTCAAATATAGATTATCTGTATTCACTGCCACCTGGCTTAACAAATCATCAAATCATTATAAAGAGTAGATATATTTGTAACAAGAGTCATGAGAATACCTCTTAATAGTTAATCTAAAGCAAGTACATTAAATTCTTCTTGGTTTGGGTCTTCAATCCCTTTTTTAACCCTTTGAGTGCCAACCTCTCTTTAAGAGATGTTCAAAATATCCACTGAAAATGCCAGCGTTGCTCACATTTGATATATAAATTAAAATAAAAAAAATGTTGCGTAAAAAAATATTATATTTCCTATATAAGGTAAGCTATACAAGTCATTATGATGAATACAAATGTTTGCTTGGAAATTTTCACACCTATTTTTCAGAATTCACTTGGGTTAATTTTTCTTTTTCTTCTCTCTCTTTTTCCTTTTCTTGCTCTTATATCTCCCCCCTTTTACCCCCTCTTTACCTTATCCCTTATTCACCTAAAATATACCCAATTTAAATTAATAAATAGAACAGTCGTGATCCCACCAGTGTCTGAATTTATGCCCTCATTGCTTTGTCTCTTTTATATATGCTCATATGTTTTCCTAATGTGCAATGGACTGAATTACTTTAGTTTTCAATTGAAAAAATATTATACAAAAAATAAAAAAATGTAATGAGTATGGGAGATGGGTCGAGGAAAAGACAGGGCACACTAATATATGTTAACATGAAGTTTTAATATATACACAAGAAGACAAATAAATAAAATGGAATTAGATCACTAAGCATTGAAGTAGGGCTACAGCAGGTAATCAATATGGCCCTTATTCTGGTTGGTGCGGTCAGAGCCGCACACGGGGCTCCGACCGCACAAACCAAGGGCCGCCCACCAGACGGATCGCCACGGCCGTCCATACACGGACGGCTGGCGATCCGCTCAAAAATGGTGGAGGCTACGCCTCCACCATGGTGGGAGCTGCCCCCTGCCTTCGATGGTCGACGACCATCGAAGGCAGGCCCGCACGCCGCGGCAGCTCCCGCAAGCTCAGACCACACGGACAATCGTCCGTGTGGGAGCTTGTAAGGGGGCTGAAAGCTGACATCCGGCGACGTCAGCTTTCCGCCCCCATGTCATGGTAATGAGGGCGTCATGCCCTCATTACCATGCATACGCCCCGCGTTTGCATGGGAACGCCCATGAAACGCGGGGCGTACACATAGGGAAATGAGGGGCTGAAGCCCCTCACGCCCCTATCCGCCCCCTTTGCGGCGGACGAAATCCGTCTGCGGCGAAGGGGGCTGCACATGCGCAGAATGACCTCTGCGCATGTGCAGACAAAAAACATCGGCGGTACGGCCGCACGCGGGCCGTACCGCACGATTCTGAATAAGGGCCTATGTCTTTTATGAGGTCATACACATCCCAATATCCCCAATAAGGGCATAAGATGGGGAAATACCAAAGAATAAGTAGAATGAGGCCTTCCTAATGGCGTAACTATGGTGTGGCAGCCCCAGCTGTGGTTTGGGGGGAGCCAGTGGTCTCGGGGCACGCTGAAAAATACATGCTGTCCTGTACGAATACACAGTTTGCTGTCACTCAGTAGTAGTGGGCAGTGGTGGCTGTGTACTGTAGCTGCGTACCGTAGGTGAAAGCCCGCCACCCCCTCCCCAGTCTCCTTGTCTCCTCTGCACCTGGGGGCGGCCGGTGTCATTACCTGCACACACTTCCGCTAGTATCCCCTGGTGACAGAAGGCTACAGTATGTAAGCGGATGGGATGTCCTCCCTGTTACATCGTATGGGCGCACGTCACCCCTTGGGAAGCTGCAGCACTACACATGGCGGCACCACAATTTTTTTCGCAGGGGGGAGCTAAATTTATAGTTAGTAAGGCTGGATTGGAGACCAGAGAAGATCTGGCAGTGGAAAGCAAGAGGCAAGGACACCTTCCAGATCTACCCAGGCTTCGAGCAGGGAGGCAGATACCAGAATGGTGAAGATCATGAAGAGACAGACAACACCCAGACATTTGGAGAGAGAATAGGAGACCAGCTGGAGAGACTTCCATTTCTAGACATAGGAGAGCATCAACTGTTTCATTGGGGTAAATTTACTAAAGCTTACTAAAGTGGATCCCAAATCAACCAATCAGATCTAGTTAGCAGTTCTCTTTTGCATCCTAGAAAATGATATATATAATCTGATTGGTTGCTATGGGCAACAGCCCCACTTTTCAATTTTAGAAGTTTCAAGTTTTTGGCCATGTCAGGTGACCGGTGGGCAGTCCCTCTTCTCATCTCTGTCTGAGGTCTCCAGTCCAATCTCTGTGCTGCAGGGGGGTTAAAGCCCAGCAGCAGGACTTCCTCTGGGTTGTTGCAACCTCTTTGTTGCAAGTCCATGCAGTATCAGAGATTCTGTTCTGTTCGGTCCCAGTTTGCTTCCAGTACCAGCTCCGTTCTACTCTGGCCTGATGTGCTTCCAATTTGGTTTCCGTTGCTTCCAGGTTATCAGACCGCAGCCTAAAATGGATCCACAACCACCTCCCAGCAAGACAATTACAAGGGATTGTATATGGTATATCCCAGAACAGGTACATTAGTTTGGGTAATCGCAGAGTTTTAAATGCCACCAAATAACCCAACCACAAGATCTCATAATTGGGAGGCGTGGCCACGGCTGAGCGAGAGTGAGGACGTGTGAGGCAGAGCTCTCTCCCGACCCCATCCGTATGTAATGTAAAGGAGCGCATGAATTTACTGCCCGGCGTCTGCTTCCTGCTTTCCCGGCTCTGACGTAGCGGCCGGTGCTGTGCTGATCGGCGCAGCGTGTGACGCGGCTGCCTCTGTCCTGCATTTAGCGTGCTGCTCTCCCGATACACCCAAGCCAGCACGTGCACCGCGAGCGGACCTGCATAGCCTACGCCCGAATATAGCTCCAGTCTGCAGCATGCTATACGGGAGAAAGGGAGCAAATGGAGTACCTGGGTGCACGTGAGCAGCTTTCCCCCGCCGTCAGCAGCAGGTCATCGAACATCACCGGCAAGCATATGGTGGATGTACCTGCGGTGCCGCGGTGAGCCACAAGGCGATTCTACGATGCAGCCATTGCAGCTGGTACAGCAAGGTACCCCACGGAGACTTGGTTGGCATGCAGCGCGAGCAGCGGGGGTGAGTTGGACATTTTAATTGCTATACTGCAGCACAGAAGCGGATTTGCTAAGTAAACCACGGCAATAGGAGGGTGAAGTGGTGACTGATACAGTAAGGAGGGACAACACGGCCTGGTGGTTCATTCAGGAGGTAGCAAATCCCTGTGGGAAAAGCTTCAAACATCTATCCATATTGCTGTGTGCCTAGCAGGGTCAGTGTGAACTATAGTAAGGCCCTAGCGACGGGACTATTTGTCTTTTTTCTGCCAGTAACACGCAGGCAGAACTTCTGGGTGTGAACCCCAATTGTCCCCTGCAATCGGGTACTACAGAGGTGGTAACTTCATACAAACTCGCCTTGGCAATATCTGTATTTCTGCATCCTCTTTCCAACATGGGTAAAACTGGCACTGCAGACGCAGCTCGTTTGGAGAAGTATGCCAGAACCCAGGCAGGGAATACCTCACAAACCTCCCTCACCACTCCCCAAACCACCCCCTCAAAAGAGAAAAGCTCCGCTGCCACACTTGCTGCTACCTTGCAACAGATACTGGACGCTATTAATAACAGTGAGATGCATCTAGGGGAAAAGATAAATAATGTGCAAGCTGATGTAATTCAGATAAAGCAAGACATAAAAGATATGAAAAACAGGATGAAAAAGACAGAGAGCCGTATCTCCGCCGTAGAAGATTCTAGCACCAAATTGCAGCACTCAATGGTGGAAATGGCTACTCAGATTCGTGAAATTAAATACAAATTATAAGATGTTGAAGGCAGACTACGTCGCAATAATATCAGACTTGTGGGACTTCTAGAAAGAGTAGAAGGGGATGATGCCCCAAAATTCGTGGAACTTTTAATAAGCAACAACTATGATGATGCTTCATTTACCCAACAATTCGCAGTTGAAAGGGCCCACAGAGTGCCTGCCAAACCCCCCCAACCTGGCGCACCACCCCGCACACTCATCTTTAAAATGTTAAACTATCGAGACAGAGACACCGTACTGCATTTAGCTCGCACGAAAGGCCCATTGGAATATGAAGGGGTCAAAATATCAGCATTCCCCGATTTTTCGCTTGAAGTTCAAAAAAGTAGAAATAAATATGCAGATATCAAAAAGCGCTTGAGGGAATAAGATATAAAATATTCCATGCAATTCCCTGTAAAATTGAAGGTTATAATAGATGGGGAATCGCTCTTTTTCCAAACCCCTAAAGAAGCAGGAATGTGGCTGGACAAAAGGGGCCAAGCAAGACATCAACTCGCTCCTTAAATCAGGGAACCCTTGGTTCCAAGTGTAATTAAAGGTCGGGGGAGAGGGAAAAGATAACTGCCTTATCATGTCATCGTGGCTTAGGGTTAGTTAGCCTCCGGATGGTTGTTAAATATGTTGTATTGGTAGTTTTCTATGTTTGTGATGGGAGGGATATATTAAGTATGCCTAAAGTGGGGGGGCATATAGGGTGGCGGGAGGGGGGTAAATGTTGTTGTTTCTGTGTAATATTGTTAAAGAAGACAGTGGAGTATCATCATATGTTGGACTATCTATTGGATCCTGTGTGGGACTGTGAAAGGAGCATGATGCACGCTAACATTGTGTGCCCTGTGAATTGTTGGACCATTTACATAATCATAAACCCGTGACGATTAGATGGTTCGCATTTTAGCATGGAATACCAGAGGAATGAATGACAAGGTAAAGCGCTCTTTGGTTATGCGCCAGGTGAGACAAAATAAAGCAGACATAATATGTCTAACTGAAACCCACCTCACAGGGGTAAATTTACAGGCTCTTAATAGGCCTTGGGTAAACCAGGCATACCATGCTCCTTTCAACTCACACGCAAGGGGTATCTCAGTTTTGTTTAAGAAAACAGTTGCATTTAAATGTAATAGAACTAAGGTAGATCCAGGAGGTCGATACATCTTTTTAGAAGGTACGATTAACATTAAACCTCTGCAATTGCTGGCTATCTATATTCCACCTCCTTTTGCGTTTGATGTGCTGGTAGCAGCTGCCGACTTTGTAGCAATCGCACCAGAGGTACCAGTAGTTTGTATAGGTGATTTTAATAATGTGTTAAACCCCAAATTAGATAGATGGAAGAAGACTCAGTTGGGCAATAGCATGGAAAGCAGCTCTAGAAGTTTCTGCAATTGTATTAATGATTTAGGTTGGGCAGATTCATGGAGAACTGCAAACCCAGAAGCAAGGCAATATTCATGTTTCTCTACATCCTATACCGCATTCTCAAGAATAGATCTGGCCCTGGTATCCAAAGAACTTTTACCATCTATAGTGGAAGTGGGTTATAAAACAAGAGGTATCTCAGACCACTCTCCATTGGAAATAGAGATAGATGATTCTACTGATAGAGGGTGTGTTTTTTGGAAATTTAATGCCACATGGTTTACCAACACGGAAGCTATGTCAGGGCTAACCGAACAGTGGGAGGAATTCTGGGATATTAATAAAGGCTCAGCTCCAGATATGATAACATGGGACGCTTTTAAAGCCTATATACGCGGCACCCTCAAGAAAAAAACGGGTGAGATCAAAAGAACGAGCAGTCAGAGAATTTTAGATCTTGAGAATGCCTGTAATGAATGCGAAGCCAGATATCTAACAGATGGCACCACTATAGCTAAAGCTGCCTGGGATCAAGCTAGAGAAAAATGGCTCGACTTTATAAAATCTGAAAACATAAGACACTTGAAAATTAATACTCAAAGGTTTTATGCCTTCTCAGATAAAGTAGGTAGCTATCTGGCTTACCTGACACGCGTAGAGAAACCCACAAATACTATCTATAAAATCCTTGACAAGAGTGGGGTTATGCAATATAGAACAGAAGATATTGGCACAGTATTTAAAGATTTTTTTGAAACGTTATACTCATCTAAAAATTTCTTTAACCCCTCGCAAATACAGAATTTTTTGAGCAAAATTGAACTACCCACCTTGCAACTAGACGATAAAGCTGATTTAGAAGCCCCTATAAGATTGGAGGAAGTAATATATGCTATAAAGGCGTTACCTGGGGGCAAGGCCCCCGGCCTAGACGGTATACCCATAGATGTCTATAAAAAATATGCTGCTTTTTTCGCCCCACTGTTGTTGGAACTTTTTGTGTCCTGCTTTGAAAAAGGGGAATGAACCTATACTATGTTGGAGGCGAAAATAATACTCCTGTTGAAACAAGGGAAAGACCCTACTGACCCCGAGGCATATAGACCAATTTCATTGATTCCATCAGAGGCAAAGATACTGGCAAAGATATTGGTGACTAGGTTGAACAGACACTTGGGAAAAATCATTCATCCCAATCAAACGGGGTTCCTACCAGGTAAATCTACATCATTAAATATAAGGAAAGTATTTAGACATCTTCAGTTATCACAAAATCTCACAAATAGATTAGCAGTAATGGACGTCGTTAAGGCATTTGATGCAGTCGAGTGGGGGTACTTATGGGAGGTTATGAAGGCATTCGGCTTCGGGCAAAACTTTATCAGGTGGATTCAAATATTATACAGCAATCCAACAGCTAGGCTGTCCATAAATGGATGGACATCCGCTGCCTTCTCCCTCCGACGAGGGACGAGGCAGGGTTGTCCATTATCACCCAGTTTGTGCTCCCTGGCGATCGAGCCCCTCGCTTGTGCTATAAGATCTAGCCCTAAAATTGTAGGATTTGCAGCAGGTGCATGTTTAGACACAGTGGCATTATACAACGACGATTTTTTTTTTTTTCAGGATTATACAACTTCAGCCATCAAGGTGTTACGTTTAATTGAAGTTCATGGTAATTATTCGGGATTTAGTATAAACACAAACAAGTCCAGTATAATGGCCCTGAAGCAACATTCATTGAGCGAGCCCCATGTAGATTTGCCTGTTAGTTGCACTGACTCCTTCAAATATCTGGGGATTTGGATATCAAGGGACCCATACGAGTTTAACCATTAAACGTGCAACCGCTGCTGGATTTCATAGCAGTTAAGTTTAAATCTTGGAGCAAATTGATGCTTACTGTTACTGGTCGGATTCACCTGATAAAGATGATCATCCTGCCCAAGATCTTATACATTCTGCAACAGTCGCCGGTATACTTGCCAGTGTCTTTGTTCAAAAAATTAAACTATCTGTTATCGTCATTTATCTGGAATAATAAAAGGGTTCAAATCCAAATGAACACCTTAATGCGAAAAAAGACACAAGGTGGGCTTGCCCTCCCCAATTTCAGATGGTATTACTTAGCAGGGCAATTGATGCATATAAAAGAATGGGTTACCGCGGTGCATGATAACAACCTAGTTAAAATTCTGTTAGCCCAAGGGGATGTTAAGTGCACTCCGCTCCAGTATTTATTGAGAGGAACGGTCACTAAAAAAGACTCCCCTTTGGTGGTTCAGGCGGTTAAAATCTGGCGTGAAGCCAATAGACTGATCGGATTTTCTGATATTGAGCTCGACCACCCTATATCAGACTATGGGAAATTTGGGGAATTGGAGACTCTGCAACCCGACATTGTTTGGGGTCCATATGGAATAGTAGCGATCAGTCAACTTTACGACCAAGTGGGCTTAAAATCTTATACAGGCTTGGCTGCAGAGTTCTCACTCCCAAAATCGTTCTTTTTTAGATATTTACAATTAAGAAGTGCACTGGAAACTCAATTTAAAAATACAGTACCAAATTTTTCTATATCTCCAATTAAAAAGGAACTTTTAAGAGATGGTAAAAAAAAAAGGTGTATCCAGGATGTATAATATGATATTAGATGCAACCAGTGCAGGCGGACTAGACTCCCTAGCTCAGAAATAGGAAGGCGACGTGGGCGTTATTTTGGCTGGTGAATGGGAAATGGCCTTGACTTCCGTACAATATGCAACCAATTCGTTAAGAACACAACAGGTGCAGTTATATATCCTACACAGATCCTATTTATCTATGACTAGGTTGGTGAAGATGAGGTAGGGCATCCCCCCTCTGCCCAAAATGTAAAAGGACATCTGGGACATTCTGGCATTTAATGTGGGAATGTGTAGCGGTAAAGAAATTCTGGGATGAGGTGATGCAAACCTTAGTGCAAACGGGTATACCCGAATTTAACTTGAATCCTAAAAGCTGTATCCTGTCTATTTGTATAGATAATGTTTTAAACAAATCTGATTAACTATATGTATTTAATATGTGTGCATATGATCGCAAGAACGTGGCTATCTAAGGATGGCCCAGACTTTGAATTACACTGTCACACAAGAAAAATATATATATCTAGGTAGAAAAAAGTTAAGCACATATGAAAGTATCTGGCACAGATGGCTAGAATCTAGCCATGTCACATAAGTGAAGCACAAGATTAAATAATTCGAAATATATCACTTCATGTGGGGATTTCTATCCCCTCTTCTTTTGGGTTTATTCTTTACCTTTTTTTTTCCCTTCCTCCTCACAAGTTTATGGTATAAACCACCAAGTATTAACAATCACAAAGGATATTTAATGTGTTATAAATTTGTTAGCTATCCAAGTTGTGTAGTATAAAGCGATCTATCGGGCCAGGGAGCTCTGTGTAACGTGGTAAAATGGTGTATAATTATATATAAATTTTTACATAAGTAAAACAAACTTAGTCAGGGTGAAAACTAGCAGCTTAATGGGGCATAAATGGGTTGTCCTCTATTGGCAAGTGGGTGAATTCTGTGTCTAAACTGTGACACTCCACTGTCTTCTAAGTGAGCACTGTTAAAATGGTAATCCTATATTGTCTTCTTGTTAGTGTATTGTATGTAATGTAAAGTAATGTGTGTCAATATCTTTCTTATTGTCTGTATGTGTTAACCAGCTTGCATTATAATACAAATTGTATATGACATTATCAAGCACAAGAGTCTATGCAAGCAGGTGTTTTAAATGTTATGCATAAAATAAAATAAAAACTATGATAAAAAAAACAAACAAACAAGATCTCACAATTCATCCAGTGAAAAAACAAAGAGTGCTGTATTTCAAAATGTTGCGCTAATAAGACCTAACCGATGTGGCATACAAAAATCTAGAATACTGACAATCTTTAGGCGCTACAGTGGTGAAATTGGTAAAGATACAACACGGTCCTTTTGGTATTGAAGATGTGGTGCTCACAGTAAATCTTCTGGTGATCTGTCGCTTGTTGATGAAGTGATCTCCGTAATATATACATATATTATGTGTGATAAAGTCCCAATGGTGCAATGGGGCAGATGTACTAATCTGCCTATAATGTTTTGAGAATAACGAGTCCCGCTTCTCCAGCATAACGTGGAGAAGCGGGCAAACGTTATAGGCAGATGTATTAACCCCCCCAAAGCCGATAAGGAGAGCCGTTATCCCCAGCGTTAACGGCTCTCCTTATCGGCTCCCTTGCCGCCCCGCACATGCGCAGTCGCCGTCGCCCCCCCTGCCCGGCTTACTGGGCATGCGCGAGATCTCGCAAAAACCGCAAGATCTCAAGCGCAGCCCAAGCCAGACGCAGGGCTAGCGTTGTCCCCATAGTGGGGGATAGGACAACGCTAGCCCTGAGCTGGCGAAGCGGCCGGGGTGAATTAACGCCTTGAAGGCTGTTAATACATCACCCCGGCCGTTAATCCCTGGGGGGGATTGCAGGGACAGCCCCACCGAGCGTAACTCGGCGGGCTGTCTCTAGCGCACGTTAGGTGCGCTAGTAATACATTAGGACAGACGTAATCCCCCCCAGTTAACCAGCGTTAAGTGCATTTTTGCACTTAATGCTGGTTAATACATCTGCCCCAATACAACATATAGGTGAACCACAAAAGAAACCACAAATAAAGGTTTGTGTGTGTGTGTGTGTGTGTGTGTTTAAAGTATAAGCTGACGTATGGAATCTTAACTCAAGAGGATATAAGATGAATGGGGCATACCCAAGCTTACATAGCAGCATACTGTACCAGGTATGTAAATGTTTCTTTACGTGTATTTAAAGGTTATAGAATGATTAGTCGCTCCGCCGCTGACCGCCGACTGACCTCTCACCTAATCACCTCCTCCCACTCCTGTGTCCAAGACTCCTCTCGTGCTGCCCCCCTGCACTGGAACAACCTCCCACCACCCATCAGGCTTTCTGTTTCCCTTACCTCCTTCAAGCGCTCCCTCAAAACCCACTTTTTTTGACTAGCCTATCCCTCCTCCTAACCTCTTTTAAACCTCCTATCCTGCCTCCGTTCCCATCCATTCCTACTTATCCTATTGTTTTTCATTCGCCCACCCACCTCCTTTTAGTATGGCCCTTATGAGTAGGGCCCTCCTTCCTCACGTACTCACCCTACCTCTTTACCTCACCTGTGCTCCTGTCCTGTTCTTCCCTTCCTCTACTTCATCTTCAGTCTCCTCGACAATTTCGACATCTACTTCAGAACTGATGCTGATTTTAGTTCTACCAGCTATACCCCTATTTATGCTGTATTTTATCAACACACCCTGTACGTTACCTTGTAATTTGTTTTTGTTTGCTATGTACGGCGCTGCGGACACTTTGTGGCGCCTTATAAATAAACGTACTACTACTACTAGGCAGGAATTACTTACATACTTACAATTAGTATGGTTGTTAAATGCCCATAAAGGTATCTTTTGTTGTTGTTGATCACCTTCTTCTTCCGAATAAGTGAAAATTCTCTGTTTGTCCATGAAATGTGCAAGAAATATATAGAACAAACAATGTATAATACCATTGTGGTTTTGAACTAAAAGTTATGTTAAGGGGGGTAAACTAAACATGTTCTGTGCGTACCCCACTTACATCAATTAGGGTATAAAGGTTTCTTTTAAACTTCACAGTGTGTGGATGAAGACATAACCTCTATAATTCCGAATGCCGTACCTATTACTCACATCTGTGATATTAGAGACATATACATCAAGGTATCTTTTGTATTATTTCAACCCAGGAATATCCAGCTTACTCCACTCACAGAATAAATGGATGGATCAATTCACATAAAGGTATCTTTGAAAAGGGGTATGTAGATATATGATGGTATGCCTCTATGTGAAAAGGCGCAATTGATATCGTGAAGTGGTTCTAGCTGCAACCATTTGAATTGTTCGAGTGGCAGACTTCATGTGTTCCACTGAACCAGGAAGTGGGGGAAATCATTTGGAATGTAACGCAGTGTGCGTATCAAGGATAAAAATATACATCTATGAATCAAAATAGACACTGGATCTCAATTCAGACATTTAGAAAACATATAAATGGCTATATAAATGACTTACGGGGAAATTCGCTGTTAGTCTTCAGCGCACACCATTCTGTTGACCAGCGAAAACACTGCCACAACAGTGTTGTCTGAGATTAGATACATACAGGATAGGCATATTCATAATTGTTTCAGATCATATAGTGCAGATGTATATATTACAAATAAACATGGAGGCATTATTATAAGGAACTGTCCACACTTTCAAGTGTATTCATTAGTTTACAATTTTCACCTTGACATCCATTCTGTATTCAAAATGGTTTCTAGAAAACTTCAAAAATTCATATTAGAGTATTGAAGAAAACATGAACTTATATTTAATAACATAATGTTTATTTTGTCATGACATCTTAAAAATAACAGAACAAGAGGTGGCATTTAAAAGACAGAGCTTCATCGAAACAAGGGATTGTAAGAACTATGGCAATACTTCACTTGTTTAAACAACCAATTACAGAAACCATTTGATCTTGAAATCCTTGTTCAAGCCATTGGGAACCAGTGTCTTATAAGTATAAATATAATTTATTTCTGCTTTTGCTAGAACCTTTGCCGTATCCTTGAACCTAATACTGTTCTTTATGGATCTAAACCCAAAAAAGTTTCAATATGTGTGGTCGAGCAGTCATGTACCTCTTTAAAGTGATTTGAGAGTGCATGGATCTCCAACCCTTTTTTAATATCTCTGAGATGTTCACACATATGGATTTTTAGTGGGCGGGATGTCCTGCCTATATACGTTTTTTGCAGGTACACTGGATGCCATATATGATGTTTTTTGAGTGGCAAGTTGTGAAATCTTTAATAGGAATGGTTTTATCATTGATACAGATATTAACATATTTACCGATGCCTTTAGATTAGTGGTTCTCAACCTCGGTCCTCAGGACCCCCCAACAGTTTCCGGTTTCCAGGTCACCCTGCAGGTGCACTCATTAATCACTGACACATTTTAAAAGATCCACATGCAGGGCTAATTACTTCACTTGTGATTCCTGGAAACCGTGAACTGTTGGAGGGTCCTGAGGACCGAAGTTGAGAACCACTGCTTTAGATGGAACATATTTACAGCCCATACAAAACCCACAACTATGAAAGCCCTCTGTTTTATTCAAGACATACTTAAATATATTATATAATTATACTTAAATGGGCGTTACAAACAAGTTTGGTTTCTCTGGTATAATGGGTCCCAAAATGTGATCCAATTTTAATATGTTCCAGTGTCTTTTTATTATTTGTTTCTATCTTTTTGTGTTGGTCTGAATATTCTGTAATAAAGGCACAGATTTAGACTGCCTACATTTTGAATTGTCTCATTGATCTTCTCCTTGTTATATCCAGAGGCTACAAATTTGTCTCCCATAGCTTGAACTTGGGCTTCAAAGACACTCAGTTCAGAACATAGCCCAGTGGGCACTGAATTGATCCAGTTTCTGTGATGACAGCTGTCAGTGGTGATGTAAATCCCCGAATCAGTTTTCTGTCATTTTTAGTTTGGATTTGACCCTCCTTTATGTACACTGTAATATTCAGAAATGTTATACTTGTAGTCTGGACATTGAAGGGTTGTTTTATATTAAGTTGATTTTTATTAAGGTGGGCTCAAAATGTCACCTTTCTCCTCACCATATAAAGAATATATCATCTATATATTGTTTGTAGGACACTAGATTCACGCCAAAAGGGTTATCTGACAAAACATTGTCAAGCTCCCACTTACCTATAAAAAAGTTTGCGTAACCTGGAGCAAACCTAGTGCCCATTGCAGTTCCTGGTTTTTGGATATATAGATCATCTTTGAATTAAAATATGTTATTGGATAAGATAAATTGGATACCCTCTAGAATAAATTGATGTTGTTCCATAGACAAATAAATCAAAGTTTGCAAGAAAGAATTTAAATGCTTCATACCATCTTCATGATTAATAAGTGTATTAACTCACATCTGTTGATACCAGAAGGAAATTATCCTCAAATACCATGTTGTCAAGATATAATAGAAAGTCATAGGTATCCTTTAGAAGGTATTCATTTTTATTCACCAAGGATTGGAGGAATGTATCTATATACTCTGAGAAGTTTCAGAGTAAGAGTTAACACCCATGATTATAGTCCTACCTTGAGGCTCTGTAAGGCTTTTGTGTACCTTGGGGAGTATATAAATTACTGGATTAAAAAAATTACTGGCGTCCTCTAAAATTGGCCTCTTTATCAGAGATAGTACCCACGTCTAAGTATTTTTTTAATAAGGGCTTTAAAATAAACTGTAAAGGATCTCCACGTAATTGAATGTAAAGGATCTCCATGTAAGTTTCTATATGTTGAGAGATCATTTAACTGTCTGTACATTTATTTTTCATAATTTTCAACATCCATCAGCACAATTCCTCCACCCTTATTGGCTGGTTTTATTATCAAATCGTTTTTTTATGTTAATTCTTTAAGAGCCTTTCTGTCACAACATTCATGTTTGTTTGGTGTTTACCTGGTTTTGTCTTGTTAGTTCAGCTCTGCTCCATGCTGCCAGGCAGTTCTGTGTAAATTGAGCATTGCTGATTGATTAAAGCAACTAAGAGAGACATGCTCAGCTCTCACTGATTGAGGCACCTGTAAGAATCCAGTTCCATGTGCTTCCTATAAAAGGCTCAGACTCTGCCAGAGTATAAGATCAATAACCTGCTCCAGCGGTCCAAGTGCTATATCTGATATCCTGTGTTTCTAGTGTATGATTCTGGCTATTCTCCTGACTATTCTCCTGCTTGATCCGCCAGTACCATGTTTAGTGAATTCTAGTGTATGACCTCGGCTATCCTAGAGACTATTCTACTGTCGGCTCCCTGTGTACTTCATCCTTGATATCTTGTGTATGACCCGGCTAGTCCTATGACCATTCTCCTGCCTGCTCCCTGTGTACCATTTCCTGTGACATCTCGTGCATGACCTGGCTTGTTCCTGACTCTTCCATGTTTGCTCCCGTGTACCATTTCCTGACTTCTAGTGTTGACCAAGCTATGATGACCACGAGAATGCCTGAGTTAACCCTGTTGGACTACCAGCAGTTACCAGCACCATGTGGGAACCTGATCAGGGGCCCACGACCAGCATGTTCATAGCAGCAAAGCCCATATGCCAATTGGAGGGGTCACTGGTGAAAACCTATGACATGGTAAGACTCTGCACCCCTGCATCAGGTCCAGTCAATCCCCAGCCTGGTATTCGCTATTATGAGCCCGAGACCATGACAGAATACTCTGGCCCAACCAAGGAGCTATTGGAGCAACCGTTTGCTGGGGTTAGCAACAAGAGCTGGATCAGGCTCTGATCATTTAGTTTTTGCAGACCCTGTTACAGCAGAAGAAGAGTTGTTCCACCTCAATGGAACTTAAGTCTGAGACCTTGAAAAAGCTTGTGCAGCTGATCCAGCAGTTGCAAGAAATTTTGACTTAAATCTTGTTCCTAATTATCTATTTGCTGGACAGCTTTTCCAGGAGCAAGGTACCTTCCACTCGGGGTCCGGTGGCTGCAAGGCCCTCTGACGCCATTCTGGGCACTCCAGTGGCATCTGCATCTGTGCCCTGAAAGGACGCGTACCTGAGTACCCAGGTACGCGAGTCTCTGAGTGTGGTTCCTCGAGAAGGGCTACTGATCACTTTGCCCCAAGACAGGGTTTTGTATGTTACCCCAGAAGGGGGGTCCAAGTTTTTTGCCCCAGATGGGGATTAAAGTTCTGTTACCCCAGGAGAGGGTCCCAAGTCTCTTTCTCCAGGTGGGATTTTCGAGTCCCTCACCCCAGGTGGGGGTTCCAAGTTCATTACTCCAGAAGGGGGTTCAAAATCTGTTGCCCCAAAAGGGGGTTCACCTGCCCTTGCCCCCAGGCATGAGGACCTATCTGCCCTTGCCTCAAGGCATGAGGACTTGTCTGTCTCTTTGACCTCCAGGTCTGCCTCTGGGTCTGCCTATGTGGCTTTCTGGTCTTCCTCCGTGGCCTCCGTGCCTGTCTCTGTGGCTTTCGGGCCTGCCTCCAGGTCTGCCTTCGGTGCCTGCTTCTATGGCCCCCAGGCCTGCCTCTGTGGCTCATGGGCCTAAGCCTGTCAGTGACAATATTTTTTTCTCTGTATCTGCCTTGCCTGAAGTTCAAGAGACATTCCTTTTGTCTAAGGTCCCACCAATATTGGCTGTGATAGAGAAGCCTACTGTGTCCAAGGCCCCAAAGAAACCTGCCTTGGTTAGGGTTCAGAAAATTCTTGTTCAGATGAAGCCAGCTGAGGAGTCATCTGAAGCCCTCTATTTCAATGTAAACCTTTGAAGCCAGCTGAGGAGTCATCTGAAGCCCTCTATTTCAATGGAAGCCTTGCCCATTACCAGGCTTTAGCAGAGTACTACTTAGATGCCATGAATTCTGATGCGTCCTCCGGGATTAATCTGGCTAATATTGTAAAATACATGATCTTATCCTTCAGAGGAGAAGCACTAGAGTGGGTCAATCCACTCGTTGAGGCCAATGATCCTCGACTGCAAGATCTGATATATTCTCCTGCTTGATCCTCCAGTACCGTGTCTACTGATTTCCAGTGCATGACCTCGGCTATCTTAGTGGCTAGTCTAGTGTCGGCTCCCTGTGTACTTCATCCATGACACCTTGTGTATGACCTCGGCTAGTCCTGTGACCATTCTCCTACCTGCTTTCTGTGTACCACTTCCTGTGACATCTCATGCATAGCCTGGCTTGTACCTGACTTTTCCATGTTTGCTCCTGTGTACCAGTTCCTGAATTCTAGTGTTGACCCGGCTATGATGACCACAAGAATACCTGAGTTCACCCTGTCAGATTACCAGCAGTTACAAGCACCATGTGGGGAACCTGATCAATGGACTGTGACTGGCGTATTCACAGCACCAAAGCCCATATCCCAATTGGAGGGGTCACTGGCAAAAAACTATTACACTGGAAGATTCAGCAACCCTGCATAAGGTCCAGTCAATCCACAGCCTGGTATTCATATTCTGCTATTCTGAGCCTCAGACCGTGACACTTTTTTTCTTTTGCATTCAAATTGTGATGGTAATTTTTCAATGGTTACTACTTCCGTTTTTGGAGGATACCTTCCAGCTTGTACATCAACCCTGCTAGATCTTCATCCATTAATTCTGTGTTATCCTGGCTTTCCCCAAAAACCCTTTTGAGCATAGAAAATCTAGAAAGTTTCTCATTGAGAACATCTTATTGTTTTGAAGCTGCACTTATTCAAAAATACAAATGTGGTGAACAGAAACTAGTGGAAAAACAAAGAGTGCTGTATTTCAAAACACTGCGCTGATAAGCTGCCCTGGTATTCTACTACTCAGGAAAAAAAAGGTCACACCACTGACCTAAACAAGGTGGCACACAAAAAAAGAGAATAGTGACAATATTTAGGTGCTACAGTGGTGAAACTGGTAAAGAATACAGTAAGTTTCTTTTGGTATTGAAGATGTGGTGCTCCCAGTAAATCTTCTGGTGATCGATCGCTTGTTGATGGAGCAAGTGATCTCCTCCATCAGGAACAGTCTAAAATTGACAGTACCAGGTTCTGTGAGAAAAACTATCCTCCTAATTTGGTTGAAAGGTGTAGACCAGCGGTGGCCAACCCGCGGCTCGCGAGCCGCATGCGGCTCGCCGAGCTGTAAACTGCGGCTCCAGCCTCCCGTCTGCAAAGCGGGGTTTTGAATTTGGCGCCAATTCGGCTGCCAAATTCAAAATGCCGCATCGGCGGCCAATAGGAAACGACCGCGGCGAGCCATCAGCGCTCGCCGCGCCGTTTCCGCCCTGCCCCCGGCGTCTGACATCAGACGCCAGCGGGAGGGCGAAAAGTCTTCTCCACGCCGGCGGAGCGCAGGAGCGCTCCTGAAGACGCGAGAAGCCGCCGGAGGATGGCGCAGAAGACGGCGGCGGGGAGAAGAGTTCCGGCGCCGCTGAAGAGGCCAGAAGACGCCGGGATCAAGACAGAAGATCTCCGGCGCCTTCTGCAAGAAAAAAGAAGATGGCTCCCGGAGAGTCCAGCGGGGGTGGGAAGCAAAAGAGCTGACGAAGCTCCCCCCAGCGGCCTCTCCCAACACCAGGTAGGGGCCTTTGGCCTCCTACCCTCCATCCACCCTAGACCACTGGGTGTCGGGCACTAGGCCCGTGGGCAAATTCAGGCCCTTCTGGCCTGTGTGCGCATTAGTCGGGCCCTCTTGGCCCGTGGCTCATTTTGTTGGGCCCTCTAGGTGGGCCCTTTAGTTAGGAAGCTGGGCCCTCCAGCATAGGTGTTGCACTGTGGGCAACACCTGTGCTGGAGGGCCCAGCTTCCTAACTGTGGGGTCATATGATGTTTGGCACTGTGGGGGGGGCATATGTTTGGCACTTTGAGGGGCATGTGATGTTTGGCACTGTGGGGGGCATATGATGTTTGGCACTTTGCGGGGCATGTGATGTTTGGCACTTTGAGGGGCATATGATGTTTGGCACTTTGAGGGGCATGTGATGTTTGGCACTGTGGGGGGCATGTGATGTTTGGCACTGTGGGGGGCATGTGATGTTTGGCACTGTGGGGGGCATATGATGTTTGGCACTGTGGGGGGCATATGATGTTTGGCACTGTGGTGGGCATATCTGGCACTGGGGGCATAAAGTTTTGTCATGTGGCCACTCTCCTTGTGTCATATGACCACGCCCCTGACCACTCCCCCGATCACGCCCCTTTTTGGCGCGCGCGCCTTCGGCGCGCGCATGCCGTTGGCTCTTTGGCTTGACAACTGATATTTTTCGGCTCTTTACCTCTGACCGGTTGGCTACCCCTGGTGTAGACAAAAGGCAAAGAATATTGACATAATGATAGGTGAAATTGGTGAAACCACTCAGCACTACCCTTGTATGTTTAGTAAGAAAGAAACATTACATAACTTTGGTTGAGGTACTGGTCCATACACATTCAAAGTCGTAAGGTACCTAAAATGACACAAGTGATATCCCCTTTTCCCAATTGAATGGGATTTGAGAAAGCAGGGTATATCAACATAAAAAGATCATTGTGCAGTATCCATGAAAAACACAGTTTTTATTCAATACAGGGAACTCACAATGATAGACGGTATAAAGGAATATAATTACATGTCCATTGGCAAAGCTGCAGATGGTCCTGTCCAATCCAATCCTAGACACTGTTGTATGGAGGTTCCAGGCACCGGTATCCCAAGTCCTCAGCAGTCCGGAAAGAATAGGGAGATCATCGTCCAGCCAGGCAAAAGTGAACAGCATGCGTCACACTTAATGCATTTCGGACATGTTGTCCTTCATCAGAAGTGTGAAGCATACTGAGAAAGGAAGTCCTTATATCCCCAGTCCAATATCAGATCCTAAAAGTCCATTGGTTCATAAAAGATAGATTCATGTGTAAGCGATAATTAGACAAAAAAAAGGTTGAACCACGGAGCGTCCTAACCGCGATATCCGGCGGTTATGATCTGCATCACTTCCGCTTCTTTTCCTGATTTTCATCAGATTTAAATAATTTTTATTTTAAAGCCATTGAACAGGTTAGTTTGGACGAAAGAGGTGGTGACTCAGCAAACAAGAAGGCCCATTGGATCTACATGTTAGGCACCTTGGCCCCGATGGGTTGGAATAATGAATGCGACATCACCCCTGTGGTCACTAATGATGGGCCGATGATGTCGAGTACTGCTCCATTGGCTCCATCTTTAGTAGTACACTATAAGTGGTGATCATGTTGCAGAGGTGTATTCTCTTCCTTCTTATAATTCCCCATTTATTTTTACAGCTCACCCTGTGCAGAGGAGGGTTCGGGGCATCTGGCCGTGGTGGTCAGTGGCCCGGCAGCAGTGCAGTCGAAGCAGTGTGCAGCAGCCTTGTATATAATCAGTGCTAGTCACCGCTGTGCAAAGAGAAAAGTAATAGGGCAGGCTGGGTATAGGAGGGGAGGAGTCTCTCCCTCCTGAACTCCAGAAGTTTTAACTCATTGGTGCCCAGTCAGAGGACCTGGAATTTTTATTGTCCCAGTGTTACACCATAGGCTGACAGAAAAAGCTGTTCATTAAAAAAAAACTTTATCGACAATTATATAAAAGTACAGTCTTTTGTAAAGCTGGATTACAACAGGGATGACTAAATGTGTGAATAATCCATTGGTAGGTTGTTTTTGTTTGGGTCCAAATAAACCAAACACTTCAGCCATAGAAGTGGCAGTCCCTTACGCTGAAGAGTTTTGTTTGTAAAACTGTTCATGTCCTTTTTGGGACAAATTTTTAAATGAATATTTATTTTTTTTGGAATTCTATGACCGATGTATTCTACCTTTAAAAGTTACCTCCCCACACAATCCTCATATTCTCCTCTACATAAAGTTTTTAGCATCACACTTGATGGTATAATTGCGCAGATATATCATACATTCATAATCTTTCTGTAATGTAAATCAATAGACAACAGGAAAAAATCAAAGTCTTGAGCGCTAAGTGCACTATAAAAAAGACAAAGTCCCAGATTGTTCCTTTCTTATTTACAGCGATGTTCTAGGAAATCACCAATCATAGGACTTAGTCCAAGCAATCCCCCTTTTTCAGTCGATCTGATGGAGAAAGGAATATAGTGCAGACACCTCTTTGTACAGGGGGGAACAGTTTTATTCACTCATCACACTCACAATGGTACAAGGGTAAAAAGCATGTAAAAATCACCAGCCGGTGATAAACAAATAGGATGGATCTCACCAACCACTCCTGTGGTAGTGCTGCTGAAAGATGCCGGTTTCTTAAAGCCGATTGCCAACAGGGTGGAAAGTGGATCCTAATGGACACAATATGCTGTAGTTCTCCAGCCACGGGTACAGCTGCTCAATGCATTTCGGACCTTTCGTCATTCCTCAGGAGCATGCTGTACTCCGTGGCTGGAGCTGTTTATAAAGGCAGAAGACGGCGCGAGAAAATCCAGGTCTCCGGTCACGTGGTCCGGAACCGGAAGTACGTCATGGCGCCATACGCAAGTTCCGCGTTCCAGTGAACCCGGAAGTACGTCGGGCTGGATAGCGGAGTTTTGTACTCGGGGATCAGATGACAGGCTTATATTTCAAAATGAAAACAAAACGAAAATAGAACATCAAATATCGTATCACAATAGTTCATTTCAAGTCCATTGTTAGGTTTTTCCTTGACTTTGTTTTCAGTACTGGTCTGTCTCTTTGGGTAAATCCTTAAAGTGCATAGTGCTGTAGAATTGCACTTAAAGGTCCCGGGTAATGTCCGTAATAAAAGTCCATATGAAATATAATAAAGATAAAAATATCATATTAAAATCAGCAAGATGCAGAGTTTAAAAGACAATAAAAACACTGCTAAAAATGATATAATGCAGATATTTATAAAAACCATTTTACTTCAAAGTCACCATTAAGAAGAATCTAGAGAATTGTTCTCTCAAACTCATCGAATTAATCCTAAAAGAAAGACGCTCTTTTCTCAGTACTATCAATGAGGAAATAAGCGCACTTCAAGTTTTAGTAAAACTTTTTACTAACTCTGAAGAATATAAAATGAGTGAACAAAAAATCATCACTAAAATTAACAAAGAAACCAAAGAATTGAAATTGAAAAAAGCTAAAAAATATCAGAGGGACCAAAAACTAAAGGAGATTTCCCTTAATCAAAAAGAGGTGATTGCAGAGACTCCATCCATCGAGAAATCCCAAGAACCTCCCAATCACCAACAGAGTCGCTATGGTGAATACAATAGAGATGATCACCATCACCATTATTCCACAAATAGATTTGATCTATTGGGAAGGGATGAATAACCCAAATCACCTTTTTTAGAGTGGGGAAGAAAAACAAAAGGAAGGTTCCGGAACTAAACAAAAAGACAAAACGTGGAAAAAGAGGTGGAGTTAAAAGAACGAAACCCAAGAAGAAAAAAATCGTACCAGTTGCCAATATACCTTCCGATATGGAAGAAGGTAAAATCTTTAACCTAAGTAAAAGATCTCTCACAACGGAAGAGGAAAGGGTTCTAAAAAAGGGGTTAAAATTTGCCCCAACCAACTCTACTGACCCCTTTAAACTTTACATAGATCTGCAAAAATTTACACGGAAAATAACCGTTAAAAAATTCTTTGCAGAAAAGGAGAAGGAAGGGTTAGATTCTGAGCCAGAAACCGGAGGTCCATCTGGGTCTGGCTTCAGAGGAAAATCTACTTTCTATCCTTCGCATGTAAAAGGCTGTTTCATTGATAGTTTCAACAAAATTGTGGCAGAAGAATTAAGTTCTTTAACACAAAAGAAAAATAAACACATGAATTTAACTTCGAAAGAAATGAAGGCTATCAAATCTTTAAAGGAAGATGGTGAAATAATAATAAAACCGTCCGATAAGGGCGGAGGGGTGGTTATCCTAAATAAAGATGATTATGTCAAAGAGATTAACCGGCAATTAGAAAGTGGTGACACTTATAAGAAATTAAAATCTGACCCCTCTTCCTGAATTAAAAAGCAACTGGAAGATTTTTTGATGAAAGCTCTTCAAGATGGTGTATTGACCAAAGCAGAATTTGATTTTGTGACCATCAAGGAACCTTCGGTGCCAACAATATATGTGCTACCGAAGGTACACAAGAATCCAACCCACCCCCCTGGCAGACCCATAGTGTCGGGATCCAACAGCCTGACCTCCAACCTGTCTGCACTGGTGGACTACTATTTACAGCCCATAGTGAAAACTACCAGAGCTTATTTAAAAGACACAAAAGATGTGTTAAACAAACTTAAAAATATTGAATGGCAGGAAGGCTGTTTTTTGACTAGTGGGGATGTTTCAACATTATACACCATTATTGATTCTGACAAAGGACTAACAGCTGTATCTTACTTTTTAAACCGTTCTCCTCTAACACAGGATGTGAAGGATTTTATTATAGAGAGCATCTCATTCATTCTGAGGAATAATTACTTTTATTTTAATGGGAGTTTTTATCTTCAGATGATCGGTACAGCGATGGGGACCAAATTCGCCCCCAGCTACGCCAACCTATATATGGCGTACTGGGAGGACCTCAACATCTGGTCCGGCCCGGAGCTGGGGGAGAATCTGGTCTCCTGGCAACGCTATATCGACGATGTTTTAATAATATGGAAAGGGAATGAGAACAGTCTTTTAGAATTTTTTAACAAATTAAATCAAAATGATTGTAATCTCAATTTTACCTTTGTATGGAGTCCTACTGAAATAATATTCCTTTATTTAAGTATTTATATCAAGGATACTAAAATATGTACAAAAAACCATATTAAGCCTACAGATTCCAATAGCTACATTGAAAGGAACAGCCAGCATCATGAAAATTGGCTTGAGGGGATCCCATACGGCCAATTTTTAAGGGTAAAACGTAATTGCACTGAAGACACTGTATATGAAAGCCCAGATAAATGATATGTCCAAACGCTTTAAAGTAAAAGGCTATACTGAAGAAGATTTACAGGTAGCCAAGATAAAAGGACAAAAAGAAGGAGAAAAAATCTAAAAATAATGAATGGTCCTTCATCACTGATTATAATTCTGATTTTAAAAAAATCGAGAATGTTTTTAGGAAAAACTGGAAGATCCTAAGGAATGACCCTATTATAGGCAACCAGATTCCTAAATATCCAGGTTTCATATACAGAAAGGCACCGTCTTTAAAAGACAAACTTGTGAAAAGTTGTCTTGATGTTATCCCTAGAACAAGTGACCGCACAAAAGTGTTCCATAGGTGCGGCTTGTGTCTTATGTGCCGAACAGTTAAGGGATCAAGTAAAACCAAAGAAGTCACCATTAATGGCAATGGGTATAAAATAAATGAATTTATCACATGTAACTCTAAAAATGTGATATATTTTCTTGAGTGCAAATGTGGGCTTTTTTATGTCGGCAAGACTACCAGAAGCCTAAAAACATGTCTAGCCGAACACGTGTACAACATTAGAAAAGGCTTGGTAGCCCACACTTTGTCTGCCCATTTTAAAGAGGTCCACCACTCAAAAGAACATGAACTTAAATCCTTTGGCGGTCTGGAACAAATAACGCCCACCTGGCGAAACAAAAACATTGAAACCAGACTCGCACAAACAGAGATGAAGTGGATTTTTAAGTTAAATACATTAGTTCCCCATGGCCTTAATGGTGACTTTGAAGTAAAATGGTTTTTATAAATATCTGTATTATATCATTTTTAGCAGTGTTTTTATTGGCTTTTAAACTCTGCATCTTGCTGATTTTAATATGATATTTTTATCTTTATTATATTTCATATGGACTTTTATTACGGACATTACCCGGAACCTTTAAGTGCAATTCTACAGCACTATGCACTTTAAGGATTTACCCAAAGAGACAGACCAGTACTGAAAACAAAGTCAAGGAAAAACCTAACAATGGACTTGAAATGAACTATTGTGATACGATATTTGATGTTCTATTTTCGTTTTGTTTTCATTTTGAAATATAAGCCTGTCATCTGATCCCCGAGTACAAAACTCCGCTATCCAGCTCCGACGTGTGGAACGCACACTTCCGGGTTCACTGGAACGCGGAACTTGCATATGGCGCGATGACGTACTTCCGGTTCCGGACCACGTGACCGGAGACCTGGATTTTCTCGCGCCGTCTTCTGCCTTTATAAACAGCTCCAGCCACGGAGTACAGCATGCTCCTGAGGAAGGACGAAAGGTCCGAAATGCATTGAGCAGCTGTACCCGTGGCTGGAGAACTACAGCATCTTGTGTCCATTAGGATCCACTTTCCACCCTGTTGGCGATCGGCTAAAAGAAACCGGCATCTTTCAGCAGCACTACCACAGGAGTGGTTGGTGAGATCCATCCTATTTGTTTATCACCGGCTGGTGATTTTTACATGCTTTTTACCCTTGTACCATTGTGAGTGTGATGAGTGAATAAAACTGTTCCACCCTGTACAAAGAGGTGTCTGCACTATATTCCTTTCTCCATCAGATCGACTGAAAAAGGAAAAAGGGGGATTGCTTGGACTAAGTCCTATGATTGGTGATTTCCTAGAACATCGCTGTAAATAAGAAAGGAACAATCTGGGACTTTGTCTTTTTTATAGTGTAAGTGTGATCTTACCCATTGCTCCACTGCACTTAGCGCTCAAGACTTTGATTTTTTCCTGTTGTCTATTTGTTTGAAGTCTGGTGTTACTTCACTATCATTGTCTAAGCTGCTATTTCTGCGCAATTGTACAAAATATTTTTCAATTGACTGTAATGTAAATCAATGGCAAAGCTCTGGGATAAATTGGGATGGAAAACCATTCGGGGAAACTTTGGAAAAGCAGCCCTCACTGGCTGCTGCAAATTCAATCAGGTCTGAATCGGGCCCAATATTTGATAATAGTCTACTGTCTATTATGGTTCCTCACATCATCACTGATTGGTTTGTACTTTATCTTACTCCACTTTATCTCTCTGTAAATTTTGATAAATATGTCCTTTTATCACTTTTGATGCCCTATAACAGGGGTGGGGAACCTCAGGCCCGGAGGCCGTATGCGGCCCCCATAGCCGGTCTGAGTGGCCGGGAGTCAAGTACAGGGGAATTCTCCTGAGAGTTCGGTAGACTGTACGTCAGCCGTAGACTGTCAGTCCTATTCAGCGGCAGTCGCCGGAGCGTGGGACGGCTGCAGCAGGACAATTTGTAAGAGATATTTTTACATTTGGCCCCCCATGGATTTTTTCCCCATAAAAACGGCCCTTGGCACAAAAAAGGTTCTCCACCCCTGCCCTATAACAACGCATCTCAGGTGACTATCGAGTTTCACTTAGAGGCGGAATTCAATTAGTACGGTAATGTACTGCAGGCTAATTGATCCACCGGAGCTCTTCAATTTGCCCTATAGCTAGCCGGCAGCATTTACTGGGGTTTTGCTACGCATCTGAACAGACTCAGCAATCAATCCCAGATAAGTAGGGCATTAATGGGTGCTGTGACCCTGTTAACACATGATTTCGTAAACTTTTTTTCACGGATTCAGTGTGTCAACACCTGTTAAAACATCAAGGAGGTCATTCTAGTTGATTCGCTCCCCTGCACGTTCACAAGGGGGAGTAATGTTTTGTCTCTGTGCGCGAACAGACAGGCCACATGCATAGTCACCGGTCCATTTGCACGGAGCAGCATTGGCGGCGTGCATGGGTCGTACCCATAGGTATGCCCAGCATTTCATGTGCGTCTCCATGAAAACTCTATGTGTTCCCATGGGACTTCGGGTGGGAGGAGGTGTGCCACGGGCAAGCGGCTGATGTCACATGACGTCAGCCTCCCGCCTTGTCTTCGGCAGAATGGCCGCAAATATAAGTCAGTCCTCCCTGACTTATTTTTGCCTTGCCTTCAATGTTCGGTGACCGTGGAATGATTTTGGGCCCGTACGCAAGGCTACGAATGGATGTTTGTGGAAATCATCCATTCGCTTGCCTGAGGGGAAAATCGGCATGCGAGCGGGGGCAGGCATTTGTGCGGGCGGTGTTTAGTGGGTTCGCAAAGCTGCTTTGCGAGTCAACCAGAATGACCTCCCAAATTAGCAGGATTAAAATAGGGATAAAAAGGGACTGGAATTGAATGGCCTCATGCGATGAAGCCCAAGGCTACTACCCTTTTTACCTCCATTAACTTAACCAGCACAGTCTATTCAACATAGAAGACAAGAAGCACCATTAAAAAAAGTGCATAAATCATACATTTTAATAATGTTATAAATAGTATACATACAATTATGTTTTATATAAACATTAAAACACTATATTTTATTTGTAGATCTCCTTTACTATACAGATGTGTCCTCAAAAAGACATATACTGAGTCGTTTTCAGCACTGTTCACAGTCAGTGTGAAACTGGGGGCAACCCACCAGGGATGTGTAGCCAGCCGCCACAGAGGGGCTTGGCCAATCGGTAAGCTGGGTAAATACATAAAGATTTATCTGTACAATCTATGTAGAGGGAATAAAAAGTCTGTTCATGTATGGGAGCATATGCAAATTTGCTCCCAAACACTGTAAAATCTGTAGTTTAACCGAACAATCCATTTACCAGTGCTTGGGAATAAATTGTTGATTACCATATGCTCCCGTTTTACAGATGTGTCCTCATACATCTTTTCTGCACTTGTGCCAAACAGCCCCTCTTGACAAGCCAGGTCCTGTGAGAATATTATAGTGTTGGGGGGTCTTTTTTGGCCAAAAATTGGTCTTAAAGCTCCCATGCACTTGTGTGACCTGTCCAAGGGGAGAAGTCGCATGCGATTCTCCGTGAACTGCCTGGGACTCTCCCAGGTGGCAGGATTGCATGCGATATATCACATGTGGGACAATGCATCGGTTCGGATTAAAAACACATGCGATTTGAACGATTTCACCCAATTTCTCAGCCCAAAGCGTCAGAAACCGGGTGAAATAGTGCAAAATCACAGTAGTGTATGGCCACCTTAAGCCTTAACACAGTGTGACTAGAATGCATGAGGAGACTGTGCTGATTAATGTGAAATATGACACATATATCTGTGCACAAATGAGCCTCTGAATCTGTACACAAAATGCTACAATGTAAAGGTCCATATACACTGGACGACTATGCCCAGCGTGTATGGACAGCGATGATTGTGTTCATCGCTGGGGGGGGAAAGACGCTCAGTGCATACACACTGAGCGGCTTTCCCCCTGCCCAGCACCCACGACTGGGGGAGGACGGCTTTGCATAGCGCAGAGCTATGCAAAGCCGTCCTCAAAGCTGATCATCTGCTGGTATTACCAACAGATGAGAGGCTTTCCCGGCGATGATGCGGGAGCGCGCAGCATACACACTGGGCGGATTTGAGCTGAAAGTCGCTCAAACATGCTGTTTTGAGCGACTTTCAGCTCAAAGTCGCCCAGTGTGTATGGGCCTTAACAGCCTCAGTTCTGTTCTGCTCCATATACACACTCAGAGCCTTATTCTAGTTCACTCGTAGAGGCAAATTTCTTCTCAAATGGACAAAACCATGTGCACTGCAGGTGGGGCAGACGTAACGTGCAGAGAGAGTTAGATTTGGGTGGGGTTTTTCTTCAAAGTGAGATCTATATTGCAGTGTAAAAATAAAGCAGCCAGTATTTACCCTGCACAGAAACAAAATAACTCACCCAAATCTATTTCTCTCTGCACATGTTACATCTGCCCCCCTGCAGTGCACATGGTTTTGTCCATCTGAGAAGCAATTTGCCTTTTAAGAGTGAACTAGAATAAGGCCCTCTGTCACACACAATGGGCCTGATCCTGGTTCACTTGCAAAAGCAAATTCTCTCTCTATTGGACAAAACCATGTGCACTGCAGGTGGGGCAGATGTATCATGGGCAGATGTATCATGTGCACAGAGAGTTAGATTTGGGTGAGTTATTTTGTTTCTGTGCAGAGTAAATACTGGCTGCTTTATTTTTTACACTGCAATATAGATATCAGTTTGTAGTACAAACCCAACCCAAATCTAACTCTCTCTGCACATGTTACATCTGCCCCACCTGCAGTGCACATGGTTTTGCCCATTAGAGAGAGAATTCGCTTTTGCAAGTGAACCAGAATCAGGCCCAATATATAGATGTCATATACTGTAACAAATTAATCAGCACTGTCATCTTGTGTGTCCTAGTCAATGGTTTGCGACTAAGATGATTTTTTTTGAAAGGGGGGATGTCTGATGTTGGGACGGAACCAAATGGCTCACTCATGTTAGGCATCTGTACTGTGTTTGGCGTATTGAGACTAGAGGTATGAGAATACATCTGAACTTCTTCAGTATTTCTCTTAATACCCAATCAGTGTAAACATATGTAGTGTTCTTGTGCTATGGCCCTTATTCAGGTCTGATCGCAGTACAAATTTTTTCTCAAAATGGGCAAAACCATGTGCACTGCAGGTGGGGCAGATGTAACATGCGCAGAGAGAGTTAGATTTGTGTGAGTTATTTTGTTTCTGTGCAGGGTAAATACTGGCTGCATTATTTTTACACTGCAATTTAAATTTCAGTTTCAACACACCCCAGCCAAATTTAACTATCTCTGCACATGTTACATCTGCCCCCCCCCCCCCCCCCCCCTGCAGCGCACATGGTTTTGAGAACAAAATTTGTACTGCGAACAGATCTGAATAAGGGCCTGAATTTAGGAGACAAACATCACTATTTTACAACTCTCAACAAAATGATTTCAATATGAGACCCAAAATGTAAAGTATTCCAGCAACAGGACACTCAAGGTAGAAAGCCTTATTAGGCATATTCATATTTTATTAGATATCATAAAATATGACACATATCAAATATGCACATATAACACATACTGTATAGCAAATAATATATACAAAGTCAGAAACATTACAGTACATATATAATAGCAATAATATATGTAATATATGTATTATAATGTTACTTTGGCCTTAATCCAGGTTGGTTTGCAAAAGCAAACTTCTTTAACCCTTTGCGGTCCAAATGTTTTTTTTTTTTTCAATACATACAGGGCCGGATGCACTTACATTTGTGGCAAGTTTGTGTTTTTTTCGCATAGTTATCGGCATATTTGCGCACCGTTACTTGTCTCTATTTCTCCATATTCTCTATATATTCTTCCGCATTGTCTTTGCGATATATCTGCGCTCTGCGATCTCCGGGTTTTGGTGCTAGTGCGCATGTGCCCGCTATGGGGTGAGAGGACATGCGCTCTAGCTCCTTCCGGACGCAGCTGGACTCCGAGGTAGTGCCTGTTTATGCCTCCCTGCTCCGTGCCGTGTCAGGAATTATAATCAGTAAGTTTCCCTGACATGTCTATCCAGTCAAAAATATCCTCAAAGATTGTTTATAAAAAATTGTGAACCTTTAACACACACCTCAGCTACCGAATCGCGAGCTTGAGGTGGTGATGAAACACAACTGATTTAACTTCGGCGAGGGTGTCTGAGCATAGCGAATAGCCGGCAACACAGCTCAGACCAATGGGGAGCCGCAAGGGTGACGAAAAGGTCACAAGCGCGGAAGTGCAGGGAAGAAGACCATATGAGCATATGCGAACAGCTTAACATGGCGCAATGGAACCGCTAGCATTGCAGTAAAGGTTAGAGCATTCCACCCACAGTCTGGTTTAAATGTTTAAATTTATTGTAATTTTTTTTTTTGGTACTTTACCTAGAACGGCGCCCATCGCATGAACATTGCATGCCATTATAATGGCATGCGATGCGACCGATGCCCGCGATTTTACATAGAAATGCATGTTAAAATGTAAATCGCGTCGGTCGCATCGCGATCATGTGATGCGACCGACGCGATTACCGCGATTTTACATAGGAAACAATTCACAGGTATCCGCGTCCCCTCGCGGGCTTCACAGGTATGCGCGTCCCCTCGCGGGGCTCGCTGCGCTCGCCACGCTTCGGGCTCGGTGGCTCGCTGCACTCGCCACACTTTCTATTCTCAACTCCATGCCGACGTGGATAGTGGGGGTATGAAAAGGTCGGAGGACGCGTACCGCCGCCCATCGCGGGCTCGCTGCGCTCGCCACGCTTCGGGGCCATTTCACACTTCAGGGTGGCTATTTGTGGTCTGTGGGCCATTTAACATTGTTCCCTATGTAAAATCGGGTCAATTGGGCCATTTAACATTGTTCCCTATGTAAAATCGTGGTAATCGCGTCGGTCGAATCGCATGCGATTTTTTGGTCGCATGCGATGCGACCGATGCAATTTTTTACCTTGCGATGCCTAAGATCAAAATCGTGGGCGCCGTTCTAGGTAAAGAGTACTTTTTTTTTATTCAATAATGGTCTACATTGAATGTTGAACGATGTTAATGTTCTTATTTTAAAGTGGCTCACCATTGGATCTGCTACTAGCGCTAGGGCTGTTGAGCCTGACAAGACGTTGGACCTGAAAGGGTTTATGGACAAAACCATGCTGCACTGCAGATGGGGCAGATGCAACATGTGCGGAGAAAGGTATATTTGGGTGGGGTGTTCAAACTGAAATCTAAATTGCAGTGTAAAAATAAGCAACCAGTGTTTTCCCTGCACAGAAACAAAATAACTCACCCAAATGTAACTCTCTCTCTGCCCATTTAACATCAGCTCCACCTGCAGCGCACATGGGGCCTTATTTTGGTTCATTCTTTCTGACAAAATCCTTCTTAGATGGGCAAAACCATGTGCACTGCAGGTGGGGCAGGTGTTACTTGTGCAGAGAGAATTAGATTTGGGTGGGGTTTTACTTCAAAGTGAGATCTATATTGCAGTGTAAAAATAAAGCAGTCAGTATTTTCCCTGCACAGAAACAAAATTACTCACCCAAATCTAATTCTCTCTGCACATGTTACATCTGCCCCCCCTGCAGTGCACATGGTTTTGTCCATCTAAGAAGGATTTTGTCAGAAAGAATGAACCAAAATAAGGCCCATGGTTTTGTCCATTAAAGAAGAATTTGCTTTTGCAAACCAACCAGAATCACCCCACTTTGTGTATTATAAAATGCTTTCACGTCAGATTGTTGTATCGTGTATACACCATCTTTAATATTACTTAGACTTTCTTGTTGCATATTTTTTTAATCTTTTTTTATTTTAATAGTTTAATGTGAATTACAACCTTGATCTTGATAGAATACAGTAACATGAATTCTGTGTGAGATTTAATAGGACGAGAGATTCAGAAAGTGAGAGATTTGGTAAGAAATCTCCAGTTTTTTTAAAGCGGCAATCATTTACACTGCAAAATCAAACTGGTTTTGCAGTGTAAATGATTGCCGCTTTAAAAAAAACTGGAGATCTCTTACCAAATCTCTCACTTTCTGAATCTCTCGTCCTATTAAATCTCACCCTCTGTGTCTTATCTCAAAAATATTTTTGGTTGATTAGTTCAATATCCCAGTAACACCTGCAAGATAAACAGTCATCATTTTGATTTCTATATTAAGTCTTATATTCTAGTATCCGTCAATTGAGGTCAGTGCTTGAACCTATTGATGAACTATTTCTTTGCACGTTTAACAATTCTTCTGTTTCTATTTTATGCGTAAGGAACAGTGAGATGTATTTGTCGACATTACATTCTGTCACCTATAGGAATTTACAAAAGGTTCTCTTCCGAGTCACTGCTGTCCCCAGCATCCTGCTGGTGCAGAACTTGAGTCGGATGTTTCCTCTTTATGTGCCTGCGGAGGGTATTTCGTTCTGTAAATCGAACATAACAAAGTTCACACTGGTAAGGCTTTTCCCCAGTATGTACCCTTTGGTGTCTTTGTAGTTCACCAGATTCTCGAAATCCTTTCCGACAAATGTTACATAGGAATGGCCGGTCACCGGTGTGGATATGTTTGTGACGTTGCAGGTGAGACGACCGCTTGAAGCTCTTTCCACAAATTTTACATTCGAAGGGTTTGCGCTCTGAGTGGGTGATGCTATGACGTTCCAGATCAGAGACATACAAGAATGACCTAAAACAGACCAGACAGTAATGACATTTTCTGGGGACCTCCGATGATATCTCAGGTGGTTCATCAGAAATGTCCGATGACTTGATAAGATCTTTCTTGAACACTGTGTATGGAACTCCCTGATCATCTATCAAGAGGAATTGGTTCTCTTCTGAAAAACACGTCTCTGCTTCCTCATGCTGATATTGGGGGGCTCTGTTATGAGTAATGAGTAAAGGGTGGTTGTTGGTCATTTCAGCTTTATCATATTCACTAAAGTCTGAAATGGGGACCATTGTTGGTTGGTCATGACTACAAATATCTGGAGATAAGCTTGTTTTTCTAGAGTAAGGAACACTTGCAGATGCAATATCACCGTCAGTGCTTCTTGCTACCTTCAGGGATTGAGTTCCATAGTGTGGATGCTGTGTCTGCTTACCTTCATGATCCCATCCATGGTTTAGCATTGCGTCAGAAGAATTCTGGATAACATTCCAAGGTGATGGGACTAATGATCTTGACATTGGTCCAGGATCCAATTTGATGAGTTCTGTTCCAGTTGCAATCCAATGTGACGTTGTTACGTCGTCGGGTAGACCTTTGCGATGCATGTTATCCAAATAATTGTACAAAATTGGAAACACCGGTTTCTCTCTCGTGTCTGCTCCGTTATATCGGTAGCCATATCTCTGCTGAGATACAAGCAAGCCACAGTTTCCTTTTTCTAGAGGGTCAATGGCAGAAGTCCAGATGTGCTTCCTAGTCACAGAGTTGTGCATTGGACTTATCGGTTTAGTCCATTCCCTAGTATAATCCAAATGATTCATTGTCCATGGCTGATGATATTGTTTGGTTTGATTAGGAGATGTCATCATAAAACGTTATTTATACACTGTCCACAAGATTTCTGTGAGCCATCCTTAAAAAAGAAAAAAGTTAAAATAAATTCCATGTACATGGATAAAATAGAAAGCCCCTAAAATAAAATGATACACTACAAACTATACAAACAGCTGGTTAAGGAATATGGAGACATAAAGATATATGTTATGGGGCCTACACAGCGATTTTGTGTAATTTTCTAAGCGATCTGACGTAGTGTTCACGCTTGGCTGTTTTAGCGTCGCACCGCACCATGCCCGATTTTGAAAGGGCGAAACGCGCCCTGTCCATCCTGTTAAAACAACCTAGCCGTCGGTCAAGACAGACTTCAGTGGGTGGGCCCGCCCACATTGGTGGCATTGGAACCTGCCCACATTGGTGGCATTGGATGATGGGCCCGTCCACACTGGTGACATCGCCAGGCGTGCCCGCCCACACTAGTGACGTCAGCGGGACTGCTCCGCCGCACTGAAAGTGCCCCTTTTCCTCCAGCACCCTGCCCTCCTTGGATGCTGGAGGGAACACTGTGACTTAATTTGACTAGATTGCTTAGAAAATTCCCCTACATTGTTCCGTGTGTAGGGGCCATAGCAATAGCGATGTGCGGCCCTGCACGTCGCTATCTCCCGTGATTAATATCCAGCATGCTGGATAAATCTAATGTTCGCCGGTCAGGGCCAGTGTTCTCACTGGAGAACACTGGCCCTTTCAGATCGCTCAGCAAACACTGCTGACACATCGCTGTGCAGTGCTGTGTGCTGAGCGATCTTAATGAGAGATCTACATGGCTCAAACGCTAGTGCATATCGCACTGGAGACTTACGGGATAAATGAATAAAGTGTGACGTTGTGACGTTGTCTGTATAGAAAAATATCAGGATAAACCATACTTACATTATCAGGGAGGTGCTAGTACGTTAGGGAGTTCCTAGAAAGGAGGAGAAGAGACACGTAAAACAGAAACCTATAAAGCATAAGTTTTATTTATTTTTATATTAAAATAAGCTTAAAAAATATTGAAACCTTAACGTGATGTAACGTGAAAAAATAAATGAAAAGTCAAAATAAATGTCTGTTAAAAAAAAAAAGCAAAGTATTCTGTCTGTAAATGGTACAAACAATTTGGGGGCCGACTCGTTTGGTCCGATCCAAATTCGGGCCGTTGTCCGATGGTGGGGGGGTTTGCGAATGCGGCTGTGCAAACCCCATGAGCAAACGGCTTCAGCAAGTTTCACACTAGCCAAGCCCATTCACTCCAAAGGGGTGGGTGGGAGAAGACACTGGGCCAGAGCAGGGGAATGCCAATCATTTTATGAGGGTCTCCATGAAGACGGTGGGTGTTTTTTTTTTAAAGCAGCAATCATTTACACTGCAAAACCAGTTTGATTTTGAAGTGCAAATGATTGCCGTTTTAAAAAGGACATTTCTCACCAAATCTCTCATTTTCTGAATCTCTCATCCTATTAAATCTCACCCTATTTTTAAGTCATGCAATAATATCTGATGTAGGTCATTTTCTGAAAACTGCGAGTCTTGTGTATACGTTAAATGTACTGAGAGATATTAATTGCATTTGGTTGATATTTACTAGACTAAATCTTGTATAATGGAATATGTTGAGAAGGACTTGGAGGTCATCATAGATAATACACTAGGTGATTCATCGCGCCCTACGGGCGCTCTTCACACCGGCGTAAGGGGCTACGCCCCTTAATTTGTGAACATTTGTATTGTGAGAAATATGGTTAGAATTGTATGAAAGATGCCCTGTATTGCAGCTTCTGGCAGTGGGTGAGGGTCCAGCGTGGCAGCACAGGAGTACCGGACGGTGGCCCTGAGTCAGTGTCTCCTCCTACTGGGTGGGAGTTAGGGTGCATGAGAGCAGGAGGCTGGGATATGAGGCATGATAGGGGTATGTGGGCAACACAGCGTCAGCGATTACCCAGTGGTGGAAGTTACGGTTCAGGAGAGCAGGAAGCTGGGTAGTGATAGGGGTGTGTGGGCATACGGGGGACTAAAGAGGGTGGTTGACACTGTGCAGCTTCTGCCAGTGGGTGAGGGTCCAGCGTGGCAGCACAGAAATACAGGAGTCAGTGTCTCCTCCGACTGGGTGGGAGTTAGGGTGCATGAGAGCAGGAGGCTGGGCGGTAAAGCATGATAGGGGAATGTGGGCAACACAGGGTGAGCGGGTCTCCACTGGCGGAAGTTACGGGGCAGGAGAACAGGAGGCAGGGCAGTGTCCTCCCACATTGATGGCAAAAGTATTCAACATCGGCCATAAACCATCGATTATTTGAAAATCATTGATGGTCGATGGGCATCCCTAGAACTGGAGGAGGGTGGGGGACAGTATGCAGCTCCCGGCAGTGGGTGAGCGTCTCCTCCCACTGGGAGGGAGTGAGCGTGCATGAGAGCAGGAGGCTGTATAATAGTGGTATGTGGGCAAGACATTGATAAAAGTTGTGGCGCTGGTGCAGAGGGCAGTGGGGAAACCTGCAGTGCGGCAGCCAGGGCCGGATTTCCCACCTAGGGGCGGTACCTGCTTGTGGTGGTACAGGACCCCCATTGTCACGGGGGTACGTGAAATGCGGGAGCGGGGGCCGCGGTGGTCCGCTGGGGGGTGGAATTGCCGGTAGGGGGTCTGGGGGGTCTGCAAATTGCAGGAGGGGGGGCGGTGTGTGGGGATCCGCGGTTAGCGGGAGGGGGCGGGGTCCGCAAATCGTGGACAGGGGCGCGGGGGGGCTTGAATCGTGGGAAGGGGGGTCGGCAAATTGCGGGAGGGGGGTTGTCGGGGTTAGTGAATTGCGGGAGGGGGGTTGCGGAGGTCCGTGAATTGCGGGAGGGGCGCGTGGGGTGCCGTAAGTCAAGGGGGGGTGGTGCGGGGGTCCGTGAATCACGGGAGGGGTCATGAATCGCAGGAGGGGGTGGTCGTGGGGGGGCTGCGAATCGCAGGAGGGGGGGTGTGGGGGGTTGCCGTGAATTGCATGAGGGGGGCGTGAATCAAGGGAGGGTGGGCGCAGGGGGGTGGTGCGGGGGTCCGTGAATCGCGGGAGGGGGCATGAATCGCGGGAGGGGGGGTCGTGGGGGGTTCCGAATCGCAGGAAGGGGGGTATGGGGTGTGCCGTGAATTGCGTGAGGGGGGCATGATTCGCGGGAGGGGGGGGTCCCCGAATGTGTGAATTACGGGGCGGTGGCAAATCGCGAGAGGTGCCGAGGGGGCCCGCAAATCGCGGGAGGGGGGCGCTACGGGGGGTTTCGTGAATCGCGGGAGGGGGGGTCGTGGGGGGTTGCGAATCGCAGGAAGGGGGGTGTGGGGGGTGCCGTGAATTGCGTGAGGGGGGGATGAATCGCGGGAGGTGGGGTCCCTGAATGTGTGAATTAGGGGGCGGTCGCAAATCGCGAGAAGTGCCGAGGGGGCCCGCAAATCGCGGGAGGGGGGCGCTACGGGGGGTTCCGTGAATCGCGGGAGGGGGGTCGCAAATCACAGTAGGGGGGGGGTGCCGTGAATCGCGGGAGGGGGGGTCGCGGGGGGTTGCGAATCGCAGGAAGGGGGGTGTGGGGGGTGCCGTGAATTGCGTGAGGGGGGCATGAATCGCGGGAGGTGGGGTCCCCGAATGTGTGAATTAGGGGGCGGTCGCAAATCGCGAGAAGTGCCGAGGGGGCCCGCAAATCGCGGGAGGGGGGCGCTTCGGGGGGTTCCGTGAATCGCGGGAGGGGGCGGCGCGAATTGCGGGAAGGGGGTCGCAAATCACAGTAGGGGGGGGGTGCCGTGAATCGCGGGAGGGGGGGTCGCGGGGGGCCCTTTTAATGCCGGGAGGGGGGGTCGCAGGGGTCCGGCGAATCGCGGGAGGGGAGGATGCAGGGGTCCTGCGAATCGCGGGAGGGGGCTCGCGGGAGGGAGGGGTCGCTGGGGTCCCGCGATTTGCGGGAGGGTCGCGGGGGTCCCGCGTTTCGCGGGAGGGGGTGGTCGCGGAGGTCCAGCGAATCGCGGGAGGGGGTGGTCGGGTCTGGGACGGATATTAGAGCTCATTAGGTCGACATGTTTTTAGGTCGACACTGCCATTAGGTCGACAGAGTCTATGTCGCCAGTCAAAAGGTCGACATGGGTTTTTTCACTGTTTTTTTGGCCGAAATGTCGACACAGTTGACATGGACAGTTTGAAGTGTACCGCAGCCGCTCGCTATGCTTCGGGCACGGTGCCTCGCTGCGCTCGGCACACTATTTTATTCTCCCACCACGCCCTAGTGGATAGTAGGGCATGAAATACCGCCGGTCGGCACATGTCGGCTCAATAAACAGTGAAAAAAACCATGTCGACCTTTTGACTGTCGACATAGACACTGTCGACCTAATGGCAGAGTCGACCTAAAAACATGTCGACCTAATGAGCTGTCGACCTAATGAGCTGTCGACATAATGACATGTCGACCTAATGGTATGTCGACCTAAAACCATGATGACCTATTGAGCTGTCGAACTAATGGTGTCGATGTAATGGCTGTCGATGTAAGTGCTGTCTAACAATAGTCCGGATACCGGGGTGGTCGCGGGGGTCCCGCGAATCGCGGGAGGGGGGTCGCGGGGGTCCCGCGAATCGCGGGAGGGGGGGTTCGCGGGGGTCCCGCGAATCACGGGAGGGGGGGTCGCGGGGGTCCCGCGACTCACGGGAGGGTGGAAAGCGGGGGTCCCGCGAATGGCGGGAGGGGGGGTGCGGGGTCCCGCGAATGGCGGGAGGGGGGGTCGCGGGGGTCCCGCGAATCGCAGGAGGGGGGGTCGCGGGGGTCCCACGAATCGCGGGAGGGGGGGTCGCGGGGGTCCCGCGAATCGCGGGAGGGGGGTCGCGGGGGTCCCGCGATTCGCGGGAGGGGGGGGCGCGGGGGTCCCGCGATTCGCGGGAGGGGGGGTCGCGGGGGGTCCCGCGAATCGCGGGAGGGGGGGTCGCGGGGGGGTCCCGCGAATCGCGGGAGGGGGGTCGCGGGGGTCCTGGCAGAGGGTAGGGATGTGCAGGAGTAATGGTGGATGGTGGCTGTGGAGTAATGGTGGATGGTGGGCGTGTACTGTAGCCCTGGCTGGGCGGGGGGAGGTGATGTCAAGGGGGTGGAACGTCATACACATGAAAGTGAAACTGTTCTACACAGAAACGTTCTCCACGGGGGTTGAGTGACAGATCTGGCTAAATATATAAGAGATTGGGTAATAGTACACACTGCTTAAGTGCATCAGCAAATGCAAACCGGACACTGGCATGATTTGAATAGATTGATTGATTGAATAGATTGATTGAATAGATTCAAGGGATAGAGGTGATATGATTAGTATGTTCAAATACAGGATTGGGAATCATCAGGAACTGGGAGATGATTGGTCACTAACAGGCCCATACTTGGGACACACGAGCATGTACTGAGGCTTGAGGAAAAGAAATTCCGTACTGAATTAAGAAGAGGATTCTTCACCATTACAACAGTAACATTCTGGAACTCATTGCCAGTGGGGGTGATTACAGCAATTACTGTTAATGAATTTAAATCCAAACTGGATGCATCTTTGGCCACTAAGGGAATCCTATAGATATGACTTACTCAAGTCAGTAGTTACAAGTCAGATAGGTTGAACTCGATGGACTAACGTCTTTTTTCAGCCTTAATTACTATGTTACTATGTATGTTACTATATCCAGCGTTTGGGCGGTACAAGGTGCTTATCCAGATGTCCCTGATGAAGGCTATGTAATTAAGCACTGCAGAAGTAAATGTCAGGGTAGTCAGGCAGGGCGGAAACCCTAGCACCTTGTACAATCAATACAGACAAAACCTATATTCCCAAAAGCACCTGATAATGTCATACTAGGAAAATGATTGTATCATCGTAACCAGGATAGAAACACATGCATTTCTCTATGCAAATCCCCCAGGAAAAATATTTCATAAGGTTTAATAAGTTAGCTATTGATACTCCATGGTTCCTTATAGGCAAACATTGGGACTGAATTGGCCCCATTGTACACTTGGTTAGGTTTAGGCAGAGGGGTCCAGGGGTTAGGATTAGGCACTAGAGTGGAGGTTGGGGTTAGGCTACAGGGGAGGGGGCTGAGCTGCTAGAAGGGGGGATTAAGGGGAGCAGGGGGAAGATAAGTATACCTAACTGACCCCTGTCGGGATTCCCTCCTTCTGACCGCCGGCATCCTAACTGCCGGTCATCAGTATAACTCTCCCCTAGCAACCAATCAGCATAAAACTGACAGTTTATTTACTGTGCTCGATAAATGAGAGCTAGATGCCTGAATGGTTGCTGTGGGCAACGGCTCTTCTTAAACATGAATGTTTCATACATTTCCCCTTAAAGTTGGGGGCATGCCTGTATTATTGTGAAAGACCTGCATTTGTATAATGTGCATGCAGGCCAGTACTGCACACACATATGTCTGCATATACTCTATGCCTTTCCTTGACTTGTGCCTGGAAAATCAGACCTGAAGAGAAAAGGGGGCAAGCGTAGACTGATCGCGGTAAGGTCAGTACCATCACATTGACATACACAATGGCCCTTATTCTGGCTTTCGAGTCCACCAAACGCCGGCCACACGGCCACCCGTCCTCCTTGCACGCCGAGTCCCCCGCGTGGCTAAGAATGGATGTTTAGCTTAAACATCCATTCGCAGCCTTGGGTGAGGGGGAGAAAACATTCGATGGTCGCCGATCATCGAATGATTTCTCCAGCGCACATAGATGTAAGACACCTCTCTGGTGTCTTACCTCTGCGAGCGCCCAGTGCGGGAAGCATGCGGGCAGCTGACATCAGGTGACGTCAGCTGCCCGCTGCCAGCACCTGAGTTAACGGGCATTTGCATGGGAGCGTCCAGCGTTTTCATGGGAATGCCCACTGCTAGGTGTGAACGGGACGGCAATCTAGAAGTTCACCTTGCCAGCTTGCACCAAGCATCTGGTACAGGGGTAGCTACACTCCTGTATAACTGTAACATGGAAGGTGTCCTCTCTCAGCTCTGGGCCCCATAGCAGCTGTACTCCCTGCACCTATGGTAGCTACACCCCTGTATATAACACATATAACTGTCACAGGGAATCTGGCCCCTCTCAGCTCTGGGCCCCATAGCAGCTGCACCCCCTGCACCTATAGTAGCTACACCCCTGTATATAACACATGTAACTGTGACAGGGAAGGTGGCCCCTCTCATCTCTGGGCTCCATAGCAGCTGCACCCCCTGCACCTATAGTAGCTACACCCCTGTATATAGCACATGTAACTGTGACAGGGAAGGTGGCCCCTTTAGCTCTGGGCCCCATAGCAGCTGTACCCCCTGCACCTATAGTAGCTACACCCCTGTATATAGCACATGTAACTGTGACAGGGAAGGTGGCCCCTTTAGCTCTGGGCCCCATAGCAGCTGTACCCCCTGCACCTATGGTAGCTACACCCCTGTATATAGCACATGTAACTGTGACAGGGAAGGTGGCCCCTTTAGCTCTGGGCCCCATAGCAGCTGTACCCCCTGCACCTATGGTAGCTACACCCCTGTATATAACACATATAACTGTCACAGGGAATCTGGCCCCTCTCAGCTCTGGGCCCCATAGCAGCTGCACCCCCTGCACCTATGGTAGCTACACCCCTGTATATAGCACATGTAACTGTGACAGGGAAGGTGGCCCCTCTCAGCTCTGGGCCCCATAGCAGCTGTACCCCCTGCACCTATGGTAGCTACACCCCTGTATATAACACATGTAACTGTGACAGGGAAGGTGGCCCCTCTCAGCTCTGGGCCCCATAACAGCTGCACTCCCTGCACCTATAGTAGCTACAACCCTGTATATAACACATATAACTGTGACAGGGAAGGTGGCCCCTCTCAGCTCTGGGCCCCATAGCAGCTGCACCCCCTGCACCTATGGTAGCTACACCCCTGTATATAACACATATAACTGTCACAGGGAATCTGGCCCCTCTCAGCTCTGGGCTCCATAGCAGCTGTACTCCCCACACCTATGGTAGTTACACCCCTGTATATAACACATGTAACTGTGACAGGGAAGGTGGCCCCTCTCTGCTCTGGGCCCCATAACAGCTGCACCCCCTGCACCTATGGTAGCTGCACCCTTGTATATAACACATGTAACTGTGACAGGGAAGGTGGCCCCTCTCAGCTCTGGACCCCATAGCAGGTGCACTCCCTGCAACTATGGTAACTACACCTCTGTATATAACACATGTAACTGTGACAGGGAAGGTGGCCCCTATCCACTCTGGGCCCCATAGTAGCTGAACTCCCTGCACCTATGGTAGCTATGCCCATGAATGTCAGGGGGTAACTCTATTCCTGGAGGTAGAGGCGGAACTACCATTGGTGCAGCAGGTGCAGGGCACGGAGGCCCATGAGAACTAAGGGGATCACTGCTGGCCCTGTCACCATCTTTCTGTCACCCACTGTTTTTCCCTGTCACACTCTGCATCCCTCTGCCCCTCCATGTCACCCACTACTGTGTTGCATATTGTGAACTTGTTTTGGGGTGGAGGAGGGGGCCCAAATGATATTTTTGCACCAGGGCCCACTACCCACAAGTTTCACCACTGGCTGGAGGACCAGTGCAAATGTAGACAATGGATGATGACTATCAGCAGCAGCTTCCGACAGATCCCCCACTCCCTGTTGACAGTGCAGATACAGTATATGAAAGTTGCAGCCCTCTCCTGGCATTGCATAACTGACATGTCTGGCTGGTCCCCTGCAGACAGAGACAGAGATTGCTACTGGATTTATAAAAAGAAAGAAAAACCCAGATGTTTGGATTTATAGTAAATTTAATTTATCGTTGTGTTTCTATTTAATTAAATTATACATGGAAATGTGTATTATCATAATAACTCTCTAATGATAATAAGCAGTGCTTAAAAAAACAACATTATATCTGGACTCCATAAGAGGGGGATGATTTCGAAGATGCAGGCAGTGAATAACCCCTTTTGGGCCTGATTCAGAGCTGATCGCTGATGTGCGAATTCGCAGATCGAATTTATTATTATTACTAGTCCCTATCTGCTCCTACCTCAAATCTCTGTCTTCATAATTCCCTCTGTCCATATATTTCATTTTAGTTTCACTTTCTGTTAAGGAGTCATTTGGTCCGTTAAGTGGCCTCTAGTGGTCACTGGCGGTACTACATCGCAAAAAAAAGGTGAGGAGCATTTAGCCTTTTATATAAAATTATTATTATTGACCGCGCATGAGCACAGATCAAGCCCAAACAGTGACAGAAAAGCGAATGGATCGTCATCGCAATCCCCTCACAATTTAACTGACCGGAAGCCGGCGTTTTCTGGGGTGACAGCTGCTTTTTTTAGGGAGTGTCTGAAATATTGCAGGCTGGCCCAGGCGTTTTCAGGGAGGGACTGTGATGTCAGTGCAGGCCCAAATCAGCCTGTTGCAGATGACCGGTAAGGTCAGACTTGGGGACCCGATTCAGGCCTGATTGCTCAGGTACAAATGTATCTCCGTAGCCCATGCGCCTGTCAGGGGAGGGCTGTGGGCTGGCAGGGGGTGAGCCTATAAAAATGCTGGGCATTCCCATGCTAATGCAGGCGTGCTGATGCCTGTTCAAGGCGGGCGGGTGAGTCAGCGCCCGCCCTGAATTTGGCCATCTCCAGCCAAGATAAAAGTCAGTTTAGATTGACTTTTATCTGCGAATGGGAAAAAAAATCAATTGATGGTTAGCGAGCATCGAATGATGGCCCCGGGGATGTAAGCGCAGTCATCTGCTAGTTTGCAGATGAGTGATCAGGTCTGAATAAGGCCCTTCTTACGCACTGCATGAACCTAAACAAGTCTTCTATTTTCTAAGTTCCTTTTTCTTTTTTAAAAATCAACGTGTCCCTCCCAATGCCCTGATCCTAATCCCGTTAAGTCACTGTTATAGGTGACAAAAAGAAGGCTATGAAACCATGTTAGAAGAAAAGGTAGTAATAATCCATCAATTTTACAATATGACTGAATTGAAAATGTATTTGAAATATGGAACCAAAGGGGCAGATGTATCAAGATGTGATAAGAGAAGTGGACCTGTGGAGAAGTTGCTAACAGCAACCAATCAGCTTTGCAGAAGCTTTCATCAAGCAAATTCCAAATAATAAGTTTTGCAGGCAAGTTGCACGGCGGGGCCTGGCGTGCGGGGCGGCCCCCATGCCACCAGTTTCCGCTTTGCAAAACTGCAACTAAATCTGAATCAGGCCCTCCGTACAGTACTGCATAATGAAATTGGCCCTATATAGGTGAACAATAATAATAATAATTTGATTTATATAGCGCGCTTTCTCCAATAGGACTCAAGGCACTTAACAGATAGAATGAATGTAATACAGTACAGGAACACTGAAGTACAGAAAAGCTTTTCATAAACAATGCTTAAGGGAATTTCAGAAATGCTTGAGTAAACAGGAAAGTATTGAGTCTGTTTTTGAAGGATTCTAGAGTGGGGGCCTCTCAAACTGTGCGGGGAAGTGAGTTCCATAGAGTCGGATCCGCATGGCTAAAAGCTCAACCCCCAGATGAATTACGGGAGATCCTAGGTACTGCTAAAAGTCCTTTATGTACAGATAGCAGTAATCGGGTGGGACAGTATTGAATCAGAATCTGCTTTAGGTACCTTGGGCCTTGGTCATATAGGGATTTGAAACTCAGTGGGTGAGATTTAATGGGATGAGAGATTCAAACTGGTTTAGCAGTGTAAATGATTGCCGCTTTAAAAAAACTGTAGATTTCTTACCAAATCTCTCACTTTCTGAATCTCTCATCCTATTAAATCTCACCCAGTAAGTTGATAATAAAGTTCTAATGAAAAAAAAAAGCATACCTAATTTCATAGATTCCGCAGGGTTCCCTGGTGGCTCTCATAGACCCATCTTGCTCTGTTCTCTCATCTTACCGCTCAACTAATTCATGAGATTCAAGTTGTTGCCAATAAAATAGAGAAAGAAATATAGGGTGCTCCTAAAAAAAAAATATATAATAATAATAATAATAATAATAATAATAATAATATGTAATATAGTAGTACAGCATATTACAGTATGCTAACAAATCATTTAATAGTGGCACCTGTATAACAAAATAAGGTTGTAAAGAAAACAGCCAGTATGAAAAAATAAGAGAAATCCTAAAACTTATTTTACAACAGATCCTATAAAATGTATTGAAAAAAAGCTCAGAGGATTGGCTAAATATGTAACCACTAGGTGATTCATCGCGCCCTACGGGCGCTCTTCACACCGTCGTAAGGGGCTGCGCCCCCTTAATTTGTGAACATTTGTATATGAGAAAGATGGTTAGAATTGTATGAAAGATGCCCTGTATTGCAACTTGAGTTATAGGTGAAATGTGTTAAATAGAGAGCATATGATGTGGAAGGGGGTGTGTATTGTTTTGTTTAATTAAAAAGCGGTTACAGAGTAAGATGTACATTGATAGTGTGGATGGTACAGTGACATTTGTGGGTGTGGGGGGGGGGCTGTGTGTGCATGTTGTTTAGGTGTGTGTGTGCAATAGTATAGTAGGGTGTTTTTGAGTCAGCGGCTCCCCACTGGCGGAGGTCACGACACAGGAAAACAGGAGGCTGGGTAGTGATGGTGTGGACATAAGGGGGACTAAAGAGGAGGGTGGGAGATACTGTGCAGCTTCTGCCAGTGGGTGAGGGTCCAGTGTGGCAGTACAGGATGGTGGCCCTGAGTCAGTGTCTCCTCCTACTGGGTGGGAGTTAGGGTACATGAGAGCAGGAGGCTGGGCTATGAGGCATGATAGGGGCAAGTGGGCAACACAGCGTCAGCGACTCCCCAGTGGTGGAAGTTACGGATCAGGAGAGCAAGAAGCTGGGTAGTGATAGGGGTGTGTGAGTATACGGGGGACTAAAGAGGGGCTTAGGGGTGCCGTGAATTGTGGGAGGGGCGTGGGGGGTGCCGTGAATCAAGGGAGGGAGGGGGCGCAGGTGTCCGCGAATCGCGGGAGAGGGCGGGGGTCCGCAAAGCGTTGGAGGGGGCGTGAATTGCGGGAGGGGGGGGTTGCGAATTGCGGGGGGGGGGGTGCGGGGGGTGACGTGAATCGTGGGAGGGGACGTGAATCGTGGGGTGAGGTGTGTCCGCGAATCACGGGAGGAGGGGTCGTGGGTGGATGCCGTGAATTGCGGGAGGGGGGGTCGCGGGGGGGTGTGAGTGCCGCGAATCGTGGGAGGGGGGGGCGCGGGGGGTTGCAGTGAATCGTGGGAGGGTGAGTCGCAGGGGCGGGGGGTTGCCGCAATGACAGGGGGGGGGAATCGCGGTAGGGGGGGTCGCGGTGGTGGGGGGTACCGCGAGGAAGGGGGGGCCTGGGGGGTTGGCACAAATCGCAGGAGGGGGTGTGTCACGGGGTAGGGCCGCAAATCGCGTGCGGGAGGGGGGGGCACGGGGCGCGATAAATCACCTAGTTGGTTATATATTCTTGTAGAAGGATGGTAGGATGTCATTCAGAATGCATTTACATAAACAGTAATAGTAGCAGTAAAAGATCTGACTTAAAACACCTACAGTAAAACAGAACAGGTGTTATATATTATACAAAGAATTGGTTGATGATGTGTAGGTTGATTTGCACATAGTTGTCACTGTAAAAAAATTGCTACAAAAAAAATCAACACAGAAAGGTCAACACATGTAAATGTTGACATAAGTGTGGCACTTCATTGGTGTCCATGTCGACACATGAGAATGAATATGAAAACATTCAAAAAAGAAAAATAAATCTTCAAAAATTCATGTCAACCTTTTTCATTGTCGACCATAGCCGTGTCAGTGTTTTGCATGTGCCATTTAATCCTGGGGTTGCCGTGAATCGCGAGCGGGGGTGGGGGGGGGGGGAGGAGGTGAGGTGTGTCCGCGAATCACGGGAGGAGGGGTCGTGGGTGGATGCCGTGAATTGCGGGAGGGGGGGTCGGGGGGGGTGTGAGTGCCGCGAATCGTGGGAGGGGGGGACGCGGGGGGTTGCAGTGAATCGTGGGAGGGTGGGTCGCAGGGGCGGGGGGTTGCCGCAATGACAGGGGGGGGGGAATCGCGGTAGGGGGGGTCGCGGGTGGTGGGGGGTACCGCGAGAAAGGGGGGGCCTGGGGGGTTGGCACAAATCGCAGGAGGGGGTGTGTCACGGGGTGGGGCCGCAAATCGCGGGAGTCGCCGTGAATTGTGGGGGGTGGGCTGTGAATCGCGGGAGGGGGGTCGCCGGGGGGTGCCGCGAATCGCCACAAGAAAAAATCAACACAGAAAGGTCAACACATGTAAATGTTGACATAAGTGTGGCATTTCATTGGTGTCCATGTCGACACATGAGAATGAATATGAAAACATTGAAAAAGTAAAAAATAAATCTTCAAAAACTCATGTCAACCTTTTTCATTGTCGACCATAGCCATGTCAGTGTTTTGTATGTGCCATTTAATCGTGGGGTTGCCGTGAATGGGGGAGGGGGGGGGACACATTGCTCTGTTTCTGGACTTTCTTCTTAATTTATGGATTACCATCACCTGTGCTTAAACACCTTTCTTATCAAGTACCCTGTTTAAAACAGGTGATGACAATCATAAATTAAGATGGAAGTCCACAAACAGAGCATTCTGTCCCTCCTGGAGAGGGTCATGTTGGGAGGTATGGAGGTGTGGGGCACTCCCCTGGTGTGTCTGGTGAGTTGCTGTGTCTTTGCTGTGTAACATGGAGAGGCAGAGGGTGTCTGGCACTGTGGGCTCACTGGGCTGGTTCTCTGTCGTGTGAGTCAGTCATGTGAGTCAGAGGCTCCACCCAGCGTTACAGCTTCAGGCACACTTTGAGTGACAGATGTAGCCAAATATATAAGAGATGGGCCTGATTCACAACGGCTGCTAATTTGCAACGGCCAGCGATCAGGTAAACACCGCCCCACTAATTAATTAATGTGCACGCCGTGCAAATAAATGTTTAAGGCTTGTGAAGACATTCATTTTCAGGAGACTCCCGGCCATTTCGGGAGGTTCGGCAAGTATGCCTAAAATGCTTTGGCACATCTTTGTTTTCCCTGGGCACGATTGCATTTTTTTTTTGGCACACCTAGCGTTTTTCTTGGCACCCCCACTAAACGGCTGGTTACCACCCCCCTGTTGCCATCTTCCTATCATTCACCTTGCGAACGGCTGCTGAAAAAAAAAAGTAGCAGGATTTCGCTGCTGGACAGCGTTGTGCACGCGCAATGCAGACCAGATTCATGCGCAGTCTATTGATAAGTGACAGTGAGTGGCCACGTCACATCCTCGCTGGGCTGCAAGTGCTTGGAGTCCAGAGAGCAGGTAGCCCCCACCATGCCGAATGGCCACCCCTATGTTATACACAGTAGCTCATTATTAAAAATGTTACATATATAGCGATATACTATTATTATATACTACTATCTTATTACAGCGTTGCAGTTGAAGTATTGTCTAATGGGGTGTACGCATGGCCCGACCCGGCGGCTAATGATAATGATTCAATATCGTACACCTGTACAGAGAACATTTGTTATGTACTCATCAGGTTTTTTTTTACTTTTTTGGTCAGACGATTCAAGGTTCAAAAAGTGATAAAGCGGACAGTGATTAAAAAAAACAGCCAATCAGCTCCTACCTGGCATGTTACAGACTGGGTTTGAAAAATTATAGGTAGGAGCTGATTGGCTGGTTGTTTATTACTCTCCACTTTATCACTTTTTGCAGCTTGATACATCTTTTTAAACTCATTTTTTACACTTGATTACAAAATGTCTAGCTGTGTGAGTGGGCAGCTCAGCCGCTTATACTAGGAAATAGTTAAATATGATCAGTTTATGTTTCTTAGGAAAGTACAGCACCTAAGTAGCTGATATACAGAAATAGGAATTGGCACACACCCGACAGACTTAACAATGTAGCGATTTGGTAATAGTGTGTACACACAGTAGACATGCCGTGCGATGCGAGTCCCGATGCGATCTGATCACATCGCACAGCATGAAGGAGAGAAGAGAGGACAGTACCGATACCTGTCACCATCCTCACGCCGCTGCAGGTGCCGGGCAGGGGCACCGATGGCAGGGTGCTGCGACTCAACCCAGGGCCACTGCACAGCTCCCCAAGGTAAGCAACAGCTTCCCCCCGCCCCCCTCCCCCATGCATACATTAGAGACCACCCCCCCCCCCCCTCCTCTATACGGCGGATAACTTCCGGGTCACTGCACATCAGCCCTGCAGCCCCAGGAGAAGCCCCTCTGGCCGCCGGAGCTATGTGAGTATGTAAGGCACAAAGACTAGTGCAGATCTGCACTATATAGTCTTGCCTGCCCTCACTATGTCGCTGCCTATTTGCGCTCACATGGGAGCGGGCAGCGCATCCGGCATGCAAGCCCTAAAAAGTACACAATCGGCATGCAATATGGCTTCCGATGTTCACTATATCGGCAACATCGGAAGCCATATCGCACCGCGTGTACACACCATAAGTGTTCTTCGCAACGATACGCACATACACACTTACCAATCTGCCACCCAACTTTTCTGTCTGTAGGAACCGGTAGTGACATCATTGTCTGAGGTTCCATTGACCAGAGTATGGGTCAGTTGCCCATACACAGGCCGTTGTAACGATATATCTGCAATATATATCAGCATAAGCCAGGCTTCACAGCCGACATGATGCATCTGTGAAAGACGTTATAATGTTTGTCCCAGATGACGGAGAGACGCGATGTAACAAAAATATGCTTGTGATTAGGGTGACCAATCCCGGGATCGGGAATGGCGGGATCCCTTGATTTGGCCCTAAATTTGCTGGGATTTAAATTTTGGGATTAGACTGCACATACGTGGTCTAATGCCAGGCAGTGGCTGGGAAACTCACTCAGACACTGCCTGACTGGTTCTGACCGCAGCATACAGCTCTGCGCAGCATGATATGGTCAGAGGTCACGCTTTGCAGGCCTCACCCCCGCACCATTTCTGCACTTCTGCCACCTGCCCGCTCGCTCCTAGGGATGGCCATCACTTCCATTGCCATCGATGGTTGCCATTGATGGCAATTCTGCAACTGGCCATCGATAGTGCTTAACTATGCAATGGATGACCATCGATATGTTTACATATCGATGGTCATCCATTGTATTTGATTGAGTGGCATCTGGGACAATCAAAACACGGGGGGGCGAGGCTTCGCGGGTGTCGGGGGCAGAGCTATGCTCCGTGTCCCGGCACTTTGGAAAAAAAAAAGCAAAACATTGTTTTGCTATTCCATCGATGGAGGGAAACCATCTGGTTCTCCCCCATCGATGGCAAAAGTATTCGACATCGGCCATAAACCATGATTTTGAATCATCGATGGTCGATGGCCATCCCTACTCGCTCCTGGTGGCATTGAGTGCCAATCCTGGGATTGAGCATGTTTCAATCTGGTATTGGCATCCCTACTTGTGATTAAGCAGAGGAAACAAATACTTTGCCGGGAGCATCCATGTTTAATTAATAACAGTATATTCGAGAAACCATAGTTACATATGTGGTGGAAACCATAGTAACCAAACAGATTCCATAGCAACCAAATACTTTGTAAGTACAATTTTATATTTTTTCAAGTTTGTTAAATGAAAACAAAATTCCGATGCTGACTTCAGGTTACTGCACAAGTGTGTGTGCCTTGCAGTGTGTGACTAATAGGCTGGTTGTGATGGATAGGTGCCAGGTTGTGGTACCACCATGACATCTCCGTACCCCATGCATCCTGGCGTCAGTATTGCATCAGAAAGGCAACAGACAAGTTCTAGATTTCCCAAAGCAAACATCAGCAATTACCATTATGCCTAGCATTGTAGTTTTACACACAGGCTGGGTGATACAGCTACAGGAACCTACAGGGTTATTTTATCCACCTCCCCAGTGAGTCTAGGCTAACCCAAACACACACACCTCAATAGTTGTACATCAATCAGATGATCTGCAGTAAGGGAACACAATCACAGAATCTCAGTATCTCTGGTGTCAGCAGAGAATGACCTATTCCTGTAACACAATATATAATACTAAGAAATTGCAATACAATACCAAGCGTACACATTGTGCATACTGTACCTCTGTGCCTATCACCCATGCGGTTTACTGATCATTGGCTCGAAGACAGGGGTCATTCATCGTACTTGAATGTATGTGTGTGTCCTTGGTTTCGTGGAACAAAAGAAAGCAGTACTAAAGGTGCAAGCACCGGGCTCTAGGACCTGGTGGAGTCTGCAGTCACAGTGCATTAGGTGGGCCCGGTGGGGGAGAGAGCAGAGATCTGCAATGGCTGTGTTCTGCTGCGTGCAGGGGGGAGGAATGTGCCACTTGGCCACTGCTGTTACCTAAAGGTATTATAATGCAAAGACAGGCTGAACCTATATCCCACTGGCTGCACCGGAGCTGGAAATCCTACCATGCCTACTTAATGTAATGTATGCTGGGACCTGTGTTTGCACTATAGGTGGAGAGGCGCAGGATGCCTAACTCTATGGGAGCCAAATATATGAAAAGCCGAAAAATTATTACATTCAAATAATTCATTTTATTTTCTCTACAATGCAATATTCCTTCATCCACGAGGGGGCGCACGGGTGCTTTAGATTAGCTTCACAGCAGAGCACATCAGCACATGCTGTATGATCAAAGAGGGATGAGTAACTGGGTATGGTTTACTCTAGGGATGACAGTGCTTTAGTCGACACAAGGAAAAGTTTGACATATGAAAAGATCGAACAGAGATTATATGGCCCTGTTTCTCCCATCCTTTATAATAAAGCAGAGATAGCACAGAGCTGTTTGCCACAGGAAAAGGGGTATGGATGGACATGAACTAGGTCGACATGCATGAAGGGCAACATGACTGAAGGTCGACATGCAGGAAGGTCGAGATGACTGCAGGTCGACATGGCTTAGGTCGATAGGGTCATTGGGTCGACACAAGCATTAGGTCGACATGGGGAAGGTTGACAGTCAAAAGGTCCACATGGGGTTTTTAACTTTTTTATCCCGATTGTCGACACAGTCGACATGGACACTGAAACCTAGCACCGCGTCCCCTCGCATGGCTTGCTGTGCTCGGCACACTATTTTATTCTGCCACCACGCCCCAGTGGATGGTAGGGCATGAAAGCCTGTCGGCACATGTCAGCTCAAAAATAAAAACTGAAAAACTCCATTTCAGCCTTTTGACTGCTGACCTAACCCAAGTCGACCTACAGTCATGTTAACCTTCAGTCATGTCGACCTAGTGGTGTCGACCTAATGCTTGTAGACCCAGTGACCGTGTCCCAGGAAAAGGAGTGTCAGTTGCCATTTCTGCTCACACAAATGTTACATGTCTTCTCTTTCTATACTCCAACAACCGACCGACTGACCCCAAACCAACAGTGCTGTGTGACTGGATGGACAGCCCAACACCTGTTTGTCTAATAATATCTAATCCTGTTTTACTATTGTGTCGGATCCCATTTCTAAAGCCTTCAGGATGTATTCGCAAAACACAAATAAAATGTAGTAATAATATTTTTTTTATAAAGTGTATAAAAAATAAATAAGATAATCCATAAAAAAGACAGATGTCATTGCCTTCCATAGGTCCATTCTGATGTATCGCCTAATAGTGTTTCACATGAAACATATAAAGCACCATTTAGTCTACTTCCTACCACTTCCTTAGTATACATATGAGAGTGGATTCCATAGTATACATATGAGAGTGTACCTGTGTTTGAAGACAAGAGTCTTTGCTGAGGAAAGTTTTTATTACTATCGGGTACTACCAGATTTCAAACAACGCCATACCAGATTTCAGATTGATTCAGAGGTTAGTGTTTTTTCCACCACGACAATGCACCAGCTCCCTCATCCGGAATTGTTGTGGCCAAATTGCATGAATTGCGCTATGAATTTTTTTTTTTTTTTTCACGAGCCATCTTTTCAGGTTAGGGAACAGAAAGAAGTTGCAGGGAGCCAAGTCGGGCGAGTACGGTGGATGCGGCAACAATTCATAGCGCAATTCATACAATTTGGCCACAACTATTCCGGATGAGGGAGCTGGGGCTTTGCCATGGTGGGAAAAAAAACCTAACCTATGAATCAATCTGAAATTTGTTTTTTTTTCTTAAATTGCCCATGAAACACATCCCTTGCTTTAGACTGCAGTGCCTCTGTTGATAGTTTTAAAACTTTTCTTTTACTTTTTGTTTTGCTATTAATTAGGGTCACCCCCACCCATCTGGGATTAATCCGGACAGTCCGGTAATCAGGTCTGGTGTTTCCAGACTATATAATGTCCGGGAATAGGCAGTAGCTGCCTATTCCCGGACATTGTTTAGCGACCCATAGTTGCCTACCTAAAGTTTCTCCTCTCTGGGAGAAGCCCGGAGAGGAGACTTTCTGCAGCTTTTCCATGGGTGGTGGTGCCAGGGCTTACCGTCATTAGACCCCGCCCCCATTCTGGTAAATGCCATGATTCGCCAATTTTCAGGGAGGGGTGGTACTAAATGGCACGATTTGCATCCTTTTAGCCCCGCCCAGCAGAGGGAGGGGGTGCTGGGGCTGATGCGGGGCTGCTAAATGCGGGAGGCTTGCCCAACCTTCCGGAGGCCGGGAGGGGGACCCGATTTTCAGGATCTTTCTTTCTAGAATAGATAGAAAGTGTAGCACCAACTTTCTGAATGTCGGTCTTAATTACCGGACTGACCGGAGTAATTTTAAACTTTATTATTATTATTTTTTTGGTTACCTGTTACAGTACTAGTGTTGACTTGTGCTAGTATGGACTTAGATGTTTACCACTAGGGGGTCACTATGGCATATCATGTAGGATAGTCCAATGACTTTTGCACACAAGTGTATAAAACAGAGGTGAGGCCGGGACTGTGGGTGCGATAGTGCTAAAACTAAGCGCACTGCAGGGCAGGCCTCGCAGACGTAAGAGCGTGGCCGTGATACCGTTTCTATTGCCCAGCCTCTTGCCCTCAGTTCGACCGGAAGTGGCGTCACAAGCTTTCTGCTTCCGGGTGTGCGGAAACGCAGCTTCCGCCTTTAGGTTCCGCTGCGATCCGGGTGCCACTTCCCTCTCCATCCCCCGGGCGTTGGCGGCGCGGTGTAGGAGGCTGAGAATTGGTCATTGCGCCGGAAACCAGCCCTCGGGCGTGTTGCTGAGAGCTATGAGGAGCCCGGATGGGGTTTCAGGGGTGATAACTGAGCGGACACTATGACGTCCCCCTCCTCGCCCCGTACAGGCGCTGGGGGGAGACTTCAGTGACAATCTGATGCCGGGATCGGCGGGTGTGCCTCCAATACAGGCGACGGCAGAGACCCCACAGAGCAGCTGACGTCCGCTTCCGCCGTGCTGCTGATGCTGTCCCCACCCGGAGGGGCTTGTGGCCGCCCTGGTACTGGTATGTATGGCATACATCTCACACTTTCATCTGTCAGCAGCCAGGCACAGCTAACCGTGCTCACATTTCGCCCTTAAATCGACCATTTTCGCTCACAGACCCTTCCTGGTATAGATGAACATGGTCAATTTAGGGGCCAAACCACCAGCCTCCCCCCTCAACTACATTTTACCCTTATCTGCCCTTATCAGCGAGCAACACCAATTTATTCTGTATGTTAAGAGCCTTATTTTTCTTGCCTTTGGAGTAACCTAGTTTTTATTTCTATCACATACTGTGATGGGCATCGCAATGTAAAGGTTTGCAATCATCAATGTGATTGATTCGATAGTGGTTTTACCTAGGGATGGCCATCGACCGTCGATGGTGTAAAATCATCGATAGTTAGTTTTACCATCGATGTGGGAGTACCAGATGGTTTGCCTACATCGATGGCAAAGGAGAAGTGAGGTTTCCTGTTTTTTTTTCAAGGTGTCGGGACATGGAGCATTGCTCCGCCCCTGACACCCATAAGTCCCACCCCTGTGTTCTGATTGGCCCACGGGCCAATCAGCCAAATATAATGGATGACCATCGATAGCTAAAACTATTCATGGTTATCCATCAAATAGTTTGCCACTATCGATGGCTGTCTGCAGAATTGCCATCGATGGCGTCTGCACCGATGGCCATCCCTAGTTTTACCATTCAATGGTGGCGTTCTGATGTTTGCCACCATTGAATGGTAAACTTTCATTGATGTTCTGATGATTAGAATGGGTCTCTCCTGCCATGCTGCAGAGAATCTGAGAATACATAAACCAATTGAATTGTTTTCTCTATCAATTTTTTTTTTTTAAATGCATGGTTAGTCACCATCTCAACAAAAAATTGGTGACAAGTCATTTCATGGTGGACTTCCACGGTCTATCCCTATCACATACTGAGTTACCGTACCAGTGCTCAGTTACTTCTCCCACTTCCTCTCCCAGAATCAGTGTTGACAAATTTCTAATTCGATTGGGAGAAGTAATAAGGCTCAAAGAACAGAATGTCACTTCAATTCAGCGCCAGAAGGGAGCTACCAGAACTGTTCAAATCAGCATGGTTTTCTGCTAGCATCACTTCTGGGGTGCAAGCAGAAATCCGACAAAACTAGCCCTAATTAGGGCACAAATCAGCATCTCTGGTTCTCACAACTAAACACCCACAAGCACCTGCATTCTCCGTCATAACAGGGCACTGAATTGAATATCTGGGATATTTGTTGGGAGCCAATTAGCCTACCAGTATATTTTTGGATTGTGGGAGGAAACCAACGCAAGTACAGGGAAAATATACAAACTCCGCACAGTTAGGGCCATGGTGGGAATAGAGCACATGACCTCACTGCTGTGAGACAGTAATGCTAACCATTATAGTGTTCATTCTAGTACCCGCCATCTTTGAAAACGCATGCAGTTCCTCTTCCCTGCCTGGGGTGTCGCTGTCTGCTGTGGTGTTTCTAGCAAAGGTCTGGTTGCATATCAGACCTGATATACAGACCACACTGTGTTAGCACTACAGAAGGCAGGGAACAGGAACTGCATGGGTTTTCAAAGATGGCGGGTGCTAGAATGAACACTACATTACACCATCCGTACTGCCTAATTGCAAAATACAGTGATTCTGCTTCCCATAGAGCCCATAAGCTGGGTGATCTTATGGTGGACCAATACAATTTTATGATCTATTGTACCTGGGTACAATGTATTGTGTTGGGAGATCATTTTCATTTAATCATTAAACCTCTAAAGTCTGTATGGTTGTGCTTACGCACAGTGCTATGTACAGCACACCCGATGGGACAATTGATGAATGACATGTGATGTTAGTTTGGGTGCACACACATTACAATGGTTGTGCAAATTGGTCAAAAGTAGCAAGTTTGCACAAGATATCATATAGTATGTAACCAGCTTTAGACAGTTTAGTTTCCCAGATTCTCAATGCAGCTAGATGCCTTATAGTTCCCATTGAAAACACTAAACCGCCTACCAAACGGTTACCAATACAATATTACATGTAGCCGCTATGGAAAAGACGATGGCATATCTTCATAGCAAGTCACACCGTCTGACATGGTGCCTTTGGTATGCCTTCAGCAAATCACCCTCTATTTCTTCTTTACTAAACTTTGCACTGAGGCAATGTCATGCTGAGACAGGAAGGACCTTCCTAGATTGCCTCAAAGTGGTAAGCACACAGGGGTAGATGTATATTAAGCTCAGTGAGGTGAAAAAGTCTCCGTTTTTTTATCACCGGCCAATCAGCTCCAACCTCATTTTTCGAACTAAGCCTGTAACTTCACAGTTAGGAGCTGATTTGCCGGTGATAAAAAACAGAAACTTTATCACTTCACCGAGCTTAATAAATCTGCCCGACAGTTCTCTGGATTCTCTAGAGCAGGCATGTCCAAACTATGGCCCTCCAGCTGTTGTGAAACTACAAGTCCCATCATGCCTTGCACAGTTTTGCTACTAGGGGATGCTAAAACTGTGGCAAGGCATGCTAGGATGTATAGTTTCACAACAGCTGGAGGGCCATAATTTGGACCTGCCTGCTCTAGTGTATCATTGTATACTGAAGCATTTTCATTTCCTCTCACTGGCCAAACCATGTTATCAGTACGAATTCGGATAGTAAGTGTTCTCCTGGCATCACCTAGTCTCAGATTTAGGGGGTGATTCTAGTTTACTTGTTATTTAACGAGTTAGGCCGAGTCCTGATGTTTTTGGGACTGGACATGGTCTATTATGCGCATGTGTGCGAATGACTTCAGCAACTTTCATAGTCGCCGAGCCATTTTCAGGCACCAGGGTGGAACGGGCGGATGCCCAGCGTTTTTATTGGTGTTTGCATGGGTACATGGGTGGGCCGATGCCTGTTGGGAGCGGGCGGCTGACGTCACAGCATATCATGCGCCCCCCCCCCCGTCTTCGTGCAGGCGCACGTAAAAAAAAGTCAGTTGCCACTGATTTTTATTTGCGATGGCAGAATAAATCATTCAATGGTCGGTCACCATCGACTGATTTCTCCTACAGCTGTGGGATGCGAGGGGGGATGTGTTTTTGTTACACATCCCCTCGCATGTTACCGAGGGGAATCGGCGGCAACATCTCAGGCGCTCGTAAGCTGCGATCTTCACAGCTTACGAGCCAATCTGAATCGGCCCAGTCAGACAGGGATGAGTGGTAATCATTCCGGAGTATATTTTTCCACTGCTTTGGCATTCAGTGGCAGGGATTTACTTCATGGGGATCTGGGGCTTGAGTGCGGCTAATCTGCCATAGGAACCCATTGCCGAAAGTTTTCAAAGAACAGTTCTGGTGCAAATTTTGATTAGAGGCAGAGTGTAAGTTGATCGCTCAGCAGGCCGTTTCTGAGAGTGTTTGGACTCCTAACTTGACGGAAAGGTGGCAGCCTATGGCACTATGTTCAAAGTAACTAATATACTTGGCCTAAACATGCTTATCCGCCCCGCCACCAAACACCATATGTTTGCATGACAATTATGATAATCTGCTTAAAGTTAAAGAGTCCAAAAATTTTGGTGTGGAAACCCCAGCAAGAGACTCCCACTGCTATGCATTGTATAACATCTTAAGACGCAGCATCGGTCATGTAACATCGATCATTTGCGTAACCCTACAGTTACCGATAATGACTACCTCCTCTCCCCTGCTGATGCCAGTAATCCTGCGTCTGTTATTCCTGTAAAAGAGGATTTTGGTTTTGCCCCCCAAAAATATATCTATTACAGTACTGCTTTTGGGAGATGTTATCATAACCCCTTCCTGTGATGACAGACTATAGTATGCAGAACAATTGCAAGATGTATGTTCTACGCAGTTTGTCTCTCTAAGGGCCAAAAAGCTTCAAAAAGTGATAAAATGGAGAGTGATAAACAGCCAGCCAATCAGCTCCTCCTGTCTGTCGTGCTTCAGGCTTGGTTGAAAAAATGACAGGTAGGGTCTCATTGGCTTCTGTAATCTCCTTCCACTTTATCACTTTGAAGCTTGATACAAATCAGGTTTGAATTGTGTAAGGAATACCATAACATGAGTGTCATTTAAAAAAAAAAAAAAAAATTCTTATTGTTTTTACTTTCTTTTTCAGGAAAGTGGGCGCATATGAGATGGAAGCTAATGCAGGAGATGAGGGCATTCACTTTCAAAGCTACCCATTTGATTTCTTAGAATTCCTTAACCACCAGCGCTTTGAACCTATGGAATTGTACAACCACCATGAGCACGCCAAAGCTGTAGCTGCTCTGCCATGTACTTCAACCCAGTATGATTACAGTCATCAGGCTCAGACCAGTAATATCCAGTTTACCACTGCCGGCTCTTCGAAACAGAAAGAGTTCAAAGTAGAAGTTCCGTCTTCTGATCCCCTACCTAAAAAGTCCGACCCTGCTCATGTGCAGCAATATAACAGCCAGCCCAACATCTCTAGCACGCAGGCTATCTTTGATGGGACTTTCAATGCGCAACAATGGGGGATTGTTGACCTTTCTAGCCATCAGCATCTTTTCAACAACTTAAAGCGCTCCCTTCCAGTAACTCAACAGGTACAAACGGAAGAGACGGCTAAAGAAGATAAGAACTACTTCCGTCGGTTGAAGTATCTAATTGACCGTCGTTTCCCTTGTAATATTTGCCAGAAGTCTTTTAAACAGTCGTCACACCTCATGCAGCACATGCTGGTACACACTGGGGAGAGACCGTACGAATGTAATATTTGTGGCCGTACATATAACCATATCTCTAGCCTGATAAGACATAGGCGCTGCCATAGAGAAGAAGTTGGCGTTGAAGGAAACAACACCCTAGCAGCCACGGACGTAGAGACGGCTGCTGCAGCTGCTGTTGTGGCAGCTGCGACAGCAGCCATGTCAGAGCCTCAGATGGTTTCCGGTGAAATGCCGGTAGCCGGGACAGAGCAAAATATGACCTTGCAACAAGACGGTCCTTTTACTTGTAATCTGTGTTGGAAAGTATTTAAAAAGCAAAGTCACCTCCACCAGCACCAGATAATACATACAGGGGAGAAGCCTTTTAGCTGCACCATATGCGAAAAAAGTTTCAATCGTCGCGAAAGCTTGAAGCGCCATGTAAAGACACACTCTGACTCACTGAAGGTTCAGTGTGAGGTGTGTGGCAAAGCTTTTCGTGACACTACATACTTGCTGAAGCATCAGGCCACACATACAGGTGAGCGTCCCGACTACAAGTGTGATGTGTGTGGGAAGTCGTATGCGGCTCCTCAGAGCCTTCTAAGACACAAACACGTGCATGAGCACGGCCTCTCTTTGACGCAGTCACTGGCACAGCCACAGCCGCTTAATGATGTCATCAAGGAACCCTCTGTGTCCGTTCCATTTGAGGCAGCTTCTCTGCTTCCCACGGATGTTGCCCAGACCGACCCAGCAGCTATGAGCGTTATTGAAAGAATTGGATCAGTCTTTGCTCACTCTTCTGTGCGGAGGCCACCTTCGGTTTCGACTAGTTCAAGCAAACACTTCTGTTGTAATGTCTGCGGACGCGGCTTTGGCAGAAGAGAAACTCTCAAACGCCATGAACGAATTCACACTGGAGAGAAGCCACACCAGTGTACGGTGTGTGGCAAGAGGTTCCGAGAGTCGTTTCACCTCACTAAACATCATGTTGTTCACACACGGGAACGACCCTACAAGTGTGAACTGTGTGGAAAGGTTTTTGGCTACCCACAAAGCTTGACCCGACACAAACAGATCCACCGTCTGCAGCTGCCTTGCACTGTGCCTGCGGGAGCACTTCCGACTGACCGGCTCACGTTTGGGTGCACAGATTGTGGGGAAAGGTTCCCAGACTCTTTTCAGCTTATGAATCACAAAGAACTGCACATGAGTGACAAGCCCTACGTTTGCGATATATGTGGTAAATGCTTCGGTTTCATTGAGAACTTAATGTGGCACAAGCTTGTACATCAGACAGCTACAGAACGCCTCCTTCCATTAACCCAGTGTCAAGAAGTAGCAGAAAGCAACCCGGTGACCTGCCTGCAGAATGGTCTTACCAGTGAAATGGTCGCAGGGACTGGGGCAGCATCTGCAGCCACTGGGACTGTGACCTCTACATCAGACGAGCATCCCATGATTCCCAGCGGTGAGAGATTTTCCTGCAGTATATGTGGTCAGAGTTTCAAGCACTTCTTGGGTTTAGTAACCCATAAATATGTGCACTTGGTTAGGCGCACCCTAGCTTGCAACGTGTGTGGCCAAAGTTTTGCAGGAGCATATGACCTCCTGCTCCATCGTCGTAGCCACTTGCAGAAGCGGCATTTCACATGCTCTTTATGTGGCAAGCGGTTTTGGGAAGCAACTCTTCTGATGCGCCACCAGCGTTGTCACACAGAAGAGCGGCCTTACAGATGCACAATTTGCGGGCGGGGATTTTTGCATTCTTGGTACCTTCGCCAGCACAAAGTTGTGCACACCGGTGAGCGAGCGTATAAGTGTGCTTTGTGCAACAAACGCTTTGCCCAGTCATCCAGTTTAGCAGAACACCAACGGCTTCACATTGTGGCTCGTCCGCAGCGATGCCCAACCTGTGGCAAGACTTTCCGTTACCGATCCAACCTTCTGGAGCACCAGAGAGTTCACCTTGGGGAAAAAGTTTACCGCTGCGATCAGTGCGGTAAGAGCTTCTTCTACATTTCGTCCATTTTGCGCCATCAGCGGTCTCATGACGCTAAAGCTGACCTTCGCTGTTCCTGTTGTCTGAAACTTTTCAAAGACCCAAAGTATTTCAGCAAACACATACAAACCCATCAAGGGGGTCGCCCCTTTAAATGCGGAGCCTGTGGCGAGGCTTTCAGTAATACTTATGGACTTAAAAAACATCGTCAGGCGCACAAAATAGAAAAACTTGCTGCTGTAGCAACACTTGCTGAAGGACAAAAGACGTCCTAGCAATCGGACAATGGCAGTGCATTCATTTCTCTAGAAGAGAAAAAAGGGGAAATGATTACGTTCTGTAATTAGTCATTGTGGTTAGTCCTATTCTGGTTATAATAAAGTACTTTAAATATGGCACCAGTTACTTAAGGTGCCTGACACCTTTTAATGAAACCATGTGTGAAGCCATTGAGTTATAGTTGCTATTATTTGTTGCAAAGCATTCATCTGTATGCAGTTTCATGGATCTTTTATATGTATTATAAGGCCTTAACGGTTTGAGTCCTTTTGCAGTCAGGTGATAATCAAAGTAACTCCCCTTTCAAACTAATTTCACAGAGAAAAATTAAATAAGTCCTCACTAAATCCTAAAATAGGATCAGTCTAATTGCATGTTTCAAATGATCAAAAAATAACTCTTTTTGAATAATCTCCTTTCGCCAAACATGAAAAAGAGAAAAGAAGAGTTTATATAAAGACAAGAAAAATAGCAAAACCCAAGCAGCACAGGAACCTCAGACCACCCATAAGTCACTGGTAGAGAGCTATTAATTTGAAGTTGTCTCATGGTCACTGGGACGATTCCATTAACCTTGAGGAACTGTTCCAGAGTTGCACGCTACGACCGTTGCTAATTTCCTATCACTCAGTAGAGGTTCGAATGAAAAATATATAATGACTTAGTCATATATTGCCCCCAATGAGTCTACCATAAACTCTGGTTTTTGGAGTATTTTAGAAGTTGAAAGATCCTCTTCAGCTCCTGTACATCTTGATGGTCGAACAAAATGAAGAAAGAGTTTTGGAATGGCTAAATGAAAGCCTAGAACTCCACTCCATTTATATACATAACCTCATCTGAGCTGTACGTAAACTGAAACAGCCATTCGCTGCAGTTGTGTTACAAGGAGGAGGGTGAACTTCCCCCAATATGGAATTCATATAGTTACTATTAAGGTAGTACTGTTAAACACTCTCCATGCCCCTTACGATTTATCACACATGGCTTCATGTCTATTTTATGTTACATGACCTCTAACCATTTATTTTGTTACTTTCACATTAAATTAGTTTTCCAACTAGAAGACTACATGACTATGTCCACCAGGTTTGAAAGAGGATGTACTTTCTTTTTCACATGGCTGAGTATATTATAGAGTAGCAAAATGTTGTTATTCGCTACTTTACAGTGGTTAATATGGAGCAGGGTGGTTAACAATGCACCAGGTGGATGTATGGTTCCGAACATCATGTAATATAATATACTCGCTTGGTAAATTCATATTGAAGTCCATTTACTGGATAACTGCCACTGTCTTCTTCAGCTTCAGTGTGTCGCTTCTTTGAGTGTGCATCCCCCGATTTATATTCTAAAATGAATCCCACTCAAACAGCCCAAAGTACCCATTAAGTGAACTAAAGACCCCTTCCTCCCCCATTTTTATTTTTTACATTTTAATATTTTACCATTTAGAAGTACAGGGACCTATAATAAAATATTTGATTTGTTTCTACTGAGTGACCTATAGCTTAGAAACTAAGGCTGGTTACACGCCTAAAAATAGAACTTCAGATCAAGTGATCTGCACATGGTTCGGGCACTGAGTTCTGCCGGCCGGTGCAGCGGATGTACAGGTGGCTTGTCCATACATGCAGCACAATGCACCGATATCCGTCATCTGCTTTGTCTGTGAACTGGTATGGGTCACAGACTGCATGAAGGTTGGCCACTGAAGGTCGATAGGGCTTAGGTTGACACCTGAAATAGGTTGGCATGACTAAGATTGACCGGGTTAGGAGGACGACGCCAATGGCCGACATGAGTCTTTCCGGTTTTCAATATCCTGAATGTCAAGAACACCGTCTAAGTGTACACTGTCCCCTTGCTCGCCATACTTTGAACACTGTGCCGTGTTGCGCTTGGCACACTTATTCTCCAACCACACCGTGGTGGATAGTAGGGTATGAAGTACCGCCCGTCGGCGCACCTCATCTCCAAAACGCCCCAAGAAATTACACATGTCGACCTTTTGACTGTCGACAGTCTTATGTCCCATTGTCGACCTAATGCTTGTGTCAACCCTCCGACTTTGTTGAACTTAGCTATGTGGGCCTATTTCCGGTGTCGACCGAATGCATGTTGACCTTCACAGGGTTGACATAATTACCATATTGCTTGTCAACGACGTCGCTCAGACATATCCCTGGTATATACTGGCTGAAGGACTGGCGATTTATATTGAACATTCAGTTGATATAGTCCAGTGCGTACCATAAGCTACTGGATGTAAATTATTAGTAACAGTTTAGCGGATATAAGAAGACTCGTATAACTGGCTTATGTTGGCTCTGACTCACTCGGTCTCTAGTATAAAAATGGATAGTTCAGTACCATTCAGCCTGGCCCAGTCCCATATATACATACAGTATCAGATTAGTTATTGCATAATAACAAATTTTGTATATAAATTGCATAGTGCAATACATGTTACATGTTTTAGGGGGTCAAAAATATAAACTGCATAATCAAAGCTAATTCCGAACTGTATGTAGCATACAACAGTTTCTAATGTTTAGTACATTGAAGGATTCAGTGTAACCATATACCATTGTCTTTTAGCAGGCTTTTATTTCATGTTTTGGTTAAAAAAATATATATTTAAATGTGTTTGGCATAAATTATTTCTCTGTTTTAAGATGTGCAGCTGCCGTGTTGCGTTCTTTCAAGGTGAAATATGGAAAATCCATAGATTCCATTGCAATAGTATCTACAACGTACATACTGTAGCAAAAACACACAAACCTCTTGTCTGGCTACTGGGTAAAATGCTTCGACAACCTCCCATACTCTTATTTTTGGTCATCAGAGTGTATACACAGATTCAGAATATTTCAACATTAGGATTTTATTAATATCATTTGTGTTTATTATTTATAAGTTAATTAATATTTGCTCAGATAAATGTAACCTAAAATTCAGTGACAGAATTATGTAAAAAAAAATAAAAGGACAAGTGCCTGCCTATCTGAGTATTGTGGTTGCACGCAGTCAAACTCCTGGTAGTCAAGATTCCAACTGAAGACCAAAAGTGAGATTTCAATGATCACAATCCAGGTGGTAAGTACAGTTGTTATGGGGCCTACACACAGGGAGATATTGCTGAGTGATCTGAGCAATGTAGATCGCTCCGCATACAAAGATGTGTGCTGAGTGATGTGTCAGGGTCTGTCTTCTCCGATGAGAACATTGGCCCTCACCGGCAATCTAACGATTTATCCAGCCTGCTGAATCTTTATTTCCGGGCGATGGTGATGAATGAAGCCACGCATCGTAATAGCCCCTAAACACGGAGCAACGTAGGGGCATTTTCTAAACTATCTAGTCAGATCACTTGGAAAATGCCACATTAGGTTGGGGCTGTGGGAGGGTGAAAACTGCACAATATGTTGAGATCCTGACTGATGGCATTTCATACCCAACCCTAATGCACAACTAGATCTTTGTTGGAAATTTATAAATACTCCTAAACCCAAAATGCAATTTGCATTTGTTTTTTCCTGGTTAGAAACCCTGAACACAACTTGTTAGTCTTTCGCTACAACAAACCAGTCCCTTGGAATCCAGATTTAGCTGTCATTACACAATCTGTTTTGAGATACGCAAACAAGAAAATTAAACCAAATGTTTACTTAGCACAGACTATAGATATGCATGTTGAATTATCATAATATATTATGGAGATCCCAATTTTGGTATAATTTAGTGTCCAAGGTTTTTTTTCTTCTTCTAGAAATCCGTTTTGAAATGGTGGAGGCCATAATATCTTCCTTATGTACCTCAAATGCAAGCCTGTTAAATTTGTATTTGTCTAAATCACAGATCCTTAAAGTCGGTCCTCAGGACCCCACACAGTGAATGTTTTGCAGGTCTCCTCACAGAATCAAGTGAAATAATTGGTTCTACATCTTTTAAAAGGTGCCAGTCAGTAATGAATGCACCTATAAAGCTGCCAAATGACCTGGAAAACGTGAACTGTGTGGGTTTGAAAACCACCGCTCCAAATCTTGAAGATGCTTGACTTTCTTTAATCTCCACCAACACCCAATTTTATATCTCTCGATCGGGAGAGATATTTGAGAGCCTACTTTACAGTGGAAATGTGTGTGAAACATAAAAGAAAATATGACCCGAGGAATAATGGCTAAACGCGCCAATAACGGATACAAGATCTATGTTGTGATCCGTATAAATGTTTGCTGATGTAAGTGTGGTCTTCAAATTTAGTTAACTTCTGTTTTAGGTCTGGTTGGCTTTAGTAGCCGTGATCTATTGCATTCTAAATACGTATATAAATAAATTCTAAACTTAAAAACAAATTAGAATTTGTCATTGACAGGTTAGAATTGTATTATCTTACCACTTATTTGTTGCAACCTGTTAACTAGTTGGGTGTTTGGACAAATAATCTGTAGGTGTGTGGCCAGCTTTACTAACAGGTCTTCCTACGGGTGTGGTACAGGGCTCTGACTGTCATAAGGCCGACATCGGGATCCCGACTGGCCGGACCCAGACAGCATGATGAGCGCAATTAAGCCCCTTGCGGGCTCGCCATGCCTGTCGGGATCCCGACTATCGGGCCTCCGTCCGGCACCCCTTCCTACAGGGTTAATGCAACCTTTCAGATGTAAATGAGGCAATCTATAGGTGATCATTTTCATGCATAAGATAAACTTATTTTACCTTTTTAAAACACATTTACAAGTAAACACTCCTATGGAGTGTTATACAATACACTAGTAAATGGTTGAAAATAAAATTGACACGTCCAAATATTGTATACAATGGGGTTTATTAAGCTTCTTTTTTTAAACCGTAGGATGTAGAGAGTGTAAGGTAAGGACCAAATAGCAATGCTGTAGCAGGGCATGCTGGGATGTGTAGTTCAAGAACAGCTGGAGGCCCAAAGGTTCCCCATCCTTGGTAAAAGGGTATATACTAATCCAACTCGCTAAATTCACATTTGAAGATTGTCAGATTTGGTCAAAACACATTTCACTAAACAAACCCCAATTTCTTGATAATTATTTTACAATTTTTGTGAAAAAAAAATACCATATTTGCCGGGGTATAAGACGACTTTTTCCCCTGAAAAACATGCCTCCGAGTGGGAGGGTTGTCTTATACGCCGGGTGCACTTCAGTTGGGATAAACATAGCTCCCCATAGTGGCCTCCCAATGCCCACCCACCTCATTCTACATACCATCCAGTATCACGCGGTATCCAGCGCAGCTGCGGCGGGTCATCAGCGTGGCTGTGGCGAGCATCAGTAGTGAGACGGTGGTGCCAGCCTTTTCGGATTGACCAGCCCGTTCTGCTCGACGGAAAGCAGCGGCGCTCCGGACCGCCCCTTGTCTATGCAGAGCTCGCACTTGCGGACTAGTGCCGGTCACAGGGAGATGCAGGGGTGGTCCGGTGGCGCTGCGGCCGTACAAAAGTGGCAATGACAGGTACTTTAATGGCACTCATGTAATACCGGTATAATATAAATTAACATCTAATCTTTTACGTTTTATTTGGTGTGTGGAAGAGGGGGTAGTCTTATACGGTGAGTACATAACAAACTATATTTTGAGTGGAAATGTTGGGGGGTCCTCTTATACGCCCAGTCGTCTTATACGCCGGCAAATATGGTAAGTGTATTTAAGGCACTTACTAATGTTTGAAAAGTATGATCAACCTACAATGCAGGCTGAGGCTTGAGGGCAAAGTAAATGTGTAAAGGTCTATGGGACACCCCCCCCCCCCCCCCCCCCCCAACCAAACACACCCAACCACAAATCCTATTCTATAAATCTTTTTTTTTTTTCAATCCTTTTTATTAAGCACATAATAACATACAGAAAATGCACATTAGTTTTTGATATACATTTTAAATGATAAAGAAAGTATACTTAAATCAAAATATGCTCTCCCTCCGGTCATCCACTCCCCCAAGATTCCGGGCTATTCAATGACTATAGGATGATCTTCTGCTATAGTCCGTAATAGATACCAAGAGGTATCTTTCATGCTTCTATGTATCTGTTCTATTCTAGACATCTTAAGGTCATTTGACAAAAGCTTTTTTTATTCCTTTTCTATTGAACTTTAACATCCTTCTATGCAGCATCATGCTGGTCAAGTGCAGGTCATTTATCATAAATAGCAAAGGTCTATGTTACTCTACACGGGATACGGTCATTGGGTCACCAGCATGATGGTCGACATGGGTTAGGTCCACAGGGTCATTAGATCAACATGGGTAAGGTCGACCGGGTCATTAGGTCGACATGGGTTTTTTTTACTGTCTTTTGAGCCAAAATGTGCCGACAGGCGGTATTTCATGCCCTACCATCCACTAGGGCGTGGTGGGAGGGAAAAAAATAGTGTGATGAGCATAGGGAGGTACCGTGCCCAAAGCATGGCGAGTAGACGTGGTGCTACGTGTTTATGTTGACATTCCGGTATAAAAAAGTCGACTTTTTCAATGTCGACCTTACCCAAGTCGACCTGATGACCCTGTCAAAAAGTCATGTTGACCTTCCTGCATGTTGACCTAAATGCATGTCGACCGAGTGGTGTAGACCTAATACACTACCTGCACTATATTCACTTGCCAGCTCCTATACAAAGAAAACTCCAAATACAGTATATATTTACATTCTTTTGTGGCATTTACTTGTAATACAGTTACTGGATTTACAGTACTCTCAAGTGCCATACACAACGGGCGATTTTAGTCCTATTTCTAACGATCTGGTCCACGTCTATGCCCCCCACCCCGAGCAATGGCGATGCGCGGTCCCAAGCGTTGCCATCGCCTGACTAGATCTTAACTGCATGTTGTCTAAATCTAGTTTGATCGCCAGTGTCCTCATCAGAGAACGCTGCTCAGCACAGATTGCTCAGCACTCGTCACTAGTACATAGCAGGTGTGCTGACCAGTGGCGGAAGTCTCAGAGCTAATGGAGTCATTTGCCGCCGGGCGCCACGTTTGAAGGGGACACCCGGCCTGACATCCATTGCCTCTGAACTACAGCCCCTGCGTGCCAGTCAGAATATTGTATGAGAGCAGTGCTGCAGTGATTAGCAGCGCTGCTCCAGGAGCACAGTGAGAGGAGGATACGGGACTTCCTGTCTCACACAGAGCCCCTGTCTCCGCCTGACAGTCCTGCGTGTGTATATGTGTGTATATATCTCTGTGGGTATTTCTGTATTATAGGATAGCTACCCAATAGTCTTAAGAAAGCAGCCACTGGTGCTGACCAATCTGCTACACTAGATTGCATAGCCTGGGGCTGAAGTAGCATTGTGTGTATGGCCTGACGCAAGTTTCAGCCATTTACTGTACTATGTAAATGTTTAGTTTCAAAGGTAAATTACATTACAGTATCTTACTGCTCTATTTCAGAGTTAGTGCAAATGCAGATTTCAGTGCATTTATCGTGTTCTTGAGTTATCATATTGTTTTAATGGTAGATAATAACCACTTTGCCCAAACCATATGCACACGCAAATTTATAACACTGGCATTTGCGTACCTTTAAAAAAGTGTTCTAATGTACAAAACAACTCAAGAAATACGTTTCTGCCAGTCATTGTGAAGCCAAAGCAGTCATGGAAAGCAATTGGCTCACGGTGGTGGATTTTACTTGAGGGAGCTGTAGCACATAGGTAAAATATGTCACTGCACACCAGACTGCCTATTCTTTGTCAGATGAATGACGCATGAGATTTTGTTGTCTAAATCCTCCAGTGGCCAATGAATAAGAAAGAACCAAGGGAACTAGATGGATTGGTACATTAAATAAATCACAGATACGTTGACTAACCACCCCAGAATGGTACAATCTTGGAGCAAAACTAGAACAGTCCACATATAATCATCCAGAATTGATTTGAAAGTCTTCTAAATAGACCACTACTAACCAGATGTACTACATATATACAAACCCCCCCTGGAATATTTCATCAACAGTGTTGAAAAATGGCTGGAGCATCACAAAACCAAAATGGCATCACCAGTTATTCGTAATGCCCATCCCTGATATTAAATGCTGTCTTCCGTTTATCCCCCTTACGGATCCTGATTAAGTTATAGGTTCCAGGTATAGGCTCCAGTTTTGTAAATATGGTTCTCCCTTGACAGTTATCCACTCCCTTGAGAGGGAGTGGATAACTGTGCTTGACTGTGGTGTCATTAAGATCCCTGTAATCTCTACATAATTGTAATCCACTATTTATTTTTTTAACAAAAAAGAACCAGCAGGTGAAGAGAAAGGATGAATGATGAATGAAGCCTTTCTGCAAGTTTTCCTTAATATATTCAGAAATGGCCTGCGTTTATAGGACTGACATGGAATAGGTATGTCCCCTAGGTGGAGATTTTCCTGGGAGGAGAACGATTGGAAAATCCCAATCTCGATGGGATGGTGATTTATCTGCGGCATGCTCACTGAAGACCGCTGTGAAGTCTGTAGGCCTTCAGCAGCTCAAGCTGAGTTTTCATGGTCGAGGACCCAAGTGGAGATATTAAAGGCAGACACTGTTTTTTTCCCCCAATTTTAAACAGGTTTTTTTTAGGTTTTGTAAATAGGAGCTATATGTGAACACATATATGGGAACATTATATTCAGTTAATTACAGCACTTATAATAATATGTGCAAAGCAACAGAATACAAATCCAGAGGTGTCAACAGATTAGATAGAGTTGCAACCAGGGTTACTTTAAACTATGTTGTAAGTAGCCTTTGTAATCACAAGGAGTTTTTATGTTCATGATGAAGGACATAGGGAATGTTTGATGTGATATCTCTCCTAAGATCTTGCTCCCATCCACAGCAGTCAAACAAACTGTATAAAGAAGCAAATTGACTAGAAACAAAAAGATTTCAACCAAAGTGGAGGTTAAGAAAGTTTTCTAAACTTCTGAGTCAACTAGTACAGAAATATACCGATGACCATCCTTGGTCTTAACAGCAGCTGGCAAAACGAAATCTGGCTCTGGGGTGTAGATTTTTTTATGAGATGATCTAACCTGACTCCTCCATTACAAGCTAGGACTTGACATTTTATGGATGCACCTGTCAGGAATGCGAGAGGACAGATAAAGTTATCTGAGTAGGGCGCCTGTATTTGAGCTGCCTTGCCAAGCGGCAACAACGAGAAGGGGAGGTCAACCCCTTATGTTTAACAGAATATATACATATGTGTAATTTATTATAACACTAAAACATTGGCTAAGAATAGCCTAAAAATGGTTATAATAATAGGTACTATAGAAAATTGCTGCATTGGTGTAAATAAATTATATCACTTCGGTTCTTTCAGTGTCGTCCTCCTTTTGGACAAAATGAGAAGGTAGTGCTGGAACTAACTCTCTCATATTTGACAAAACATCCCATGTCTGCTGCCCCAAAAAACTTGTGGGTAAAATAAGGATTGAAGCGACTAAGTAGCTGTATGGGCTCTGGCAAGGAGTGTTTTGTGAAGCAGCTACCAATGGGACTGAGTGGGTCCCAATAAAAAACTGAAAAGGACAAAAGGAGAAGGTAGCGCTGGAAAGGGAAGAGCCGCCGGGTGGAGATACAGGCAGGTAGCGTTCCGTCGGTTGTGCCAGCCCACCTTCCCCGCTGTGCGTGACCAAGGGAGTTGAATAGAGTTCAGCCTCCACAGTGAGTGAGAGTGATGAGGCTTAGCCAGTGGGAAACTAACACCACTGACAGCATTTGAAATGTGCGTCTGACACACCTGCTAACCCCCTCCCCCCTTCCTGCACTGCAAGTAAATCCACGCTGCGCGGACTGGAGCAATGGGAGGCAGCAAAAGGAGGAGAATGAGGAAGGAGACTGCAACATCTAGGTGAGAGTAGGGGGGATTTCACAGCTTTAACAAGCACCTGTTACAAAAGTGCTTTATACAGTATATCCATTCTTATTCATTTTAATCCGTTTAAATTTATTATTATTTTTATCTTGTTTTATATTATTTTTCTTTATTTTGTGTTTTTTTTTTTATTTGTTGCTGCTAACATTATACTCATATACTTATTAATTACAATTTACCAATACAATACCACTTTCTTACTGCTATATTTTGTTTTAGGTCTGACTGCTACTGCTGTGCTCTTCAGTTTCTCCAGTCTGTGTGCCGGATGTAATGCGGTGCCAACCAGGTGGCCATGCGGCATGTCGGACGAACTTGGAGGTTTTTTTTTTAAAGTAGTACTCATTTACAAGGAAAAATCATTCTTGATTGGCATTTAAAAAAAAAAAAAACTCAGAGTTTGTCTGGCGTCCCGCACGGCCTCCACACTGCAATACATCCAGGCCAGCATCTGTTTATATTCTGAATCTACTTCTTTCTCCTGGTACCCCAGCCCTCTCTCATTCTGTCCCACCACCATATCCCCCTCCTACTACTCCAGTTCTCTCTCTCATTTTGTCCCACCACCATATCCCCCTCCTAGTAACCCTTCACTTTTTACTTACTCATTTTCTCACCCATGCTATCTTCTTTCATCCTTCCAGTCTTTCCACTTGGTCACCATGCCTCCTTGCTCCCATCCATTGCCCGACCTTTCCCACTGCCCTCACCTCATATCCAGCCAATCCTTAGTTCGTCTTCTGGCTTCAGTGCGTATCCTGCACCTAAAAGCTCTCACTTACATCATTTTGCTCTTTTTTGTTTGTTTTTCATTTGGCAAGTTTCATTTATATTATATTTATATTTTTTTATTTAAATAAATTTATTGGTACTTATGTAGTATCTGGGCTGCCGATTTCTAAATCGGGTACATCGCATCGCATGCGACCATCGGATGCGATGCGATGCGATGACCCGATTTTTCCATAGGAATCAATGTTAAAATGGACTGAGTCCATTTTAACATGGAATTCAATGGGAAAAAGGGGTCCTTTTCATACCCCTACTATCCAAGTGGGCATGGAGTTGGATATAAACCTGTGGCGAGCGTAGCGAGCCACCGAGCCCGAAGCGTGGCGAGCGTAGCGAGCCCCGCGAGGGGACACAGAATACCGTCCCCTCGCGGGGCTCGCTTCGCTCGCCACGCTTCGGGCTCGGTGGCTCGCTGCGCTCGCCACAGGTTTATATCCAACTCCATGCCCACTTGGATAGTAGGGGTATGAAAAGGACCCCTTTTTCCCATTGAATTCCATGTTAAAATGGACTCAGTCCATTTTAACATTGATTCCTATGGAAAAATCGGGTCATCGCATCCGATGGTCGCATGCGATGCGATGCGATATCGCATCGCATCGCATCTGATTGTATGCCTTAACTTAAGGCATACAATCAAAAAATCGGCAGCCCAGATACTACATAAGTACCAATTTATTTTGTGTATTACCTAACATCACAGCTGCTAATATTGGCATTATTAGTATAAGCAGCACTGCTACTGTTGGCATTTTTAAGTATAACTGGCATTGCAACTGTGGGCATTTTGTGTAAGGGGCAATACTTTGTGATATATTGGGAATATGGGTGACTACTTTGTGTAGTAATATGAAATAGGGGCTATACATGTGGTGTACTTTATATGGGGGTGACTATTGTGTGACCACACCCCTGATCCACCACCTCTTCAGGACCACTTTATTATTACGGAGTGTCCCATAATGTTTAGTGGGCATTACGGCATGTGGCATAATGTATAATGGGCATAATGGTATGTGGTGTAATAGGCATTACTGCGTATGGCATAATGTGTAGTGGACATGACGGTTTGTGGCATAATGTGTAAGATTCATTACGGTGAGGCATAATGTGGCCATGCCCCTATTGTCATGTAGCCACTCCTCTACTTTAATATGACCACGCTCCCTTACAATGCATGGTCACGGCCAAATTTGGTGCGCGCCTACGGCGCGTGCTATTAGTGCCGCTAAAAATAATTTAGATTTGCACCACTGGGTACAGCTTTCTTTTTTGAGGCCACAACTATGTTTTATTAGGCCTTACATCCTTTTCTAAAAATCTGCTCACTTACGGCACCCCCCTTTAATGGTGCCCCCCCTATAGATCACTGCACTACAATGTGGTGCTGATTGTCTACAGTTCTGGGTATGTTTTTTTTTTTTTTCATGTGGGGACCAATATGTATTTTTTTTAACCTGTCATGCCAAAAGGGAGAGGGTGGGGGGCCCCTTAAGAAGATTTATATCCCCAGAGGGGGTTATATGTGCAAGAGCCCGCCTACTACAAATCGGGGGGGGGGGACGACATGCCCTTGCTCCGGGCACCGTGGCACATAGCTACACCACTGCCCAGCAGCGGCATATTGGTCCTCGGCAGCTGCAGGCTGATCGCCGGCAGCTAGAGGAGGTTGCGCAAGCCCCCCGGAAGAGACGGTCTGCGCCGGGCATAGCAGGAGGGGGGGAGAGGGTAGTGTCTGGGCGGGGGAGCCGGCGAGCAGGGCGGGGAAGCCGGCGGCAGAGAGCACGGCTCCGGCGCCAGGTGACATCTCTGCGCCTGGAGCGTATGCTCCACCGGCTCCGCCCTAGCTACGCCTCTGGTCGAAGCACCACTTCCTGTGTCCAGAATTCATTATGCGTTCCAGCCAATAGAAAATGGTATTCCGGGTATTGTGGCTCTATTGCTTCTACTTTTGCTACTACGCATGGTACGCACATGCGTTTCAAGAGCCCCGGAAGTCCCGCATAGCCATACCTGGAGATCAATATAACAGAGTACAAAATGAATAATGCCAAAGAAAAAAAATATATATATATATATATATATATATATATTATAATAAGAAGATAATAATAATAGTACTAATCATATTTAGTTGATCATATTAACATATAATAGCAAAATTAATAGCAATAATAATCTATAATTTGTAAATGTATAGCTGTACGGGCGGCAGTATCTCTTATATATTTAGCCAGATCTGTCACTCAACCCCTGTGGAGAACGTTCCTGTGTAAAACAGTTTCACTTTCATGTGTATGACGTTCCTGTGTAAAACAGTTTCACTTTCATGTGTATGACGTTCCACCCCCTTGACATCACCTCCCCCCGCCCAGCCAGGGCTACAGTACACGCCCACCATCCACCATTACTCCACAGCTACCATCCACCATTACTCCTGCACATCCCTACCCTCTGCCAGGACCCCCGCGACCCCCCTCCCGCGATTCGCGGGACCCCCCGCGATTTGTGCCCCCCCCCCCCGCGACCCCCCCTCCCGCGATCCGCGGGACCCCCCGCGCCCCCCCCTCCCGCGAATCGCGGGACCCCCGCGCCCCCCCCTCCCGCGAATCGCGGGACCCCCGCGCCCCCCCTCCCGCCATTCGCGGGACCCCCGCTTTCCACCCTCCCGCGAGTCGCGGGACCCCCGCGACCCCCCCTCCCGTGGTTCGCGGGACCCCCGCGAACCCCCCCTCCCGCGATTCGCGGGACCCCCGCGACCACCCCGGTATCCGGACTATTGTTAGACAGCACTTACATCGACAGCCATTACATCGACACCATTAGTTCGACAGCTCAATAGGTCAACATGGTTTTAGGTCGACATACCATTAGGTCGACATGTCATTATGTCGACAGCTCATTAGGTCAACAGCTCATTAGGTCGACAAGTTTTTAGGTCGACACTGCCATTAGGTCGACAGTGTCTATGTCGACAGTCAAAAGGTCGACATGGGTTTTTTCACTGTTTATTGAGCCGACATGTGCCGACAGGCGGTATTTCATGCCCTACTATCCACTAGGGCGTGGTGGGAAAATAAAATAGTGTGCCGAGCGCAGCGAGGCACCGTGCCCGAAGCATAGCGAGCGGCTGCGGTACACTTCAAACTGTGTCCATGTCGACATTTCGGCCAAAAAAAACAGTGAAAAAACCCATGTCGACCTTTTGACTGGCGACATAGACTCTGTCGACCTAATGGCAGTGTCGACCTAAAAACATGTCGACCTAATGAGCTGTCGACCTAATGAGCTGTCGACCTAATGAGCTGTCGACATAATGACATGTCGACCTAATGGTATGTCGACCTAAAACCATGTCGACCTATTGAGCTGTCGAACTAATGGTGTCGATGTAATGGCTGTCGATGTAAGTGCTGTCTAATATCCGTCCCAGACCCGACCACCCCCTCCCGCGATTCGCTGGACCTCCGCAACCACCCCCTCCCGCGAAACGCGGGACCCCCGCGAGCCTCCCGCAAATCGCGGGACCCCAGCGACCCCTCCCTCCCGCGAGCCCCCTCCCGCGATTCGCAGGACCCCTGCATCCTCCCTCCCGCGATTCGCCGGACCCCTGCGACCCCCCCTCCCGGCATTAAAAGGGCCCCCCGCGACCCCCCCTCCCGCGATTTACGGCACCCCCCCCTACTGTGATTTGCGACCCCCCTCCCGCAATTCGCGCCGCCCCCTCCCGCGATTCCAGAACCCCCCGTAGCGCCCCCCTCCCGCGATTTGCGGGCCCCCTCGGCACTTCTCGCGATTTGCAACCGCCCCCTAATTCACACATTCGGGGACCCCACCTCCCGCGATTCATGCCCCCCTCACGCAATTCACGGCACCCCCCCACACACCCCTTCCTGCGATTCGCAACCCCCCACGACCCCCCCTCCCCCGATTCATGACCCCTCCCGTGATTCACGGACCCCCGCACCACCACCCCTTGACTCACGGCACCCCACGCGCCCCTCCCGCAATTCACGGACCTCCGCAACCCCCCTCCCGCAATTCACTAACCCCGACAACCCCCCTCCCGCAATTTGCGGACCCCCCTTCCCACGATTCAAGCCCCCCCGCGCCCCTGTCCACGATTTGCGGACCCCCGCCCCCTCCCGCTAACCGCGGATCCCCACACACCACCCCCCCTCCCGCAATTTGCAGACCCCCCAGACCCCCTTCCGGCAATTCCACCCCCCAGCGGATCACCGCGGCCCCCGCTCCCGCGTTTCACGTACCCCCGTGACAATGGGGGATCCTGTACCACCACAAGCAGGTACCGCCCCTAGGTGGGAAATCCGGCCCTGGCTGCCGCACTGCAGGTTTCCCCACTGCCCTCTGCACCAGCGCCACAACTTTTATCAATGTCTTGCCCACATACCACTATTATACAGCCTCCTGCTCTCATGCACGCTCACTCCCTCCCAGTGGGAGGAGACGCTCACCCACTGCCGGGAGCTGCATACTGTCCCCCACCCTCCTCCAGTTCTAGGGATGCCCATCGACCATCAATGATTTTCAAATAATCGATGGTTTATGGCCGATGTTGAATACTTTTGCCATCAATGTGGGAGGACACTGCCCTGCCTCCTGTTCTCCTGCCCCGTAACTTCCGCCAGTGGAGACCCGCTCACCCTGTGTTGCCCACATTCCCCTATCATGCTTTACCGCCCAGCCTCCTGCTCTCATGCACCCTAACTCCCACCCAGTCGGAGGAGACACTGACTCCTGTATTTCTGTGCTGCCACGCTGGACCCTCACCCACTGGCAGAAGCTGCACAGTGTCCACCACCCTCTTTAGTCCCCCGTATGCCCACACACCCCTATCACTACCCAGCTTCCTGCTCTCCTGAACCGTAACTTCCACCACTGGGTAATCGCTGACGCTGTGTTGCCCACATACCCCTATCATGCCTCATATCCCAGCCTCCTGCTCTCATGCACCCTAACTCCCACCCAGTAGGAGGAGACACTGACTCAGGGCCACCGTCCGGTACTCCTGTGCTGCCACGCTGGACCCTCACCCACTGCCAGAAGCTGCAATACAGGGCATCTTTCATACAATTCTAACCATATTTCTCACAATACAAATGTTCACAAATTAAGGGGCGTAGCCCCTTACGCCGGTGTGAAGAGCGCCCGTAGGGCGCGATGAATCACCTAGTATGGATATAATTATCTACAAAACATAGCTATACACAAAGGTCAAAAATGAGAGGTATACAGTATTTACAAAAACAGATCAAAGAGAACAAGCTTAGTACATTGTTGGTGGTACTTAAATAATACATATGATTAGAGAACACATATGTATAAGAAATGGGTGATCAAATTTAATAAGCTAAACCATAATGGGTTCAAAAAATGAATGGCTATCTATAGCCTAAAGAGAGGAGGTCAAGGGTATACAAGTACACATCAATATATGGAGTGATCTTAGCTTCATATGACCGCATTTAATTCCACTGCCTCATTGCCGGATGTATAGTGTGCATTTTAAACATCCAGAAAACCTTGTTTGCCATTTTTTTTTGGTATCTATCTCCTCCTCTGAGTGTTTCCGGTATATGTTCTAAGCCTAACAAACTAAGGCCTTTTGGGTTGCCAGCATGGACCTTGGCAAAGTGCCTGGATATGCTATGTGTGAGTATTTGCTTGCAGATGTTCCTACGGAGCGCTAAGAAATGTACTTTCATTTTTCTCATTGTCCTACCTATGTATCTTAAGCTGCATGGGCAGCTCAACATATAAAATACAAATTTCGTATTACAATTTATGAATAAATAGTTTTTTTTGTTGTTTCCCTTCTTTATCAATCACTTGATGGTTAGATTTGTTTTTGAGGAAGCCGCATGTTAGGCATCTGTTGCCCCTGCATTTAAAAAACCCTTGGGGTTTTGATTCTAGCCACATGCTGGTTGATTCTTCCGGATTAGCTTCCTTTATTGGTCTCACCTGTCAGGAACCAATGAAATGTCCCTGTCTCCTGTTCCATTCCTCTTGAGACAAACCGGATATTCCTATTTGCATTGGCTCATCTAGCACAGGAGCAGTTAAGCGAACCTGAGACAGAGGACCGGATTTAGGAGTAGCACTTTTGGACTTCCGAATGGCTCTCTCCCGAAGATGCAGATCTATGTCCACACATAAAGATATCAGCTCCTCTAAATCGTTCAGGTAGGTTATGGGTGGTCAACTCGTCTTTGACACATTCAGAAACCTCTACTCAGAAAGCTTCAGGAAGAAATCTATTGTTTCAATTTAACTCTGAAGCCAAGGTCTGGTACTGAATTATGTATTGACTCTTGCCTAATATTGATTTTTTTATAAGATGCTGACAAAGATTTTCCCGTCTCATCAAAGATCTTTCAGAAGGTAGCAACAAATTCCACATAGTTTGATAGAAGTGGATCAGCTCTCTTCCAGAGCAGGGATACCCAAATCAAACCCCATCAGTCAGCAAGGAAACTATATAGTGTTGTGAAATGATGAGGCACACAACTCATAGTCTACCTTAAACTGGTTTAAGAACCCTAAGCATGTTTTCATATTGCCATCATACTTTCTCGATATGGAAAACTGTAGACAAGAGGCTTGCACAGGTTGTATAGGCTTAACAGGAGCCACCACCAGAGCAGAAGCAATAGAAAGGAGTTGCTGAAAGCTATCAAGGCAAGAAGAGACATCCTTCAAGAAGCACATGACTTGTTGGGCAGTCTCCTGGCTCTCCATCCTGAAGACAAAATCCTTAAGAGCCACTGGCCCCACATTCTGGTTGCTGCCTAAAATCCATCAGCCTTGAACCAACTGTCAGGTCTGTTATAATTTCTATTCCCAACTGTGACCTCAGTGGGCCAGTTATGGACACCAAGAATTGGAAACTCTGAGGTTTCAGGTAGTTCTTGCTCATGAATCAGAGAATGCACCCAACAAGGAGACTGTGACCCTATGTCTTGGATCTCTGGCTACTTAAATACTTTGGGCACTAGAGAAGAGCTAGGATTTATGGTATAAATTACAGAACTAAAACCAAATGACATCAGATTATCACTCTAGAACCAAAGACAAAAGTTATTTGACTGGAGCCAATGGCAAAGGCTCTCGGACTGAGGGGCCAGATCAGTCCAGTACGCAGGGCTGCAAATTTGCAGCCCTGATGATTATCTATAGACCACATATGTGCATGGTACACTGTGCGCATGCGTGAGGTCCCCCTGAAAACAAAGCTAGTGATGGCTTGCCATCACTGGCTGTTTGCAAGATGACAGACAAGTGGTGGGTGTTTGTGGGAAGCACCTCTGCATTTTCTGGGAGTGTTTTTGGAAAATGCTCCCGGTTGTTGGGAGGAAGAGACGCTGATCAGTGGTTCCAATCTCCAAACTGCCAATGCAGCACCGAGTAACTTACACGGCCGCTGCACACATAGCTCAGTGAAGCAACATTGTTCAATGCACCTGCAGCTTGTCTATGCAATCTCCCCTTTAGAGTGATGGTTGGCGGATCTGGAAGACCACTGCTAGTCTGGGGATTTGTTGGGCAGAATATCTCAGCGGATTGATATGTAGTGTCAGGTGACCACTGCAGAGATTGTGATTGGGGTATTGGTGATCTGCTGATTGTGTCATGACAGAGCAAGATGAAGATGGGGTACCACAGAGCCGGCCCTATCCAGTTTGATGCCCTAGGCAAGATTTTGGCTGGTGCCCCCTCGCACTGCTACTAGTAATACCTCTGGCAAAGCACCAGTCTTTCAGGACAACAAGAGACAATTTCCATAATCTAGGAGTCTCCTATTAATGTACTAAACCCGGTCTTGTAACCTATATTATTCACTGCAGTATATATAAGTGGACTTTTTGTATGAACTCTTATTATAATATACTTTTTACACCCTATACAAATAAGCTAATTTAGGTTAAAAGGGCTTTTATATTTGTTTGGTACTTATATGTTAGTTCGGCGCCCACTAAGCTATTTGCTTTTTCGCGTCCCCTCGCGGGGCTCGCTACGCTCGCCATGCTTCGGGCTCACCACGCTGTGCTCGCCACACTGTATAAAATCAACTCCACGCCGACATGGATAGTGGGGGTATGAGCTTACTAACTATAGTGGGCGCCCAACTAACATATAAGTACCCATTATTGTGAATGTAAATGTTAAAAATTAGACTGTATTTTAAGAAATATGTGATTGTACCACATATTGCAGAGACCACGCCCACATTATGAATACACCACACCTATTTTATGAAGCCACACCCACTTTCCTGTGTGATGAAGGGTTCTGGGTGCAGGGCTAGAGTGTGTGAAGGTGCTGGGTATAGTTATTGGCATGTGAGGGAGGATGCTGGGTGCAGGGCTGGGGTATGGATGTGGGAGAGAGGGTGCTGGGTGCAAGGTTGGGGTATGGGTGTGTGAATGAGGGTGCTGGGTGCAGGTATTGGTGTGTGCGAGAGGGTGCAGGGCTGGGGTATGGATGTGTGAGTGAGGGTGCTGCGTTATATGTGAGAAAGAGGGAGGTAGCTGGGGCAGAAGCACATATGTGTGAGAGGGAGATGGTGGGGGTATTTATGTATTAGTCTGAAGTGGCTGGGGCATTTGTTTTGATAAAAACTTATGTGACGCCTACATGATCCTCCTCGACTTCCTGTTCCGCACAGGCCGGCCTCCCCCGCATGACATGCAACCAAGGCAGACTGCAGAAAAGCAGTGACTGACAGCCCGGCTCCTGTGAGGTGTAGAGCACTGTGTTCTGGTTCTACACCTCTGCAAGAAGAGTTATTGTAACAACTAGAATGCTGACACTGCCTGTAATCACATTAGATATGCTGTAGATATAGAGCTGTGCAAACAATAAGTTCTAGCACATCCATCTAACGTGGTGTATATGTGTGTGTGTATATATATATATATTTCCATTTTTATAGAGAGCACTCACCAGGCTGTTATCATATCCAATGAAGTTTTAATCACTCATAGTGTTCAGGTCGACGTTTCGGTCCACGCAGGGACCTTCCTCAAGACCACCAAGTGAATGTGAAGCTTATCCCTCACTAGTTTAACTGGGTTTAAATACCCAAACAGCTGATATATATATATATAATTACATACATACATGTGTGTGTGCCAGGTTCTTTGTATGAGTCTCAGTCCTGATGGTCCATCGATATGTCGGCCAGTATACATTGGCGGATTCAGGGGAGGGGACACCCGGGCAAGTGCCCCCCTGTCATTTTATTTTGTAGCTGAGGACCAGGACTTTCCAACGAGCACAGCCCCGTGTCTCTAGCCCCCAGGAACCGGAGATATCGCCTGGCAAAGCTGTAAAGTTTTTCCCCATAGGATAATATGGGACCCGTTAATTCTGACCCCCACCCGGTTCCAACGGCTGCCAGATCCCCCCCTGGCATCACAGAAGCTTGTGTTGATCGCATTCAATTTCAAATCGCTGGACCTTCAATATGATACCAGGATGGTCCATATCGGTCAATCTGTTCCAGAGATTATGGGGCAGATGTATTAAGCCTTAACAAGAGATAAATGCAAGTGTGATAAGGAGAGATAAACGTCCAGCCAATCACCTGCCAACTGCCATGTTACAGGCTGTGTTTGAAAAAAGTCAGTAAGGAGCTGATTGGCTGGACGTTTATCTCTCCTTATCACACTTGAATTGATCTCTTGTTAAGGCTTAATACATCTGCCCCATTACGTGTAAACCGATTTTTTATTTTTTTTAATGTATTTTCAAGGCTGTTCATGTTCTTTGAGGGCAGATTACTCTGCAACCAAACGTTCCAGTTTCACTGGACCAAAATCATTCAAAGCCCACTCAAAAGTTCTTCAATATGATACTTGTCTCATGTAAATGGGTCAGTTGGTTCCGAAGATATAGCCGGTTAAATTAGATAACTGGTTAAAGGGAGGGAGAGGTGGTTTTCTCTCCCCCTCACACCAGAAAATGCAGGGACTAGGCTGGTGTAAAAGGGGTGTACCTGGGAATGCATTTTCTGGTGTGAAAGGGGTATTATTTCAAATAGCCGGGACCTGCCAATGTGAATACTGCCAGTCTCTGCCACTGTCAGTGGCTATCACTTCTGCCTGGCGGCGACTGTCCCCCATTTAACGCGAGCATGTATTCCCTCTTGGCAATAAGCATGTAATCCCACATGGCAACGAGCATGGAACCTCTGGCAATGAACATGGAACCCTTGGCAATGAGCATGTAGATAAGCAGCACTTATGTAGCATAATTTTTAATAGGCATTATGGTGTTTGGCATAATACATAATGGACATAATGGTGTGTAACCTAACGTGTAATGGACATTATGGTGTAAATGTTTAATGCGCGCCTTTGGCAGACAATGTCCCTGTTTATGAAGCGTATTGTGAATTTTGGCTTAATCTGTGTGGCATTATGTGAATTCTGGCTCAGTCCGTGTGGCATTATGTGAATTTTGGCTCAATCTGTGTGGCATTATGTGAATTTTGGCTCAATCTGTGTGGCATTATGTGAATTTTGGCTCAATCTGTGTGGCATTATGTGAATTTTGGCTCAATCTGTGTGGCATTATGTGAATTTTTGCTCAATCCGTATGGCATTTTTTGAATTTGGCTCAATCTGTGTGGCATTATGTGAATTTTGACACAATCCATGTGGCATTATGTGAATTTTGGTTTAATCCATTTGGCATTATGTGAATTTTGGCTCAATCCATGTGTTATTATGTGAATTTTGGCTCAATCCATGTGGACATATGTGAATTTGGACACAATCCATGTGGACATATGTGAATTTTGGCTCAATCCATGTGGCATTATGTGAATTTTGGCTCATTCCATTTGGCACCATGTGTAAGGGGGCAAGTATAATGGGGTCTACTATTTGTTGCATAATGTTTAGAAGTTGTATATGGTGTTGTACACTACACTCAAGGACACGCCCCCTGTTGAGTGGCCACACCCCCTTTTCTGGAGCACGCCTTCGGCGCGCACACAACTACATCCTTCACTATTGTCACCATGGTGGGCATGTGTATTTTAAATGCCAGGGCCTATTTTTAATCCCATGCCCACCCTCTCTCTGCCGCTCTCTTAGCATGTACACTGACACCACTAGCACCTCCCCTCCCCCACATAAACCCTCTTTTATCATGGTGCCCCCCCTGTCATTTTATCCTGGATCCGCCCCTGCCAGTATATATTCATATGTACTGGCCTATATATTGGACCATCAGTCAGTGTGTACCATCAATATGTCTGTCAATGGTGTAGTTGGCAGACCTATTGTGTTGCCTGTACAACATCTCCGATAGCCGATATATCGGTGCACCATGCTGTATACACAAGTGATCCACCAACCACCCATATGCATTCACTAGAGCTGCCGGTGATTGACAGCTCAGTGGGCGGGCAGAACTGTCTTTCACTTTGCCACATTCACACTTTTGACTAAGGGTGGTTAGGGCAGGTGGCGGGGAGGGGCGAAGAAGGCAGAATTTAGCCTAGGGTGCCATGAAACCTTGCACCAGCCCTGGCTGTATTATGGCTTATGGTATCCTATGTATTACTGTATAACTTTGTGTACACCCTGTGGTACCATATAAATAAAGGTTCCTATTAATACCAGTAATGCCCTTATATAACCATCATTGTCTGTCCTCCCTTATAACGCTATAATCCTGCACTATCTCCGTTCCTCTCCTGCAGCGCTCAGCCTGAGATGTGCCCAGTGTATTGGCAGTAGCTCTCCTTGCCCGCTGATTGGAAGGAAGTGCCCATCCTACGGGACCATCTGTCTCTCCCCGGCCTTCAGTGCACAAGGTGAGCAAATGCTGGAGACATGAGGCCTAACTGAGACACCTTTTCTAATGCCCCGTACACACTATACGATATGTGGCACTGCCAATATAACGATACCGGCGGTGCTGAGAAACAAGTGATCTGCTCTGTAAACACTGAATGGTTACAGGTAGACGGCTCCTGCTGCAGTAGTGATCTGTGCTGTGCCCTAGGACGCAGCATCGGATCACTGACACACCATTGGCCGACTTCCTGCACCCATGTGACTAAAGGTACCCATACACCAGGGCATATCCTCAGCGATGTGCTGTCCTGTGTGCATTGCATCAGAGCCTGAAGATCGCACCTGATGCACGATAGATTTATCACATCTCAGTAGGCTTGGCTGGGATTGCATACGATACATCGTATGCATAAGGAGGGCATAATGGGTATTATATGCAGTTCTGCCGCCCGGGTACCTCCCGTCAGAGATGCTGCCTAAGTGTATGGACACCTTTACATCCCGGCCTCTTCCCCCCACCTAAAAAGCATCCACATGACATGTCTTTACAAACGGAGACCCCTTTTCCCTACCCTTCACCCAACACCGCCCCCCCCCCCCCCCTGCGCGTGCACCCCGTAAAAATTGCATTGTGGGGGTGATTCAGGCCGCCTTAATGTTGTGGGTCTGCACATACGTATGGAAAATACGCATGTGCAGACCCGATGTGCCAACACCTGGCATTCACACACTGAAGGGAGGGAAGGGGCAGAGGGTGGCCTCGGGCAGGGGAACACCCATCGTTTTATGGGCGCCCCCATGAGAATGCTGCGTTAGCGCGCTTGCTAGGCAGCGAAAGAACGCTGCTTAGTGAGCAGGTCTGAATCAGGCCCCTGACAGTCTGGCACCTTACACCATAGGACCCACAGGAATGGGTCCTACACATGCCAAAAGCACTGATAACCGGGACTTTGTGCATCAGGAAGCAGATTTATGTATGTATGTTCTGTAGCATGCTGGGACTTGTAGTTCCAGAATTGCTGTGGAAACACGGGTTGCCCATAATGTAAAGTTGTGCATAAGACCGATGGAGGTTTTCTGGTCCCTAAACCTTCTATCGGATGAGGGGTGTCATGGGTGCAGGTCACTTACCCTTATACTGTAATGGAATAAAGACACGGAGACGTAGATTTGGCAGAGAAGCGTCAGCTGTTTATTAATATACAAATGATTATTGATATATAGGAGGATCTGCCAAAAGAAAAAACTGCTACTAATTGTATTGGCAACTCAGCTAAAGTGGCCTCAACAAACATGAAGACACAGAGGGGAATATGGGGGAGGGGGGGGGGGGGGTATTTAGGGAAACACAAGTGAACTCGGCAAGAGGTAAAATAAAAACCTGCTGAGGGACAGACCTAAGACCAAATTGTGTAATTGTAAATAGCCAAATTAGTCCGTCAGTACAGGCAAAAATTGTAAATCCCTCAAGACTCCCATTGCCAACAATGGCGAGTAGCTAATCTCCGAGTAGGATGGACAGGGGAACAGACAAGACAAACACAAGACAAACAACATTGGACATAACCAGTGGTGGATTTTACCTATGGGTTACAGGACTGCAGCCCCCCAGGTAAAATCCACCACTGTGCTCTGATAAGTGGAGCCACTTCACTCAGCCTTCACCACCATCATCCCCAGCATCCCCTTCCCAAAACTCATCTGCCAAGAGGTCCAGGAAGCCACCTGTTCCTGAATTGTGGACTTCCTGACAGAGCAGGTGGTTAAAGCGGGGAATTCACCCCACAACCTTTGTTAACCAGCACTGGTGCCCCGCAGGGCTGTGTGCTCTCACCCCTGCTCTCATCTCTGTATACCAAACACTGTACCTCGGAATCACAATCAGTTCATATCAATAAATTTGTCGATGACACAACAGTCATTGGCCTCATGAAGGACAGGGATGAATCGGCTTACAGACGGGGACTCGCTAGTGGACTCCTCCAAGTTCCTGGACCACAATCACCCGGGACCTCAAGTGGGGATCCAATGCTGATATCATCATCAGGAACGCAGCAGATAAGCAACATCCTGGACACGGCACGCTCAGCCTGCTGCCATCAGGCAGATGATACAGAGCTGTTCCCCCCAGGTCCAACAGAAGCCGCCGAAGCTTCTTCCCTCGAGCGGTCCACCTGCCTAACTCCTGAACACTTGAACAGATGAACTAGTCATTTATATCATCTGTATGTAATCTTCACTGCGTCCCCTTACTGTAATCCTATCTGAAGTCTGTACGTGTCCCCTCCCCCACCACCACCACCACCTGTTTACTTGTTACCTCTTGGCTGCTGCATTGTACCCCGAAACAAATTCCTAGTACACGCATTTATACCTGGCCAATAAAGCTGATACTGATACTAATACTCATATGGTAATGTAGCAGGAGGTGTCACGCCTGCCACCCCCAAGCAGCATCAGACTGTCAATCGCTGACAATGGGATGCCGTAGTCTGACCAAAATCATGGACCTGTAGTGCACATGCGCAATATGGGTCCGACACATGTGCAAGGTACCTACCTATGCTGGGCCCTGGTAACATTTTAGGGTGTGGCGTAAACCTCACCTCCCGCGATTAGGCCACGCCTTCAAAATGATTCAGGGGAGTTAAAAGTCAAGGATGGAGTGTTTTTGCCCGCCCCCCCCCCCCCTCAGCAGCACACACCTACAGCATGTGCTGTGCTGCCAGGCTCGGTATGAGTTCTCATGCTGTCAGTGAGACGCTCAAGCTGAGCCTGCTATCAGCACAGCACATGCTGTAGGTGTGTGCTGCTGCTGCCCAGGAGGGGCGGAGGGTGGTCGCACCAGGGTCAGAGGTGGGCCCCTCCAGCAAGCCCAGGCCCGGGTAATTAGTACCCGCTCACCCCCACTCTCGCCGGCCCTGTGCATCACTACAGAAGAATCAGGCCCAGTATGCTGACTGTGTCTGCAAATACATCTGCTCCAAGCCGCAGGAGGGCGGGGAGAGCAGGGGAGATAGAAGATGGCTGAGTGCTGATGGTGGGATAGTAGGGAAAGGAGAGAAGAGAAGGAAAAGAAACAGAGAAATATCGAAAGAGTGAGAAAAAGAGGGAAGAGAGAAGGATACAGGATAACAGCAGAGAGAAGAGATTTTGGGGGGCATTTATCATTATATAGCGATGCCGGCATGATGACATCGCCGGGCATCGCATTGTGGTATAATGTGATACCGCCGGGATGTATTCATTTGAGGGCACAGGGACAGGGTTCCGAAAGGAGCCCGTCCCTGCAAAGCCCTGACTCGGAAGCCGGGGGGTCTGCGCATGCGCGGTTATGCGCTGACCCCGCCGACCCCTCTGACCGCACTGCCCTGCTCGGGCAGTGCGATGTGTAGCCATAGGCTACAATGGTCTATCGCCATATCAGAATGGCGATAGCCCAGGGGTGCGAAGCCCGGCTGCCCGATGTTGATACATTGGGCAGCTTCGCATCCCCCATAGAAACCTATGGGGATGCGACCGGCGGCGCTGCAGGGGGAATCGCCGCAGGAATCAGAGATTCCTGCTCCGGCCCCCTTTAGTACATTTGGGGGATACTAAATATTTGCGGTTAACCCACGAAAACATCAGTTTTCGGGGATTTAGCCACAAATATTGCTTGATAAATGTGGCCAATAGGATGAAATACAGTACCTGAATGTACAGTGATGTAGACCTTTATCCTCCTGCCGTACTCAGGAGATCCGAAACATGACCGGCGATGGGATGCACGGTCCTCGGCACACAGGACAGCTGTGGTTTGTGTCCGTCCACTCGTAGATGCAGCTTGCGTGGAAAATGTGGCTGCAGGGCAGGACGGCCACCAGCTCTCCCGGCACGAAGTCCATCAGACAGATGACACAGGATACTGCGGCTTCATCCTCTGTAGCATGGTGAGCTGGGAATCCGCAGATGTCTGCCACCATGGGAGGGTTGTTCGGCCCGCTGATCTCCACCAACCTGGCCGGAAGATGGTTGCTGGTGATCTCCGCCTCCATGACCTGGAAATCCTCACCTGGTCCGTCGAACATCAACATGAAGGAAGGGAGGTTCCGCCCGCTGATCTCCAGCACCATGGCCGACGTGATGATAAAGTTGATCTCTGAAACGATGGCTGGGAGATTCGGCCCATTCTCTGCTGGCTGCGGAGAGGGTTGATGAAAATGGCTTGGCCCGGGGAGATGATCTGGGCTTGGTCTGTCCCACGCTGAAGCAGAAGCAGGTGGAGGAGAACGGCTTCTGTCTGTGTCTTCCCGTTGTGGTCGCTGCAGACGAGCAGATGTTTCTCCTGTTGAGGGCTGCTCAGGATGTTGCTGCCGAGTTCTTCCTCTTCTGCGCTCGGACCGCAGCCTCTCCACAAACACGGTCTCCGAAGCGTCATCTGAAAACATATACATTATATAGTAGCCAAAATATCTACAGCAATAACATTTAGGTGTTTGTGTTTTGATTATTTTTTTTATATGTATTTATCCATTTGCTAACTAGGCAATTTCCAAGTGATAAACATGAAAACCCAGCTCCTAATAAAGAATAACACATGTCCAAATAGCAATAATCCAGTTCATCAATATATGTATACAATATTTTATTTGTACATTTTAATAAAGTTAAATAATTAATTCAAATTAAAATGCATTTTTACAAGGTTTTTTTTATAGTTTGCCATCTCATCGCATGGAGGGACCCAGTAAGCGGGCGGCCTTGTCCTGTGCTGGTCGCTCCTCCGCATGCTGGAGTCAGCAGTTGCATTTTTACGTTTTTTTTTGGAAAACTACAACTGAACCCGAATCAGGCCCCATGTACCGCTGTGGCCCCATACATCACTAATCACAAAGAAATGATTCGCAGGCTCCACAAAAAATCTATTTCACTAATTCTGTGCTTATCCCCCCCCCCCATTTAGAGATTCCCCAATCTGCGCCCATATGTTACAGATATATTTCCGTAATTTGTAGATCATATTGAACAAATACAGATCTGCTGACTCTTAACAGGTGACATCGTCTCTTGTGGATCCCCAATACTATGTTTGTACCCCAAAAAAGCAGTCCATAAATCTGCATAAATACCAAACTAGTATTAATATACCAAAAACCTTGTTCTTACTCAATGTTAGAAAGCAGAGCTTATTATAATTATTATAGCTTGGGCATCAGCACTGTAGTGTCCTTTCTTTGTAGCACTACAAGTCCCAGCATGATAGCACCTCTTGATGTGTGTGTATAATTAGGGTGTGCAGTGCAAGATCCCCCCCCCCCCCATAGACTCTTGAAAAGTTCATAATTTAATTTATTATCAACTAGCTGGTGTTCCCGGCGGCATTGCCCAGGATTTTAAGAATGTTTGTTTACAAAACAATGGAATATGCTGCTCTATATAATAAACTGTAAATAAATAAATAAAAATCTATTTAAATATTAAACACACAGTATAACTAGCATTAGTTGTTCTTTCATTTACATTGTAGCGCAGCACATTATGCATCTCCTGTTATACTATGTGCTGCTGGGGGACCTTGCTACTGCCACTATATAACTCAGTGTGTGGGTTTGTGCTATATCTATTCCCCTCCTCACATCATGTCACTGTCCCTGTCACATGCAGTCCTGTCCTTATATACTCTGTGCTGCCCCACTGCTAGGGGTGTGTTACCCTTACAGTATTTGTTCACAGATTGTAATTGATATGTGTACCAAGTGTGGTGTAAATTGATCCAGCCATTCCAGAGTTATGATGTCTGCTGAAATACTCTGTGCTGGTGCCTCAGCCCTAGGGGTGCTAGGGGTGTGTTGCCCCTACAGTGTTTGTTCATAGATGGTAAGTAATATGTGTACCAAGTCTGGTGTAAATTGCTGCAGTCATTCCGGATTATGCTGTCTGCTGAAATACTCTGTGCTGGTGCCTCACCCCTAGGGATGTGTTACCCCTACAGTGTTTGTTCACAGATTGTAAGTAATATGTGTACCAAGTCTGGTGTAAATTGCTCCAGCCATTCCAGAGTTATGCTGCTGCTAAAATACTCTGTGCTGCTGTCTCACCCCCTAGGGGTGTGTTACCTCTACCGTGTTTGTTCACAGATTGTAATATGTGTACAAAGTTTTGTTTATATTGCTCCAGCCATTCTGGAGTTATGCTGTCTGCTAAAATACTCTGTGCTGCTGCCTCAGTCCTAGGGGTGTGTTATCCCTACAGTGTTTGTTCACAGATTCTAAGTAATATGTATACAAAGTTTTGTGTAAAATGCTCCAGCCATTCTGGAGTTATGCTGCTGCTGGAATACTCTGTGCTGCTGCATCACCCCTAGGGCTGTCTTACCCCACAATGTTTGTTCACAGATTGTAAGTAATACCCCTTTTACACCAAAATCCCTGGTCGGACCCTGGTCTTTGAACATGGGAGTTTCCAGGGTTGGACCCAGCTTCATACCCCATTTACACAGCACTGTGACCCAGGTTGGACCCAGGTCCGTGCTGTTTACACTGAACCTGGGTCAGCCCTGCTTTTCCCATTTTAGGACTGATCAACTGTCAGCCAACCTTCCCTCAATGATTTAAAATAAAAATTAAAAGACCTGACAAGTTAGTATTGAAAAATGTTGGTTTGTTTATTTTGTAAAATATTTTTTCAAAAAGTTATATTCAGTGCTCAAGCACCCATCGCAGTTAAAAAGTGCAGCATCTGCCCTGTGCTCCGCCCAAGCCCCCTTCCCCTGCAGCAGCAGACCGAATCTCCCATGTGCTCCCTCCCATCCTCCCTCTCCCCCCCCCCCCCCCCCCCCCCCCTGTATGCTTCCTGGCTGTTGTCTTCACTTCTGATATCCTTTCAGCACTACCCGGATGTCCCAACCTGGGTTGAAACCATTTACACCGCGCACGGCCCAGGTCCAACCAGTGTTCAACCCTGGTCAGGACCTGGGTAGGAAACCAGTGTTACTGGACCTGGGTTGGCCCCTTTTACACCAACCCTGACCTGGGTCCAACTTGGGTCCGACCTGGGTCTTTGCCTCGGTGTAAAAGGGGTATAATATGTGTACCGAGTTTGGTGTAAATTGCTGCAGTCATTCCGGAGTTATGCTTGAACATAGATATGAGCGTACATCAAAAATTGTGGTTTTTAATTAATAAAACATTAACAGTAATTAATTTTGATTTGGGATGTTTTTAGTTGCCTCAGCCATGTTTTAATACACTTGTTTGTAATATGTCACGATTTTCCCTTGTAAATTGTGGATTTGTATAGAAAGACAGAAGGACAGACACATTTCTACTTATATATTAGATTGTATGAAAACCTACATTACCAATCCCAATCACTTTGTGCTCAGAATCTGCCATCTGTGACCCCCGTACATTGTAGATTTTGTTTACACAATCACCTGCAAAATACCCAATCGCCCCAGTTTATAACAGATGTATGGGGGTCACATCTCCAAATGCCACCCGCATACCACACAGGGTAAAGTGGCATGGGGGGAGATTTCTCAGTGCTTGGAGAGTGAGATTAAGCACCAGCCAATCAGCTCCTAGCTGCCAAGTCACATGATGCATTATGGCAGTTGGAAGCTGGTTAGATGGCAGTCATTCTCTGTCCACTATATCTCTCTCCAAGTTTTAGTACATACACCACTTTGGGGGCGCATCTATCATGAGCTATTAAAACCCAATGTGTATGATAAATGGTGATCCAGCCAATCAGCCCCAACTGTCATTTTTTAGACACATGACAGCAGCTGATTGGCTGGAGCAACACTTATCATACACATTGGGTTTTACATCTCAAAAACTCGCTGATAAATGGTCTCCTTTACCTCTCTCCATCTTATCTCTTTCTAAGCTGTCATGAATCTCCCCCAGAGTATAAGGTAGGACATATAGTAATGTGCAGCTAACTCCAACTGCCGCCCGCATGCCACACAGGGTGAGAGGACATAGGAGGAGATTTATCACAGCTTGTAGAAAGGTAAGGTACAGTGGGGAGAGATAAAGCACCAGCCAGTTACTGTCATTTTGGATGGCAGTTAGGGGCTGATGGTTTGGTACTTCACCTCTCTCTGGGCTCTGACACCTCTCTCTGCCCCCTTAGTATAGAATCACTGCCCCTAACATCACTTACCAGGATCTTCATGACGGCTCCTCCATCTTCTCTGGTCCTGGAGCAGCCGTCTCAGCTCTCTTCTGCTCATCTCCAGATGTTAGATGCTAAAAAGGAAAATACAAAATAAAAAAATCCAGGGAAAGCACAGATTTTATTGTGCGCTGTGTATCACGATCCAAAGCCAAAAGTATCACACTAGATGCCGAAACAGTCTAGTTCGCTCAGCCAGAGGCAAGAGTTTAGCACATCCGCATCAACTGCTTCAACCGCTTTAACTCATCAAATGCCACTGATGGTCCAGTCTGCATGGGTTTTATACCTGTCCATAGGATTCAAAATGGCCAATCAGCTCTCAGCACTGCAATCCGGCGGCCATATTTGTTACTGGCATAGAGAAAACCAGCTATTGAGAATAAGTATTCCCATGAATGTATTGAGTACATTACACAATATTTCTACAAACTTTATAATAAAGCCCCACCCACTACCCCATAAGCACCTCCCCTGCGGGGCCATAGATTTGGGCTAAGTGATGGCAAAAGTGGCAGTTAGCTGGTATGGCTCATGGTAAAATCTCATCTCTGTCCCATTGCTATCACAGCTTCCCCTGACATCTGCTCCATCCCAAATCATTACTCACCAGCCTGCAGCATAGTAATACATAGGCTCCAACTGATACTGTGGTCATTTGCATATCATTTATTTTATCTGAAATTTGCACAAATTGATGTTAAAATGCAATAATGAGAGGTACAGTATTAGCGTATTTAGGTATTTCTGAATGTTTTCAGAATATTACAGTGCAAGGTGGTGTTTTTTGTTAGGTTTTTTTTTGGTACTTATATGTTAGCTGGGCGCCCACTAAGCAAATAGCTTAGTGGGCTATTCTGCGTAGGCAAATCGCATCGCATCGCATCCAATGTTTTTCATGCGATGTGATGCGATTTTTCCATAGGGTTCTATGTTAGTGACTTTACTATACAATATTGGGTGCCATGGCATCCGATAATCGCATCGCATCCGATGTTTTGCATCCGATGTTTTGCATGCAAAACATCGGATGCGATGCGATCTTTCCATAGGGTTGTATGTTAGTGAATTTACTGTACAATATCGGGTGCCATGGCATCCGATAATCGCATCGCATCCAATGTTTTGCATGCGATGCGATTTTTCCATAGGATTGTATGTAACTTATTTTACTATACAATATCGGGTGCCATGGCATCCGATAAAATATGGGATCAGATTGTATAGGGTTTTATGCCATATAATGTACTATCCATGTATTGTATGACATACTGTATAATGTGATGGACGCATCCCCCCACTATCCACGCCACCACGAAGCACGCGTCCGCATGACCTTTTCATACCCCCACTATCAACGTCGGCGTGGAGTTGATTTTATATAGTGTGGCGAGCGGCCGCGAAATACATGTAATGTACTACGCGTCCGCTCGCCACGCTTCGAGCTCGGTGGCTCACTATATATAATCAACTCCACGCGGACGTGGATAGTGGGGGTATAAAAAGGTTGGGCGGAGGCCTTCCGCTGCCCCTCGCGGGGCTCGTTGCACTCGCCACGTTTCGGGGTGGCGTTGATAGTGGGGGGGGGTGCGTCCATCACATTATATGTCATATAATACATTGATAGTACATTATATGGCATAAAACCCTATACAATTGGATCCGATATCGGATCCGATATTTTATCGGATGCCATGCCACCCGATATTGTACAGTAAATTCACTAACATACAACCCTATGGAAAAATCGCATCGCATCCGATGTTTTGCATGCAAAACATTGGTTGTGATGCGATTATCAGATGCTATGGCACCCGATATTGTACAGTAAATTCACTAACATACAACCCTATGGAAAAATCGCATCTGATGTTTCGCATGCAAAACATTGGATGCAAAACATCGGATGCGATTATCGGATGCCATGGCACCCAATATTGTATAGTAAAGTCACTAACATAGAACCCAATGGAAAAATCGCATCGCATGCAAAACATCGGATGCAATGCGATTTCCCTACAGTAACGTACATATGCTAAATGGGCACCCAACTAACATATAAGTACTGTTTTTTTTTTTTATTTGGTGGGAGAACGCTTACAATAACACAAGAGCAGGGTTGCCGACCCTCCCGGAATTTCCGGGAGTCTCCCGTAAACCGGGTCCCCCTCCCGGAAGGGTGGGCAAACCTCCCGGATTCAGGGGGGACCCCCGCTGTCCCCCGGATCGCGGCATTAAAATGCCGCAACCCTCGGGTCTCAGAAGAGGGGGCAGAGCTAAAATGACACAATCGCGTCATTTTAGCCCCGCCCCCTCCACGGAGATCCGTGAATTCGCTGGGTTAACATCATGGGGGGGGGGATTAGTGATGTCACGCTTAAGCCCCGCCCCCTGAGCAGCTGCTGAAACTCTCCTCTCCGGGCTTCACCTGGAGAGGAGAATAATAAAGTCGGCAACCCTGCACAAGAGGGTTTCTCACATATGTAACACCATGTTACACAGTAAGGGCAGGGCCAGATTAACAATGGGGCGGATGGAGCTGCAGCTCCAGGCCCCTCATCAAAATAGGCCCATCAGCATTTGCTGTGCTGTAGACAGGAATTTTTCCCCCTAACTACAGCAGCCTACCAGTGTTTATTTGGGGTCCCCCCCACACACACTCCGGTTACATTGGCAGACCAAACGACATGCAAAACCTGATACTCATGGCGGTGCAGCGGAAGGCCTCACAAGCCGTCTCTGCTCCACATACGGGGTCTCAGTCTAAAGACTGTTATTAATAATACGTGTGCATAAATGGCTTATAACTAATCAACACGTAAAGAAAAGATACACCCCTACTAACTATATATTGGATATATAATATTTGAATATATAAATATTTGTAAATATATATAAGTTCATAAATATATACAGTATAATAGATATACACACACCCATATATACAGTATATAGATAAATATTGTATCGGCGCTGACTACTGCCAGCCATAGTCAGTAGCAGATTAGTAGAAGCCTCAGACTTAAGCTGGGTACACGCTGGTAGATACATCTACAGATGGATCAGGCAATGTGTGTTCTCCATACAGGCGGTGTTATCCGTCAGGACTGACATCCCAAATAGGCGGGAGCATGAGCTGTCAATCACTGATAGCTCCCACGGCTGTATGGGCGGTTGGCAGATCACCAGTACACAGCACAATGCTCCAACGCAATATATCTGTGAACGATTCAGCCACATACAAGTTATACTCACCCCAGGGTGGCTCACAGGTAGGAGTGACTCCACCCTGGAGTGAGCATAACATATATTAGCGTGCTGTATGTTCCTGACCTGACTCTACTCCCTATTTCAGCCACATACAAGTTATACTCAACCCAGGGTGGCTCACAGGTAGGGGTGACTCCACCCGGGAGTGAGCATAACATATATTAGCATGCTGTATGTTCCTGACCTGACTACTCCCTATTTCAGCCACATATAAGTTATACTCACTCCAGGGTGGCTCCCTTCACTCATGTAGGGGTGACTCCACCCAGGAGTGAGCATAGCATAATACTTGGATGCTGCATCAGATCATTTACATATGTCACACACTGCACAGGGGGAGGAGACAGCCGGTTCCCCCACATATAGGGGTGTAAGGCTCGTACTCTGGCCCTACAGCAGAATTTAGGGGCAATATCCCCCCGGATTTCTCCTCACAGCCCTGCGTAAGGGTCAGTCAGACTCAGTAACGGCACATTTAAGGTTACTGCTACTTCCAGGGCTTTGGGCCTAATTCAGATCTGATCGCAGGACAAATTTGTTCTCAAAATGAACCAAGCCATGCTGCACTGCAGGTGGGGCAGATGTAACATGTGCAGAGAGCATTAAGGGGCCTACACATGGGGTGATTTCTGTGATCTGACTAGAAATGAAGCACATGTGTATGCCCCCAGTGATCGCGATGCGTGGTCCCGCATGCGCCATTGCCCACAATGATACAGTGCATCCGCTGTCTTTCCTGCTAAGATCGCAGCGTTTTGTCTATTAGCATAGGTGAGACGCTGCTCAGCGCGGATCACTCAGCACATATTGCGGGGGCATTGCGGGTGCTGGCTGCAGCTGGTATGTGTGCTGAGTGATCCGCGCCTAAACACGTCGCTCAGCATCGGCTCCCCCATCACCCTCTGTGTACGGGGCTTTAGATTTGGGTGAGTTATTTTGTTTCTGTGCAGGGTAAATACTGGCTGCTTTATTCTTACACTGCAATTTCGATTTCAGTTCAAACACACACCCCATGTCCAAATCTAATTAACATAAGTTTTTCACATTTTTTGAGTCTATATCGACATAGACACCGTATAAGTGTACTTCGTCCCCTGGCATGGCTCGTTGTGCTTGGCACACTATTATATATTATATTGTCCTGCTATACCCACTAGAGCAGTGGTGGGCAACAGACGGCCCGCGGGCCACATGCGGCCCGCGAACAGCACCTGACTGGCCCGCCACTCAGCGCTGCTGTATGTGTCTTTGATGGCGGCTGTGTGTTCGCACGGCGTAGCTCCGTGTAGCCGACGCTGCACCTGTGTGTGCCTGCGCGAATGGCAGCAGGACTATACCTCGCGCTCACCCTGATCACTGACAGCGAATGGTTCCTGCAGGAGGATATGAGCCTGCACTTCTCTTATCTCCTGCCTCAGCCCCGGCATTTCCCCGCCGCCCCTGCGCCTGATGGCGACCGCTGATAGAGTTGGAAGCCACTGCCTGCTGCTGCTGTGTATGTCCAACACCTGAGCATTGCTGACGCTGGGCACACACTACTGAAAGCAGAGCACTGTGCGCGGATCACAGGGAGGTCATGGGAGGTCTCTGGCCGCTGCTGGGATGCTGCTTCTGTAGGGACGGGCTCTCCGCCACACATGCCACTCTCCCCAGGACCTGAGTATGTCCAGTGATCACTTCAACACCACAACACTGTGTAAACGGTATTAGTGTTTCCCTGTTGTACCTGTGTAGTATGTGTTACTAGAAGCCTGCATCCATGTACCCTTTGTGACTTGTTTTATAGTTAATATTTATATACCCTATGGTGGAGTTGCCTTGTTGTAAAGTTGTTATTCTAGATTATTCTAGATACATGTACCCTATAGTGGAGGTTCCTTGTATAGTTCTTATAGACACACACCCTTTTGAGTGACCACACCCCCTAGAGTGCGGCCCTTAAATATCTGCTGTAAGTATTAAGTGGCCCCCCAGCTGAAATAATTGCCCACCCCTGCACTAGAGTAATAACGTATGAACAAGTCGGTTAAGAAAAACTCATGTCGACCAATAGAGGCTGACCTTGCTGTGCCCAGGACATACATTTCCTTTGGTGTTCTCCCCATTGTTCTCTCCTGCTCCGCCCTCATCCACATGTACATACCGTATTATGCCTCATTCTGTACCGCACCGGTGGAAGAATAATAATCATTTGCCATCAGCACCGTATGGCGTATAGGATAACGGTGGTGACCAGGTACACACTGACGGTGTCCAAAAACTGCATGTTGGCAGGACCGTAACTAGGAGCCCTGTCTGCTACCCGGAGGATCCATTCTAAACCTTTATTAAGTACAATGCGTTCCATGGCTGGAGATTTGGGATACATACATCGGCACCCAATATGGGGCTCTGTAAGTGCCCTTCCCCTCTCATACTACAGCAGCCTACATTGGGAATGCCGGCTGTCGGGAACCAAGCATCAGCATATTAGTCCATGTCAGAGTTCTGGCAGCGGTCAGGATGGGATACGGTCCTTAGGTTGACAAGGTCGGAAGATCAACACAAGCATTAGGTTTATAATTAGAAGCTTTACAGTCAAAAGGTCAACATTTTCAACTTTTTTATTTTCCAAAAACAGGCGGTATTTCATACCCTACCATCCACCAGGGCGTGGAGGGAGAATATAATACCTTGCCGAGTGCAGCGAGCCATGCGAGGGGACGCTCTACAGTGATGCGGTGTCCATGTAGACTTACGTTGAAATTTGTGACAAAAAGCGTCAAAAACTCATGTCGACATTTTGACAGTTGACCTTCTGACCCTAGCCATGTCGACCTATTTCATGTGTCAACCTATGCCCTGTCGACCTAATGTATGTCGACCTTCATACAGTCGACCGTATGACCCATACCCGCCAGGATTCCATCAGCCGGCATTCCCGACCGCTGGGATCATAAATACATCCACGGAGACACAAAGATTTGATGACTGGAGACAATGACACACCCCCCAGCGTCTCCAATCACTCACTGTCAAGTGGCCACGCCCCCTTCTTGGCTGCACACGCACCTGTGACGCACACAGACTGGTCCGAGTTGGTTCTGGTCCCGTCTGTCACTGATGTACATTACCCCGACTTCTACAGCTCATGTTCTTACAGGCAGCCAGGGTCCTCTATAATCTGCCCTTCACAGCACAGGTGCCCACGTTCTAAGCCACACTGATTATATGGATGATGGTGCGTTAACAGCTGCGCCGCACAGGATGCACCTGGGCCCCTAATTGCCACCCTCCATGTTAGTCACAAAATGTTTGCGCCTGTCGGTCATTAATGTCCTATGCCAAATTATTCTGTATGCCATGAGATTTTGATCAGAATGCCTCCATTTATTTGGTTCAGCTTATTTGCATTGGTGCCGACCAAGACATTGGCAATCAGCCATCCGGAAACCTTTGCATCGTTACGTTACTCTGCCACCCCCCTACCCCCCAACTCTGTCACTCCCCTACCCCATGCTTTATACTTTGTACTACACCATGGTATGTGGTTGTGTATTCTACTCATGCTCTGTTTCTCCACTGTGTTTTTATACTTAGGTGGTGCCTTACAAATAATTATTAATAAAACCCTAAAATATATAATATATAGATTAGCCTGACACACACCAGCAGTGTACTAGGTGACCTGTGTATGCCCGTAGCATCTATTCCCTGGAGATGGGGGGCTGGGCAGCACCCGTGGCCCTGGGCATGGGATATCGTACCTAATGCCACCATCAACAGTTTGGGCGAGATGTACTAAGCCTACAAAAAAGATAACATGGAGGGTGAAAAACCACCAACCAATCAGCTCATGTCATGTTTCAAACCCAGCTTATAACATGTCAGTAAGGAGCTGATTGGCTGTCGGTTTATCACTCTTCAAGCTTAGTGCATCTGGTCCTCTGTCTAATAACAGTATGCGGCTTCACATTCTGGGGCTTGGTGAGAGTGACAGCCTAGCAGAACCCTTTTAGAAATGTAGGGACCATTCACAGTCCCAACCTTTAGTGATCCAAGTATAGGTTCTTTTTAAACCGTAGAACATTTCCCAGGACCACCCACCCTGCAACATATATTTGTTAGAATTTTTTACACCAAAAAGAAAGATGTGTGAGACAAATGAGAACTAATCCAATGTATCCATCTACGTATTACAGGTTGGGATTAACGTTACACTGAACCCCCAAAAAAATAAACCGAATAAGCAGATTAAAGCTTAATCTTCCATTTATAAAGATCATAGCTACAATTTAGGATGCACTGGCAATTACATGACTATATAATATGATCTCTCCCAAATATTAGAGGAAAAACACCTCTCCCCTAGTATTTACCACACAGCACCGGTTGTGGAAGCCCCACCCACCATGGACATTCCAGCTGCATGTTTTGTTTTTTGTTTTTTTTACTTTTCTGTATTAGAAAATACTATTTAACTTAAACGTCAGCAGGGTTAGTGAGGCGTAGCCTAGTCACTGCCTCACGGAGCTACACCTAAAGCATCTCTGTACATATTACATCTACCACATGACTTGCGCTGAAGTCACCGCCGTATTTGCAGAACTGAAGAGTTATTCTAAAGCCTAGCGTCGGGCCTTACTTTATAAAAGTGATCACCTGGTGGTAAAACAACTCTGCTTACAAGCCATGACTCTCCTCCATCAAACTGAAGTTCATTGAAAGTTAACCAACACCTTAAAACAGTATTGTTAAAGCCTCAGAAAAAGTAGACCTCCCTTTCCACCGGTGGCTGCTAGCGATGGATGAGTCACTGTAAAGTGGTTGACAAGTCTCCACCAGATCTTCTGTCTGAGTTTGGACATCTAGGGACAGAAGCCTTCTTCAGGTTCTGCTGAAGACCAGGCCTATCCCCCCCACCCTTCCTAGAGAGTATCTCCGATATCAGAAAACTGATCTGTGTGCCTACATCATCCCTGAGCACATCGGGGAGCTAGATAGGTCTCAAGTCCACGTTTTCAATGTCATCCACATCCCAGATCTCAGACAATAATGGTGTCAGTTTCTTGTCCTGAAGGCGGAGGGCAAACACCTGCTCCGAGTGCACGCTGCTGTGTCCGTAGGCTGACCAGCTTCATTAACATCAGGTGATCCTGCGGGAGAGAGCAAGTGGGGGAATAACCATTATATGACATGGATGAGCCACACCTGCATTATAGTTATACCAAGGTTATTGGGGTATAGGTCATAGGGTTGACTCAATGAAGCTCAATATACATTGGGTCGACCACTGAAGGTCGAAAGTGCTTAGGTCGACACCTGAAATAGAATATATTTCAAATACTGCCTGTCGGCATGTCGGCTCAAAAAACAGTAAAAAAAAACATGTCGACCTTCCGACATAAATCATGTTGACCTAATGCTATGTTGAACCTAAACGCATGTCGACCTTGTCCTATGTCGACCTAGACACCTGTCGACCTACCCCCCTGTCGACCCAACGGTGTCGACCTAATGACTGTCAACCTAAGTGTGGTCGATAATTCGACCATATCCCCCTCTGCAGGCACACTGTCAAAGCAATGCTGCCACCTCTAGGCCAGGAGGAAGTTATGCGCCCAAATTAGTAAATCGATCACTCTTTTCAATCAAAATCTCTCTAAAATGTAACTTGTGAGATTACAAGAACTTCCCCAAATCTACATCTGTGTGAAGGACACTGACAGGGGTATGTAGCTGCAGCCATCTACCATCAAGTGCCCTTAGTTGGTGGAGACAGATGTTGAACACTTGCTGTACCATGATCGCTATTAAGTTTATCTACACTTTTGGGGTGGCTGTCTAAAGTACCTGAGGCCTCTTGACAGGGCCGGCGCTACCCACTCAGCGGCTCCTGCGGTGCAGGGATGCGCCGGACTGAAGAGGCGCTCAAGCCTCTCCCTGCAATACCACTCTGCTTCTGCCGGGACACGGTGCCTCCTGTACTGCGCCTGTCATACAGTCAGCATCGCTGGAAGCACAGCAACAACGCAGAGCTGACTACCGCATCGGCTATCACTTAATTGGGTCTTCCCCACCGCGAGTGTCCCAGTTACCAGTATTTTCAGCAATAGCCTGGACACAACTTTTTAACCACCTGCTGTGGACCTATTGCCGTTGACCTGTTGCTTGTCTATCTTCAATTGACACAACTAATGTATGCCCAAACTGGCTCAACTGAAACAAAGAAAGTACGGATTCTTACCCGTTAATACGCTTTCCTCTACTCCACCATGGCAGCTGTACTATGGGTTTCCCCCTCATTAGGTAGATCTGGAAAGGAAAAAAAGACACAACACTGCCCCTATATAAGGACCGCCCCTACTGAGGCTCAGTGTCTTGATTATCAGCGAGTATGCACTCTAACATAACATAACTTAACTTAACATACTTATATTGCATCATATATCCCAAGGGAGGGAATAATGCTGCCATGGTGGAGTAGAGGAAAGCGTATTAACGGGTAAGAATCCGTACTTTCCTCTACCTCCCCATGGCAGCTGTACTATGGGTAATACCATAGCAGTGTAAAAAGAAAATTTTTGGGTGGGACCGAATAAAGAAGAAATAATACCTCATACGGCTGTAGGTTGTAGCCACCTACGTGTAGGTCCACTTTAATTAATTAACGTTCTTTCCCATTGTTTGGGAGCTTTTTGTTTATATTTTTATATTACTGCGCTCAGTATCTTCCTGCCCAGTTTCGCATCACTGGAGGACTCGATATCCAAACTGTAATGTCTAGAGAAAGTGTGGGCTGACGCCCAGCAGGCTGCTTTACATACTTCTTCTAGGGATGCTGCTCCCTTCCTAGCCCAGGAGGACCCTACTGCTCTAGTGGAATGAGCTTTTAAACTTTGTGGGACTTCCTTGTTGTTTAACTTGTATGCTTCCGCTATACATGTCCTGATCCATCTAGCGATGGTTGTTTTTGAGGCTCCGAGCCCTTTGTTCTTGCCTTCTGTCACAACGAAGAGCCTTTTTGTTTTCCTCCAGTTCTCAACCCTTTGTAAGTAGATGGTTAGTGCTCTTTTAACATCTAGTTTGTGGAGCCTTCGTTCTTTTTCGTTAGCTGGTTTTGCGCAGAAGGACGGTAGTACTATCTCTTGATTGATGTGAAAAGATGACACTACCTTGGGCAGGAAGTGAGGATTTGTCCTTAGGACGACTTTGTTTTCATAGAAGTTCAGGAACGGCTCTTCTGCCCAGAGGGCCTGCAGCTCCGACACTCTTCTTGTGGATGTTACGGCCACCAGAAATGCCACCTTGGTTGTTAGCCATTTAACTGGTACCTCTTCCAGGGGCTCGAAGGGGCTCTCAGTTAACGCATTTAGCACTAGATTAAGGTCCCATGGTGTAGTTGGACTGCGGAATTCTGGCCTTATCCTCTTGGATGCTTGTATGAATCTTTGTACATACTTACCCTCTGCAATTTTTCTGTCCAGTATGGCGCCCAGTGCGGATACCTGGACTTTTAATGTACTAACCGATAGCTTTTTGTCCAGGCCGGATTGGAGGAAGTCAAGTACTGTTGGTATGGCTTTATGATCCTTCCTCTGAGTTATACAGAATTGTGTATATGTTTTCCAGATTCTGTAATATGTGCCCGATGTTGAGCTTTTCCTGGCCCTTAATAGAGTCTTTACCACTTTTGAGGAGAAGCCCCTGTTTACCAGGGTTCTGGTTTCAGCAACCATGCCGCTAGGTTCCAGTCTCTGGGCTGATGCTGCGCATATCTTCCCTGCCGTAGCAGGTCTTCTCGGTCTGGTAGTTTCCAGGGCCCTGCTACTGCCATCCTGATCAGTTTCTGGAACCAGGCTCTCCTTGGCCATGTGGGTACGACGATTATTACCGTTACCTTCTCCCTCTGTATCTTGTTCAGTATCCTTGATATGACCGGAAATGGTGGAAAAACATACATCAGGCCTTGCTCCCACTGACACGTCAGCGCGTCTGTATCCCAGGACCCTCTTTCCCAGTGTCTGGACACGAACTTCTCCACCTTCCTGTTGTCCCTGGTTGCCATGAGATCTATTTCTGGATAGCCCCATCTCTGAGCTATTTCTTCGAATATTTCTTGGGATAATTCCCACTCCCCTGGTTTTATCTGCTTCCTGCTCAGGGCATCTGCTTGCTGGTTCTTTTGTCCTGCTATGAATACTGCTGAGAGGCTGCTCGTCCAGGCTTCTGCCCAGTTCAGCACTGGTGCTGCTGCCATCATCATTGATCTGCTTCTTGTACCTCCCTGCTTGTTGAGGTATGCTACTACCACCAAGTTGTCTGTTCTGATTACTATGTCTCTCTGATACAGTTGGGATTTGAAGTGCCGACACGCTTCCTTCACTGCATTCATTTCCCTGATGTTTGAGTGAAGTATTCCTTCCTGTCTTGTCCACTCTCCTTGGGCTGCTGTCCCTTCGCATACTGCCCCCCAGCCTGACATGCTGGCATCGGTTGTCAGTAGCACTTGCTCCCCTGTGGTGAAGGACTTTCCTTGTCCTAGTCTTCCTCTTGTCACCCACCAGAGCAGGTCTTGTTTGGCTCCTTTTGATAACATAATTCTTTGTGTGGTCCGCTTGCTGTCCCCGTCCCATTGAGACAGAAAGCAGTTTTGTATGCTTCTTGTATGCAGCCTTGCCCAATTTACAGTGTCTGATGCTGCCGACATGAGGCCCAGTAACCTTAGGCAGTCTGCTGAACTGACTGTTCTTCTTGACAAGAAGTAGTCTATTTCTTGTTTTAGCTTTGTTATTCTCTCCCGTGTCAGTATTGCTTTCATTGTTCTTGAGTTTATAATGACCCCCAGGTACTTTACCGCTGTTGTGGGCTGAAGCTGGCTTTTGTTTAGATTTATAATCCAGCCATGTTCTTGAAGGAAGTCCATCACCCTGGCCCTTATTCTGGTTGGTGCGGTCGAGCCGCATATGCGGCTCCGACCGCACCAGACGAATCCCCGCCTACAAGACGGATCGGCACGGCCGTCCGTACACGGACGGCTGCCGATCCGCATGAAAATGGCGGGGCGTACGCCTCCACCATGTTGGGAGCTGCCCCCTGCATTCGATGGTCGTCGACCATCGAAGGCAGGTCCGCACGCCCCGGCAGCTCCCGCAAGCTGAGACCACACGGACAATCGTCCGTGTGGTAGCTTGTATGGGGGCTGAAAGCTGACATCCGGCGACGTCAGCTTTCCGCCCCCATGAGTTGCGTCATGCCCTCATTAGCATGCGTACGCCCCGCGTTTGCATGGGAACGCCCATGAAACGCGGGGCGTATACATAGGGAAATGAGGGCATGAAGCCCCTCACTCCCCTATACGCCCCCTTTGCGGCGTAGTAACGTTATGTGCGGCGAATTCGCCTGCACATGCGCAGATTGACCTCTGCGCATGTGCAGACGGAAAACATCGGCGGTACGGCCGCACGCGGGCCGTACCGCACGAATCAGAATAAGGGCCCATGTGTGTGTGACTTATCGCTTGTTCCTCTGACCGTGCCATTACTAATAGGTCGTCCAGGTACGCCCATACTGTAATGCCTTCCTCTCTCAGCTTTGCCACCAGCACTACCAGGACCTTGGTGAATGTCCTTGGAGAGGTAGACAGGCCGAATGGCAGAGCCGTGAACTGGTATGTTATGCCTGATATACGGAATCTTAAGAATTTTTGGTGCCCTGGATAGATTGGTATGTGAAGGTAGGCATCTTTGAGGTCTATTGTAGTCAAGAAAGCGTTTCTCTTTATGTCCGGGAGTATTGTCCTGAGAGACTCCATCCTGAATTTTTTGGCTACCACGTATGTGTTCAGTCTTCTCAGGTCCAGTATAGTCCTGAATCCTCCCGATTGTTTCTTGACTACGAAAAATCTTGATTGCCACCCTGTCATCTCTTGTCCTTTGGGGACATTCACCACCACTCCTTGTGTTATCATGTTTTGTAGGCTTTGTTTTAACGCCAACCTTTCTTCCCTGTCTTTTGGTATGGGTGAATCTTCCAGCCATACTCCAGGGTCCCGTACAAATTCTATTTTGTATCGTGATGATACTGCTTCCATCACCCACTTGTCTTTTGTAGTTCGGGCCCAAGCTGAATGAAATTTCTTCAGCCTGCCCCCGACCTTCTGCTTGGCGTCATTGCGTCTGTCTATATCCAAATCTTCCGTCTCTGCCCCTTTGGCCACGAAAGGAGCTTCTTCCTCCAGACCAGGGTCTTCTGTACCCTCTGCCCGGCCTGTATGTCCTTGCCTCCTTAAAGTCTTGGAACTGGAATCTTTGCGATCTATTTGGTGTTTTCTTAAAACCTCTGTCCTGGGGAAGCCACACCGACTTTCCCCCCGTGGTTTTTGATATGATGTCGTCTAAGTTCTTTCCGAACAAGTAATCACCCTGGAACGGGAGTGATACCAGTTTATTTTTAGACTGGGCATCCGCGGACCACGGTTTGAGCCACAGTGCCCTCCTGGTTACTGCGGTACTTGCGTTTGATCTGGCTGCCAGTCTGACTGCGTCTAATGATGCATCACAGATAAATTCAACGGCAATTGCACGTTCTGGATTATTTTAAGGAGTTCTGACCTTTTCACTCCATCCAGTAAGTCGGACTCTAAGTCCTGGCACCAGGATCTCAACACCCTCGAGGTCACTGCTATTGCCGAGGATGCCTTTATGGAGGCCCCGGACGTTATGTGTTGCTTACGCAAACTCATCTCCATCTTTCTTTCCATTGCGTCTTTAAACGCATTGGCGTCTTCAAGTGGCAAAGTAGTTTTTCTCGACAACCTGGCAATGGCCGAGTCTACTTTGGGAGCCACCTCCCACTTTTTCACTTGCTCCGTGTCAAAGGGGTACATCTTATTAACCCTAAGTGGCACAGCTATTTTTTTGTCTGGGTTAGCCCACTCTTCTTCTACTATGTCTTGTAGTGGCTTAGAGAGGGGAAATGACTTGGGCTTTTTCTTTTTGTCCTTGAAAAGGAGGTCCTGTAGCTTCCCTTCCTCTTGCGGATCCTCAATGCTGAGTGATTTATTTATCAGGATAAGCAGGTTATTGAGGAGATCTGGATTAAAATCCAGCTCCATTTTCTCCTGAGTCACCTCCCCTTCTTCCTGTAGATCAGTGGCGGGGCCTTCCCCTGGGTCAGAGTCCTCAGAAGGTGGGTCCCTGGGCCTTTTGTGTGACCCCTTCTTCAGATCCTCCTTTGTAACAAAGGTGTCTGCTAGGGAAGTTTTAAGCATAGCGACCAAGTCCGCCATTTGTTCTGGCCTCATTATGGGGGCTTTTTTACAATTCTCACACACCGTGCTTTTCCATTTATCAGGCAGGGGTGTGTCACACACCGAGCATTTAGCCACATGCAATTTTTTGTGTTTCTGTTTAAACTCCAGTTTCTCCTTACTTGATTCTGACCTGCAAGCACAGAAGCCCTACTTAATAACTGTTCAATCCAATACGCTTACTAACATTTTCCTCCTGGCTTACCCCGATTTTCCTTGCTGCTTCCTATCCTCTTCCATAGCTGCAGAAACACTGTCAGCACAAATACGATAATCAGCAAATAAGCAAGGGATAAGCGATATAGCGCTCCGTTAGCAAGCTAACAGTGGAGCCTTACCCTGTGTCCGTCTGGATTAGCGAGTCTCAGCAGCGTTTTCTGTCAGCTGCAGCGCCATTTTAAGTGCTGGCGTCCCCCTCTGCTTGTCGGAGGGGCGTGCTCAGCCTCGCGCTCAGTGATGATGTCAGACGCTAGATACACATCCACGTGCGCTCGCGCGCCAGCTTGTATTTCACTGACGTCAGACGCCGCGTCTGACGTCGCCCCCAGCGCCTCCTGCGCTCGTGCTCCGGAGCCCGTGTGAGAGGAGAACGCCGCCTAGGATGGCGCGCGATCCCCGTTTGAAAGTTAGGCGCTCCGGACAAGGATGTATCAGGTACAACTTGCGGGGGTTTGAGAGACCATAGCCCACAGCCACCATAGCGGAGGGGTATCACCAGACAGGTGTCCCAACTACACTGGGTAGCGGGTAGCCTTGGATTGCCTAAACCCCTGGCTGCACTAGGCAGTGGGGAAGGCAGCAGCAGTGTCGGGGTAAGCCTCCTCTACCTGGAAAGGAAAAAAAGACACTGAGCCTCAGTAGGGGCGGTCCTTATATAGGGGCAGTGTTGTGTCTTTTTTTCCTTTCCAGATCTACCTAATGAGGGGGAAACCCATAGTACAGCTGCCATGGGGAGGTAGAGGAAATAACACTCAAATTATTGAAACTCACAATGCGCCATGAGACCGCAGCTTTGTGTATATTCATGGAATCCTAACCCTAAAACCAAACAAAAACACAAACGAGTAAATCCTGACACCGTTTTCTCATTTGTGTTTTGGATTGGAACAAAGAAATAGGAGACTATTTTTGTATTCCCTTCCTGATTGTAATGTATACCTCCACAGGTTGCACACCCTGCCAGCCGTGACCTACGCAGTGCACCCCAGCTGGTTACCTCAGATGGTTCCTCCGCAGGCAGGATGTGCTTCACGTGGATGTTTAAATACACCATATATCATACCGATACACAAGCACCCGCTTTCCTTTATTTGCATTGGGTCCTTATATGGCTCACCTCCCACAATGTAACCTCTGTAGTGCACCCAACATGGCTGCCTCATGTGGTAAACTTGTGAAATGGGATGAAAAATACATGGATCTGACTTTTCTTCTTGGGACCCCACTCTACCCAGCAATCACTTAATGTTGTGTCATTTCTTTTAGGGGTAAGCTATTCCACCCAGGGTAATCCTACGCTGCGCCTAAGATGGCTGCCTCACCTGCTACCTTGTTGGGGGGGGGGGATTCACAAATCGTGGAAGTTTTAACCAAAATGTCTGCACCAACACTGCATTGTGCTAACTTTGCTCTCAGGGCTTTATTTTATGTCTTTAAATGTGTGTCTTATCCATTGCTGTACCAGATCCTATGTATTATGTGCATTGTTTTCATGTCTGTAAAGCGCCTTGAGTCCTGTTTGAGAAAGTGCTCTATATAATTCAAAAACTTACAACGAAGCATTATAGCTGGCAAAAAAATGGCAGTGGTTCCTGGCATGAGTATTTCCATCAATGCTTTTCCAGTACAGTATAGGTCAGTGGTAGCCAACTCCAGTTCTTGAGAGCTACCAACAGTTCACATTTTCCAGACAACCTAGCTGCTGCACAGGTGGACTCATTACTCACTAACACATTTAAAAAGATCCACAGGTGGAGCTAATGTGGGTATGCAATCTGGGATCACGGCTGTCGATCCCCGCCAACAGCCGTGATCCTGGAACGTTTGCGGTCAGATCAACTGCATAACGACAGATGGGATTCAATGTCCCATCTGCGATGGGGGCATGGCCGTGAAAACGGCCGTGGATTATTGATCTGCGGCCTGGATCACGACAATTATTGATCTGCGGCCTGGATCACGACAATCCACGGCCGTTATCCAGCATCAATGCTGTCGTTAATGACAGCACTGAATAGGGAGCAGCCATTATTTCCCACGTCGGAAATAGCGGCGGCACATTGCATAACTCCCAATGATTTCACTTGTGATTCTGTGAGGAGATCTGGAAAACATCAACTGTTGGTAGCTCTCAAGGACTGGAGTTGGCCACCCCAGGTATAGTGTATCTAATACCCCTTTCACACCAGCCTAAATTCCCAGGTTGGGAAAATTTGCCATGAATCAACCCTGCTATCTTGCAGGGTTGCTTCTGGGACCAGCCCAAAATACAGGCTGGTGTGAATGGTACTTTCCCAGCATCCCGGTTTGCTGACACTCTCCGCAGATGGACGTCCGCTTGAATGGCACAGGTGACAGCGGGGCAGCCGCTGGAATCCCTGGCAAAGATGCCGCTGCTGTGTGGTGTCCCTGATGTATATACTGCCACCTGCAGGCACAGAGCTGCGAGACAGCGGGCGGTAGTGCAGGTACAGGCAGGGCCTTTTCCATTGCTCATGCTGTGGAGGACAGGCCCAAGGAGAGACAGAGAGCTAGCCATTGATCCCTCCAGATTATCTCTCCCTCCTCAAACCAGAAAATGCAGGTCACAAGGTTGACCCTATGAAGGTCAACATACATTAAATTGACCACTGAAGGTTGACAGGATTTAGGATGACACCTGAATAGCTCAACATTGCTAAAGTCAACATGGTCGGAAGATCAACACAAGCATCCTGTCAACAATGGGAAGGTCCACATGAGTTTTTCACTTTTCTTTAGCCAACAGGTGGTATTTCCTACCCTACCATCCACTGCAGCGTGGTGGGAGATAAGAGTAAATGGGGCAGATGTAATAAGCCTTAACAAGAGATAAATGCAAGGGTGATAAAGAGAGATAAATGTCCAGCCAATCACCTGCTAACTGCCATGTTACAGGCTGTGTTTAAAAAAAGTCAGTAAGGAGCTGATTGGCTGGACGTTTATCTCTCTTAATCACACTTGCATTTATCTTGTTAAGGCTTAATACATCTGCCCCAATGTGTATAAGTTGTCCAACAAGATTATGCAACTAATATACAACCAGGTTAAAACATAGGTGAGTATCATTCATGTTGTTATACAGGTGAAGATATAGGGACTAAACTGGGGTAGCCAACTCCAGTCCTAAAGAGCTACCAACAGTTCACATTTACCAGACCAACTACCTGGTGCTCAGGTAGTCATAACTAACTGTCACATTTTCCAGACCACCTGGCTGGTGCGCAGATGTGCTCATTACTCACTGACACATTTTAATTAATTCACTTGTGATTCTGTGAGGAGACCTGGGAAATGAGAACTGTTGGTAGCTCTCGAGGACTATTTGCGACCTCTGGGCTAAACACAGTATAATTCGACTTCGGAAAGAGTAAATTCGAGTGGTATTTGAGTGCAGCATTAAAAGCCGGAATCAGACCTTTTTCCGCAGCCCTGCCAATTATTGGGAGACTGTTCGTGGTGCACGTGCGCAAGGTCACCCTGTGAACAAAACCCGTGAAGGCTCGTCATCGCTGGCCTTTCACATCAAAATTGACAGGCGGTGGAGTTTTTGGGCTGCACCCCAGCATTTTGCTGGGGGTTAAAAACGCAGGCAGCTTCCGCCCGTTGTGAGGGAGGGCCACTGACTTCAGAAACAGCTCCAGTCTGCCCTTGGCCAAGGCAACGCCTAATGAGTCTAGGCTTACAGGAAGTGGGCAGCGGCATTCGCAGCCCTGCACAGGGGCGGAATTTCACTCTGGTGGGGAGGCAACTAACTGATCCCTGGGCTGCAAAAAGTAGCAGCCCAGAGATCAGTTCCAAAATGGGCCCTCCCCCAACAATTCTGTCCTCTCCCTCCTCACCTTTTAGGTCATGCACAGGAAAGCATTAGGGCAGTGGTTCCCAAACTATGTGCCTAGGCACCCTAGGGTGCCTCAGGACACTTGCAGGGATGCCTTGGGTTGGTGGACCAGGATCAATTCAGATTATTTATGGTCAATGTAGCAGGCAAAACCAGTGCTTGTGGCTGCCAATCATAATATATGTGGACAAACAGAAGCAAATCCTGTCCCTCACCAGATAACTGTGACATATAAACACAATGCACTTCATTTAATATTTTTATTCTGAATTTCTCGATAAGAAGCATTTGGCCTAGGGGTGCCTTGAAAATATTTTGATGCTCTAGGGCAGAGGTGTCAAACTCAAATTCATCGGGGGCCGCATCAGCAGTTTGGTCACCCTCAGAGGGCCGGTTGTATCTGTAGGACTATGTGTCCACTCTTTATTATCATAAATTATTGCAACTGCATTCAATTACTGTATACTCAGCAGTAGCATTTTCCTCCTGCTATTGCTGTGAACTGCAGTGCATTAGGGCACACGATGCCTGCACAGGGGGGCAGCACTCAGTCTTAGGGCATATGTCCTGCTTATTATCATGGGACACAGCAATTAATGATGGGCTGCAATGTGCCAGTGCACACACACACACACACACAGGCAGAGAGTTTGACACTTACACGCTCTGATGCGTCCACTCCAGTCTGAGCTGCTCCACCAAGGACACAGCTGCGCTCTCACACAGGCGCATTTCCCCCTCCCTCCTGTGAGTAGCGCTCCTCGCACTATCTATCCAGGAGTGGGGGGCAGCATGCTCCCGCTCACTGTGCAGTGCACACTCAGCAGTAAGTGACCTGGAGCGCACAGCAGCAGCAGCACCATTCACCACGACGGACCTGCTCTTTCCTCTCTCTGAGTCCTATACAGCAGGTGGGAGCGGAGGAGGGGTTGACGACCGGCGGCACTGCGCTAGAGGGCAGACGTTCTCTGGCTTGTAGGCTCCCGCGAATGCGCTGAAGAGGCGGCTTTCTTGTTTAAAAAAAAATAAAATAAGCGAGAATAAAAAGGTGAAGGCTGGCGGCGGCTGCGCGGGCCACATGAAGAGGTCTGGCGGGCCTTGCGTTTGACACCCCTGCTCTAGGGCGTCGCGATTCAAAAAAGTTTGGGAACCCCTGCATTAGGGCTTTTAGGAGTACATAAAGCATATGCCGTAGATTGGAGCCAAGTCAATCACAAACATTAAAAGCAGTTGGCGAGGGAGTGAGAGAGGCTGAATGACAGGTGCTTATTATCCTGCTGCCAAGAGCATTATCTGGGGACCACGCGGCTGGGAGTTGTTCACCCATAGGGTTACAATATTGTAATTAAATGCATGTTTGCAAATGTCATCAATTTAACTTTGTGTAGTTGTATAAATAATGTAATGGGAAGTAGCTTTTGTGAGGTTTGACAATGTAGCACGAGAATATGTTCAGTGACGGAAGCTTACCTTCAACAATTACCTATATTTATAAGCATACAATACAATTGTATAGAAGTTTGATACATTGTTTATACTACATTGCAACGAATTACATGTAAATACTGCTGCTAAAATGCACTGTGCATAAGTGAATGGAAAAAAATTAAATTAACAAATTATTGGACCAAACAGTTATAAAATGCTCATCATAATCAAAAATGGTGGCATACAAGCACCCCCAAACCATAAAAAAAAAAAAAAAACACCATCCATTGGTAAAGTCATTACCTATAACCAAAAAGATTGTTATGGAGCCCATACACGGTCCGTTGTGTACGCCCGCACATCACATAGTACGGTACAAAAAGTATGTGCTGCACATACTTTTTGTACTAGGTACACATCGTATCGGATCGCAGTGCATGCACTAGGGATGCGATCCGATCCGATGTGTACTATTTAAGTCCCAAACGGATCCGTTAAACGGACCGTGTATGGGCTGCTTTAGGCCTTAAAACCAATGAGGTGGCGAGTTAAAAAAAAAAAATATATATATATATATATTGCTTAGCTGCCTGCAACATTTCTGAAATACCTTCAAACCTGCCCCAGTATGCCAAAAAACGGCAAAATAAAACATTTTATAAAAAGATACAAATTTCCAGTTGCAATGGGCGTTCAAATATTTTATCCATAGAAAAGTGAATTTCAATCAAATCATTAAAATCAGATTACAAATGAAAGATCACAATAGTGAACCACAATGTTTATTTTCCTTTAAATGGGCATATAATTATGTGCAAAAACAGAACCCTCCATATCTCTTCTGCATATTGTCATTTATACACATCTACATGCCATGGTTTTATCTGCCATATTTGAAATGGGTAAAACTCTCAAAGGAACAAACAAGAAAAGTATTCATAATTTAATAGCAAAAGCACCAACTTTAGTGTAGTGCAAAATTATATTGCTTTCACCAAATTCAAAATTGTGTGTATGCTGTCACGATAGGTAATAAAGATGTTGATTTATTAAGCTCGGTGAAGTGATAAAGTGTCTGGTTTTTATCACCGGCCAATCAGATCCTACCTGTCATTTTTGAAACAAAGCCTTTAACTTCACAGTTCAGAGCAGATTGGCCGTTGACAAAGTACCAGCCACATTATCACTTCACCGAGCTTAATAAATCTGCCCCTCTATGTGTTACCATTTGGGAAAAAACTAGTATTACCCTAGAATCCCTGTTTCAAAAAAATATATAATTTAAGAATTGCATATACTAAAAATCGCTATAGGAGTACTGTACAGAAACCTACATAATACATGGTTTAGTGGAACACTGCATACGGCATCACATTGGCCACTGCACAGAGTGGCCTTCTTATTCTAGTTGTAAACATAAACAAATCTGTTGTTCTCCATGGTGAGATCAATGGCAAATTCTGCAAAAAATGCAAAATTCTGTGGCATATTTGTCTCACAAATGTTTTTTTAATTTTTTTCCAATCCTTCATTCTATTTCTGAACTCCCTAATCCCCTCCCCTCCCCCTCATGGGTTTATCCCAAAACCAGTAGCTAGCTAGCAATGACAATGCAGTGCCATTGCTGTCTTTCCACCACATGAACCGTGTGTAAAAAAAAAAAAAAAAAATAATGATGCACACGTAAAAAAACAAACAAAAAAAAATGATACATTCTTGTAGCATTTCAGATACTGCATATTTTTTATGTAGCTTGGCAAGGTACATTGCCTAATCCTATCAACGATGTGATAAACCATTATTCAACCTCTAAATGAAAGAATTGACTTGTTTCTCTTCTAGTAACAATTTAATTCTAAGCAACTAATTACTTTGAAAATTGACCTTAGTGTTATAGGTCTGGTCTATATGCATGCATATACGTTATGCTAAAATGGTCTTACGGTTATTTACAAAACAAAAACTACGTTCACACTTCCTGCAAAAAGGGCAGATCAGACACAAAAATGGCATGTGTGCAACCGTTTTTTACTTTTACATAACATCAGATTATATTAGCCCACATTTCTTTCATCAGATACGGAAACGGTCAAACTGGGTTTAGAAAATAATGCGTGTGACACCTTGGCTAAAAGTTTAATATTATTTATGACAGTCACACTGATGCAATGTACGTTAGTGTAGGTTTAAAGCTATTTCCTGTAAGAAAAGTCAACTAAAATTCCTAAAAATAGTCAATAATATAACATTTTCTAAGTGACGCGTCATTGTGGAATTGTCAGCATGGACAAGGCGCCTCACTCCTGGATGTGGTGAACAGCTTTCAAATGTCGCTTAACCCTCCGTTTCTCCTGAAAGCTCTTTCCACATAGCGGGCAATTATGAGGACGTTCCCCTGTATGTACTCGCTTATGCTTAGAGAAGTTGGAAGAATTATTAAACCTTTTATAACATACATCACACTGGAAGGGTTTTTCACCGGTATGGATTCGTTGATGACTAGAAAGCGCCGATGACTGTGTAAATCCTTTGCCACACACCTGGCACACAAATGGCCTTTCACCTGTGTGTACCCGCAAATGTTCCTTTAGATCGGTAGCCCTTTTAAAACGCTTCGAGCATACAAAACAAATATAAGGTTTAACTTCCATTTCCATAAACTGCAAGTCATCTTGGTCATCAGAATTATCCAAGTTGGAGTCCCAACAGTCCATGGTCCTTTCCAATAGAAGGTCTTCTGGTTCCGTAACATTGCAGATTTCTTCTCCTTTTATATTCTCTTGGCAGTTTTCAGTTTCACTTGGTAACAGTTCCTTGCTGGGACCTAGAACCTCATTTGCAGAATGGAGATATTTCAATTTAACTTCCATTGTAGTCTTGGGATTTTGAACCTGGCACTGAAATTTTGCAAGATCAACAAGATCATCATCCACATACTCATCATCTGTAGAATCATCAGATATTTCCACATAGATTTCATGTTCCCCTTTCATATAACCATTCAGGATTTGAGCTCCGGAAGTGGCAACATTATAGTCACATGCAGGAGACCTCGACATCTTTGCCTTAACACAATTTTCCAAAATATCTTTGAACGCATGTCCTTTGGCTTCGGCTCCGACATTGGAGATTGAGCACTCCGAAGGTATTTCCACAGCATTGTGAAACCGCACCAGTGGCTTGATCTCCTTAATGTCACCATCATTTTTGTCTTTAATATCTGCTGCCATTCTTGCACATTGAGGTTGCCTTCCATCTACACCAACGATCTCTCCATTTCCTTCATTGATTTTTTTCTCCGATATAAATTTGCAATCTTCATCGTCATTTAGTCTTAATGTAGGCAATATTTTCGGACCGTTTCTGCTCATATTACTATTATACAAGACCGCACCCATGCTCTTCGGAAACCCCATGCCATTTTTGCTTCGGAGTGGCTGCTTTATTTGGGCGAAACCTTCTTCCATTTTAACTTTTGCAAGTATATCCTGCACCGAATGGGTACGTTGGTGCTTCTTAAAATTGGAAGAGTTATTAAAAGTTTTCCCACATACATTGCAGTGGAAGGGCCTTTCTCCAGTGTGGATACGCATGTGCCCAGTCAACACTGAAGACTGAGTAAAACACTTTTGACATATTCTACAGCGGTATGGGCGCTCTCCTGTATGGACCCGTTCATGGTCCTTTAAATCTGAGGTACGCTTAAAGGCTTTGTCGCAATAGGAACAACCGTATGGCTTTTCAGACAAGAACGGACTTCTGACTTCTGCTTGGTTGGCTAGATCTGGAGCCTGGCCATGAAGACGCCTATGTTTTATAAAATTAGAAGCATCTTTAAAAAGTCTACCACATACTTCACACTTATACGGTTTTTCATCAGTGTGAGTACGCTTGTGAGTTAGTAAAGAGGAGGACTGTGTGAAGGCTTTGGCACATAATTCACATTTATAAGGACGTTCCCCCGTGTGTACATTATAATGGTCCTTCAAATTGGAAGTGCTCTGGAACTGCCGGCCACAGAGCTGGCACTCAAAGCGGTTAATGGCGTTATGCATTTGCTCGTGAAACATCAGCTCAGACACATACGGAAATTTTTCAGAACAGAGACCACACTCGAGTTCCATCCTAGCAACAGGGTCTTCCCTGTAGTATTCAAGGTCGTCAAGCTCCTCTTTAACCGCTAAAACTGGGGGAGCTGGAACGTCTATATTTTTCACGTTTCCCACCTTCATTGCCATCCCATCATGAAGGCTTTGTACAGAAGTACTAACCGCAATCGGACAACTAGAACTATATGGCTTTGTGCTGCCTTCACTGTCTTTATGGCATGGCCTCAAATTGCTATCTTCTTCATTCTCTGTGCTGCTGAGCATTGCAAGTTGGGCATCTGCGAGATTTTTGGTCATGCTCAAGGTTTTTGCTGCTCCTGTCTACATCAAAAAACCTAAACATAAAAAAAGGAAGAGAAATGAATCAATGAGAAATAGTGCAAGTAGCAAATCAGCAATGCTTCATTAGAAAATACAACTATTTATTTGTGTGCAACATACATGCCCTGCACTCCATCAGCACCCAGCACTCTAGGTTGCAGCCTGATCAGCCAATTGGTTGGTCAGGCCCAGGGTCTATTGACCTGCTATGTTGAAAAGAGTGGAGAAGTTATCCATAGTAACTAGCTTCTACATATCATTTTACATCATGTACTTGATAATGCTACCTCAAAATCCGATAGGTTGCTATCGCCAACTTTGCCAATTATTGATGTCTCCACTCTATTCAGAATGGGATCATTTGGTCTACAGCAAGTTGGTTGACAGTCATTAGGTCGACAGTCAAAAGGTTGACAAGGTTTTTTTTTACCCAAATGTCGACACAGTCGACATGGACACTGGTTAAAGTGCACCGCATCGTCTCGCATGGCTTGCTACGCTCGGCACACTATTTTATTTGCCCACCACGCCCTAGTGGATGGTAGAACATGAAATACCGCCTGTCAGCACAACGGGTCCAAAAACCCTATGTCAACCTATTGACTGTCAACCTAATGCTTGTGTCGACCTAAAGCCATGTCGACCAACTTGATGTAGACCAAATGACCGTATCCCCTCTATTCATTACTTGATACATCAGCCCTCGTGTTTAAAAAAAAAAAAAAAAAAACAACATTAATTGACTAATTGGAACTCTCTCTGTCCAAGCTTTCATTAATCTCCCCCAAACGCTATTCTAAAAAGTTGTAGATTTTGACATATTTGATAACCCATCCTACATCTAAAAACACTGCACTTTTGCAATATACTCATGTGGGAGAAAAAAACACGACACGTTTCGTCTCTAAGACTTCATCAGGGGTAAAAACCAATAGCTGAATTAAGTATGTGCAGCTGGTCCTAGTAGGAACTTCTGCTTCATTCAATAAAAAAACATCACAGTGAATCTTCCTATTCTGGATGCAGAGCAAGGAGGTCATTACAAAAACGTCCTGCACAGATATTCTTCCTAGCAAGGATCTGTTCAAATAATTACAGAAGGCCACCTTCCAAATATATCCAGAATTTTCCTTATAACTGGACCATACCATAAAATCACACTGTGATGTTTTTTATTGAATGAAGCAGAAGTTCCTACTAGGACCAGCTGCACATACTTAATTCAGCTATTGGTTTTTACCCCTGATGAAGTCTTAGAGACGAAACGCGTCGTGTTTTTTTCATCTATAATAAAAGGACTACACCCTGAAATGGACTGGGCCTAATCATTGCGAACACCATCGAATATAAGGAAACAAATTTTTGAAATGCTTTATTGATTTTATTATGTTACATTGGGTGGGAGGTACAGATTTTGTAATAGGTAGCGCACCCCAATCCCCCCCCCCCTTCTTTTGATACTATATTATTCCTCACTAACAGGAGGAATTTTGGTGGTGCTGCACACACAATTGAGTCAGACCCCTGTGTGTGTGTGTGTAATATATATATATATATATATATATATATATATATATATATATATATATATATATATATATATATATATATATATATATATATATATATAGTGTCCAAGCCTGCCGGCACTCAGCGTAGTAGACAACAGTCCCCGGTGCCCAAAGAGGGCTAATACATACACTCCAAACGAAATGATGGCACTCGAGAGGCAGATAATAATGCGAATGAAAAACATATATTGTCAAGCTTTCGGGGACTTAAACCCCTTCTTCAGGACAAACACCTACAGTAGGTGTTTGTCCTGAAGAAGGGGTTTAAGTCCCCGAAAGCTTGACAATATATGTTTTTCATTCGCATTATTATCTGCCTCTCGAGTGCCATCATTTCGTTTGGAGTATATATATATATATATATATATATATATCTCTTATATATTTAGCCAGATCTGTCACTCAACCCCTGTGGAGAACGTTCCTGTGTAAAACAGTTTCACTTTCATGTGTATGACGTTCCTGTGTAAAACAGTTTCACTTTCATGTGTATGACGTTCCACCCCCTTGACATCACCTCCCCCCGCCCAGCCAGGGCTACAGTACACGCCCACCATCCACCATTACTCCACAGCTACCATCCACCATTACTCCTGCACATCCCTACCCTCTGCCAGGACCCCCGCGACCCCCCTCCCGCGATTCGCGGGACCCCCCGCGATTTGTGCCCCCCCCCCCCCGCGACCCCCCCTCCCGCGATCCGCGGGACCCCCCGCGCCCCCCCCTCCCGCGAATCGCGGGACCCCCGCGCCCCCCCCTCCCGCGAATCGCGGGACCCCCGCGCCCCCCCTCCCGCCATTCGCGGGACCCCCGCTTTCCACCCTCCCGCGAGTCGCGGGACCCCCGCGACCCCCCCTCCCGTGGTTCGCGGGACCCCCGCGAACCCCCCCTCCCGCGATTCGCGGGACCCCCGCGACCACCCCGGTATCCGGACTATTGTTAGACAGCACTTACATCGACAGCCATTACATCGACACCATTAGTTCGACAGCTCAATAGGTCAACATGGTTTTAGGTCGACATACCATTAGGTCGACATGTCATTATGTCGACAGCTCATTAGGTCAACAGCTCATTAGGTCGACAAGTTTTTAGGTCGACACTGCCATTAGGTCGACAGTGTCTATGTCGACAGTCAAAAGGTCGACATGGGTTTTTTCACTGTTTATTGAGCCGACATGTGCCGACAGGCGGTATTTCATGCCCTACTATCCACTAGGGCGTGGTGGGAAAATAAAATAGTGTGCCGAGCGCAGCGAGGCACCGTGCCCGAAGCATAGCGAGCGGCTGCGGTACACTTCAAACTGTGTCCATGTCGACATTTCGGCCAAAAAAAACAGTGAAAAAACCCATGTCGACCTTTTGACTGGCGACATAGACTCTGTCGACCTAATGGCAGTGTCGACCTAAAAACATGTCGACCTAATGAGCTGTCGACCTAATGAGCTGTCGACCTAATGAGCTGTCGACATAATGACATGTCGACCTAATGGTATGTCGACCTAAAACCATGTCGACCTATTGAGCTGTCGAACTAATGGTGTCGATGTAATGGCTGTCGATGTAAGTGCTGTCTAATATCCGTCCCAGACCCGACCACCCCCTCCCGCGATTCGCTGGACCTCCGCAACCACCCCCTCCCGCGAAACGCGGGACCCCCGCGAGCCTCCCGCAAATCGCGGGACCCCAGCGACCCCTCCCTCCCGCGAGCCCCCTCCCGCGATTCGCAGGACCCCTGCATCCTCCCTCCCGCGATTCGCCGGACCCCTGCGACCCCCCCTCCCGGCATTAAAAGGGCCCCCCGCGACCCCCCCTCCCGCGATTTACGGCACCCCCCCCTACTGTGATTTGCGACCCCCCTCCCGCAATTCGCGCCGCCCCCTCCCGCGATTCCAGAACCCCCCGTAGCGCCCCCCTCCCGCGATTTGCGGGCCCCCTCGGCACTTCTCGCGATTTGCAACCGCCCCCTAATTCACACATTCGGGGACCCCACCTCCCGCGATTCATGCCCCCCTCACGCAATTCACGGCACCCCCCCACACACCCCTTCCTGCGATTCGCAACCCCCCACGACCCCCCCTCCCCCGATTCATGACCCCTCCCGTGATTCACGGACCCCCGCACCACCACCCCTTGACTCACGGCACCCCACGCGCCCCTCCCGCAATTCACGGACCTCCGCAACCCCCCTCCCGCAATTCACTAACCCCGACAACCCCCCTCCCGCAATTTGCGGACCCCCCTTCCCACGATTCAAGCCCCCCCGCGCCCCTGTCCACGATTTGCGGACCCCCGCCCCCTCCCGCTAACCGCGGATCCCCACACACCACCCCCCCTCCCGCAATTTGCAGACCCCCCAGACCCCCTTCCGGCAATTCCACCCCCCAGCGGATCACCGCGGCCCCCGCTCCCGCGTTTCACGTACCCCCGTGACAATGGGGGATCCTGTACCACCACAAGCAGGTACCGCCCCTAGGTGGGAAATCCGGCCCTGGCTGCCGCACTGCAGGTTTCCCCACTGCCCTCTGCACCAGCGCCACAACTTTTATCAATGTCTTGCCCACATACCACTATTATACAGCCTCCTGCTCTCATGCACGCTCACTCCCTCCCAGTGGGAGGAGACGCTCACCCACTGCCGGGAGCTGCATACTGTCCCCCACCCTCCTCCAGTTCTAGGGATGCCCATCGACCATCAATGATTTTCAAATAATCGATGGTTTATGGCCGATGTTGAATACTTTTGCCATCAATGTGGGAGGACACTGCCCTGCCTCCTGTTCTCCTGCCCCGTAACTTCCGCCAGTGGAGACCCGCTCACCCTGTGTTGCCCACATTCCCCTATCATGCTTTACCGCCCAGCCTCCTGCTCTCATGCACCCTAACTCCCACCCAGTCGGAGGAGACACTGACTCCTGTATTTCTGTGCTGCCACGCTGGACCCTCACCCACTGGCAGAAGCTGCACAGTGTCCACCACCCTCTTTAGTCCCCCGTATGCCCACACACCCCTATCACTACCCAGCTTCCTGCTCTCCTGAACCGTAACTTCCACCACTGGGTAATCGCTGACGCTGTGTTGCCCACATACCCCTATCATGCCTCATATCCCAGCCTCCTGCTCTCATGCACCCTAACTCCCACCCAGTAGGAGGAGACACTGACTCAGGGCCACCGTCCGGTACTCCTGTGCTGCCACGCTGGACCCTCACCCACTGCCAGAAGCTGCAATACAGGGCATCTTTCATACAATTCTAACCATATTTCTCACAATACAAATGTTCACAAATTAAGGGGCGTAGCCCCTTACGCCGGTGTGAAGAGCGCCCGTAGGGCGCGATGAATCACCTAGTATATATATATATATATATATATATATATATATATATATATATATATATATATATATATATATATATATATATATATATACATATACATATACATATATATATATACATATACACACACACACACATATACACACACATATATATATATACACACATATACATATATACAAAGGAGAGGCCCTTTTCCTGCGCTTATAGAATGAAAGCAGCAACTCTGAAGGGTCTTCTGCTAGACAAGACCCAATCGAATAGACATAAAGAAAAAAGGGGGGGGATCAGAGTGCGCTAAAGAACAATATGTCACTTAAAAAGGTTAATTATAAGAGATTTTATCTGATTGACTGAATGCTTATGCGAGAGACAGTGACGGGCCAAAGGTTGGTCACTATGCCCAGTCTGTAGGGCTTGATAGGAACACTTTGTTGAGACACAACAGTTCTCATCCTTTGCCCCTCCGCAAGGGGTTGCCGTATTCGCAACTCTTGCGTGTTAGGCGCATTACATCTGAAGAAAGCCAGGTACCTCAGGCGTTGGATGATATGGTGGACAAATTTGTCCAGCGGGGTTATCCACGCTCCTCCCTAATACCCATCAGGGACAAAGTTTTGGCCACCCCCAGAAATAATACCTTAGTGGTTAAATCTAAACCCACATTTGACACAGTTGGTAGGATCCCATGGGTCAATCGTTTCTCCTGGGATAGTAACACCACTACGGCCCAGGCCAAGAAGTGGTGGCCTGTGGTATCTTCTGACCCAGACCTGCCACTTTTGCGAAATACCCGTCTTATGCCCAGCTACTCCAGACAGTCCAATTTTAAGGATCGCCTGGTGAAGTTGGACATTACGGGTTGGGATAAAAAGGTGCCATCTCATTTTTTAACTAGGAAAAATGGTTGCTTCAGATGTTTAGGTTGTATTACATGTCGTACCATGACTGTTGGGTCCAATTTTAAACATCCTCATACCCAGAAGGTGTTTCAAATTAAGTTTCCTTTGACATGCAGTTCCACGTATGTTATATATCTACTCACGTGTCCATGTGGCTTGTCCTATGTGGGGAAAACCCAGCGCCAATTCAAGGAGCGCATGGCCCTACATAGGACAGCCATTAATCAAGCCCTACAGACTGGGCATAGTGACCAACCTTTGGCCCGTCACTGTCTCTCGCATAAGCATTCAGTCAATCAGATAAAATCTCTTATAAATTGACCAGATCCCCAAAAATCTTAGGGGGGGGTAACAGAAATAAGCAGTTACTTCAATGCGAGAGCAGGTGGATTTTTAATTTGGGCACGTTGGCCCCGGGAGGCCTTAATGAGACACTGGGGCTCCAGTGTTTTTTGTGAAACTGTATGGTATTGATATATTATAATTTTTTCATCTTTCTCGATATATATCCCAACATGTGTATACTACGGTGTTTTCTTTACTTTAATTATTCCATGCTATAGCCATATGTGGGGTTGTCTGCCTGGTGTGGTGCACGGTGGGATCGATTTGAGTTGACATGTTGAGTCGACCCCGCTGTTTGCCACATCAATATTATATGTATCATGCCATAATGTTTTGCACTTGCCGTTTTTATTTTTATTTTTATTTGCATTGGGCCACATGTTCTGTCAGTTTCTCCGCTTTATATATTGCTGTGGTTATCATTAATTGGTGTTTTTGCCATTCATCATTTTATCAATGATGACACATTGTTTGTTTACCGCTATTGTTGTCCTTTGTTGCATAGCAACGTTCTGCCCTCCGGCAGTCATATGGAACGTCACACTCCCGGCGGCCATCTTGTGATTGGCGGGTGGTGCGCGTGTCAGTGGTTGGCGGAAGCGCAGCTGCGAGGCTGTCACTTCCGGCTGCCTGCACGCAGCACACCCGCTGTCTCAGTAAGCTAAGGGATGTGTTAGACGCTTCTTTTACTGTCAGCTGGACCCGAGGGACGCCCACAGCCATGAGTACCTTTATAGGTTACCTGGCATTGTGGGACGCTCCCAGTTCCGGCAGGTGAGTGCAGGGCGTGCTTGATTGGGGTGGGGGGAGGGGTGGGATGGGGTGTGTTTTTGTGTATATATTGCCATATGTTTTATAATCTTGTGTGTGCTGTGTCCATCCCTGACGACGGGGGGTAACCCCGAAACCGTTGGAATAAAGGACATTTTAATTGCAGTCTGCTGAGTGCCGCTTCCATTCTTCCATATATATATATAGTTTTTATTTGGTGATGGTAATTCATTAGAGTTGCTCTACACCACACTAGGAGGCGCTGTTCTCTCCCTTATTTTTTTTTTGAAAATTCATCTACCTGATAACAACTTGAGAAAACGCAGCCACCCTAAATGGGAAAGTGTTATTTCATTGTACGTGGACAGTCACCATTTAGCCACATTCTTAGTTATTTTTTGTTTGATGAGAAACTTGACTTTACTAGAATAGAATGTAGCGCCCTACTCGGCACAAATTACAGACAGCCACCTCAGGAGGCTGCAATTTTAAGTGCGTCCCCCACTGCTATTTGAAACCAAACTGAGCAACAGTTAAATTGCTCCTTTGGGCTTCACTAGTGGCAGTCAGGAGGAAAACCATTTCAATTCCCACATTGTGTTCCTTTTCAACACAAGCCTTTTTTTTTTTTTTTTTAAAGCAATGAGTAGCTTATACAAGTGATGATATTGGAGTTGCCCAATACAAAATAACTTGGAGGGAAAGGCGAGGTTGGCTAGTGATAGTGAATACTGCAGAATAAGAGATCATTTTAAAAAAATAGCTCTCACAAAAAACTTCCAGGCTAAGATAAAAGCACCCTGAATTTTTTTTTTTTTTAACAAAATTCTGTTTTCAGCCTTCTTTTTCACCATTAAAATGCAATAAGGTAATTGAAATTGCATGAAACTAAAAATATAGCCCAAACTTTGCTGAGAACAATGGCCTTTGTCCCAAGGCTCACACACATCCTAGTCCTGAGATAACTGTATTTGTGTAAATGCCTAGAAAACATGAAAGGCGCTATCTGACATGACTTAAAGATGGCCGCCATTTAGAAAAGTAAAAATTAAATAAAAATAAAAAATAAAAAACTGGTTTGAACTATTGTCATAAAGGGGCAGTACGGATGGTTTAATGGTTAGCATTACTGCCTCGCAGCACTGAGATCATGGGTTCAATTCCCACCATGGTCCTAACTGTGCAGAGTTTGTATATTCTCTTGCGTGGGTTTTCTCCGGGTACTCCGGTTTTCTCCCACAATCTAAAAATATACTGGTAGGCTAATTGGCTTCCAACAATATTAACCCAAGAATGTCTGTGTGTGCGTGTACATGTTGTAGGGAATATAGATTGTAAGCTCCACTGGGGCAAGGACTGATGTGAATGTTCAAATATTCTCTGTGAAGTGCTGCGGAATATGTGTGCTCTATAGAAGAAACTTAATAAATAAGGGGAGACAACTTACAAAAATTTATTTTTAAAAAGGTCAAAAACCTATTGAACTACGTTGTATGAATTGACCTACACAAGTGCGTTGTCAAACAATACTTCTTGCTATTTCCTAGGACATTGGTTCCCACTCTGGGTGCTTCGGGACACTTAGTTGTGCTCTGGGTTAGTGGTCCAGGACCAATTCTAATTACTTATGGTCAATGTAAGTGATAAAACCAGTAGTTGTGACTTGTGACATCCAATCATAACATATCTGGACAAACAACAATGTGCTCAATTCTATTCAAAACTATGTAAATAGCCCCGGGAGGGAGCTCCTGGTGCTATTCTAATCGGTGTGCTAGTATTGGAAAATGTCAGCATTTTCCGACTTAAGAGCGCCAACGCGATGCTATTTGCACCACACTAGGGCACAAAACAGCATCGCCGCCCCAGTTTTGTTGGATTTATGCTTGTATCCTGGGTGGGTGTGAGCAGAAATACACTAGCAGGCGATAGCAGTGCTCTGATTAGAATAGAGTCGGGAGTTCCCTCCCTAGGATGACATATAAACACATTTTACTGAATTTTTATATTATTTTCTGACTTTTTGAATAAAAAACTTTTTACCTAGGGGTGCCGAGAAAAAATTCTGATACTACAGGGTGCTATGATTCCAAAAACATCTGAAAAAAAATACTGGCCTGGGGGTGTTTATAAAAATATATAGGTAACAAATGCAGACACAACGGGAAAAGTAATGAATGACGAAAACAGGGCAGTAAACATCTGTGCCGCTTTTAGAATGCAAAAAGCCTTACACAAATGTATTGAACACAGTATATGAGTGGGTAACAAAGAAGGAGGTTAAATAGATAGGAGCAAATCAAAACAATGCTTCCGAATTATCAGAAAGCTACACACCGTCACAATGTGCACATAAGTGGGGGGGGTTGTAATGAGCTGCAGTAGGACACTAGCTCTGTAACGAGACACAAATAGCATCCACAGATGTGTTCCAATGGAACAATCTAAGAATGAGTGCCAGCTCCTTTGATAAGGCTATAGGCATGCAACATTTGTTGACACTTGTCTTTACATTCCATTGACTGGACAGATTTACAAATGTCACAAGCCCTTATTGATTTCCTCATCTCTATACATATTGTTATTCAAATAACTGTTTTCCAGCCCCGATTATTGCAGAAAGCACTGATATAGAAGAGAGGAAAGGGATGCACATTATTAATAAAATAATAGTTATTAAAAATGATATACATCTGTAAAACAAAACAAAAAAAATAAATTTAAAAAGTTGATATTTTTCGACAAATTACTATTCGAGATAAGGCAATGCAAGGTTTTGAACTTGTGCTTAATTGAACCTACCCCAAGGCAAATCCTAGTGGTTATGGCCCCTATTCTGGTTCACTCGCAAAGGCAAATTCCTTCTCAAATGGACAAAACCATGTGCACTGCAGGTAGGGCAGATGTAACTTGTACAGAGAGAATTAGATTTAGGTGGAGTTTTACAATAAAGTGAGAAATATATTGCAGTGTAAAAATGAAGCAGCCGGTATATTCCCTGCACAGAAACAAAATAATTCACCAAAATCTAATACTCTCTGCATAAGTTACATCTGTACCCCCCCCCCCCCCCCTGCAGAGCCTTGTACTTGTGTAGTTTCACGGTGGCACTTCCCTGCGGATCGCATGCAAATCGATTTGCGTACAATTCGATCCGCGATGAGATTTAGCACACCCTCACTATCCACATCATCCCGAAGCACGGCGAGCGCGGAAAACGAGCCCGATGCGTGGATTACTTGAGGTGTAATCCGCGTGCGCTCGCCACTCTTTATAAAGTCAACTCCACGCCGACGTGGATAGTGGGGATATGAACAGGTTAGGAGGACGCGTACTGCATCGCTAAATCGCATCACAGATAGAATCGTATGCAAATATTGCATGCGATCCGCTGGTAAGTGCCGCCGTGAAACTACACAAGTACCCCTACTTTTATTGTTAATACAGAACCACTTTATTCCCATACAGTTTATGCTGCCATATTCTAGGCCAACTTTCATCCAACAAGTCGGTTGGTTGGAATACATATCTGGTATTGGATGGGAGCAAATGTAATCTGTAATTTGTCCCGAAATCTGGAAACGGACAAAACCTGTTGCTCAGACAAGGTACTGTAGTTGAATGTGTTTGATTTAACCCTGCTGTTCTGTTTTGGTCTATTTGACCCAAAATGAAATTTGCTTCTGTATAAGTTAAACATTTACGTAATTATGATTTCCATATTTTAGGAAAAATATTTTATTTTTATTTTAAAAAAAATTCTAATTATGAGTAGTTAGTACTAATGTACTTTTCGTATCTATATGACCCGATGTGAATATTATATTAGTAAATGTATGACTTCCATAAACCCCAACTGGAACAATAATTATCTTAAAGAGGAGAATATTTTTGGAAAAACACTCAAGCCCTACAGACAATGGGGCAGATGTATAAAGCCTTTTAAAGAGATACATGTGAGGGTCAAAGAGTGATAAACATCCAGCCAAACAGCTCCTGATTGTCATGTTATAGGCTGTGCTGGAAAATTGCAGTTAGGAGCCAATTGGCTGGATTTTTTTTTCACTCTTTATAATCCTTGCATTGATCTCTTTTTAAGGCTTAATACATCTGTCCCAATATATGCCACGGATAGTACATGGCCCTAACTGTGTGGAGTTGGTATATTCTCTCCGTGCTTGTATGGGTTTACTCCTACAATCCAAAAATATACTGGTAGGTTAATTAGCTCCCACAAAATGAACCCTAAAAATGTCTGCGTACATGTGGTAGGGAATACAGATTGCAAGCTCCACTGGGGCAGGGACTGATGTGAATGTTCAAATATTCTCTGTAAAGCGCTGCGGAATATGTGTGTGCTATATAAATAACAGCAGTAAATACCTATGTAATACAACTTTATATAGGTTTCTCATTTGTTTGTTTTGATTTGTTTATCTGAATGTTTATTTAATAAAAAGTTTTGAGAATATCCCTTATTTAAATATTAATGAAAAGCGTAATATTGACTAGAACAGTACATGAGTACGTTAGAACAACAGGGTTAAAAAATTTGACTGAAAGTTTTTTTCCTGTTTCCTGGGTTTGTGAGAAAATTGTTGATTGTCACTTGCTCCCATACAGTAGCAGATTTTTAGTATAACTAACCAACTATTTGGAGGGTTGGATGAAAGTTTGTCTATGGTATGGTCAGCATGAACTCCAAAAGGCAGCTTGTACAGGATTACTGAAGTCTTCAACAACCCCTGGATCACAGCAGTAAGCAAGAATGATAAGCCTTTAAGAGAAGTACTAGCCAATCAGCAATAATCCGGGTCGCTGATGTCAGAAAGGGGGCGGGGCATTGTCAGGGGTGGGGGAGGAGGCAGCGCTTGGAGCTGACGCTGTCTCCATTCTATAGTGTGAATGGGACCATGGTCGCTTGACGCAGGCTACTCGTTCACGCTGCACAGAAACTTGGGTTCCGACCTGGTATTACCCTTTCTTTTTACTCGGGACGGAATGCTAGGTTGTTGGACCTGGATAATTTCAAAAGGCTCTTTCACACCGTACATCGACCCGGCAACAACCCAGATCAGGCCTAGGTTATTTGTACAATGTGGAAAGGGGTATTCGTGTCCTATTTATCTGGGGGTTTTGTTCTAGATTTGGTCAGCACCATCTTTGGATATAGGGACTAATTCATGGCTATGCCGATACTTACACAGAGAAGCCATTGTTGGCTAATTGTATGCATCTAAATCGCACATGCGGTGATGATCTTGCAATGGGGGGGGGGGGGGGGGGGGAGAAATCTGCGTTGGATGCTACATCTTTGAACGCAAATGCAGAGATCTGCGAGTCTGATGGCTGCAGCATTAGCATATTATCCCACATTGGCAGCAGACATATTTGCAGCTGCAAATGCTTTAGCGAACATTTTGGACTCTGCCAGAGATCCAGTATCAAGCAGGCAGAACGCAGAAATGTTAGAATATCTAATAAATTATAATTTTTTTTATTATTATTTTGTTGTAACATGGGTTCAGAGTGCGCTTTCTCCATTCTGTCTTTTCCTCCTCTATAGGACTACCAAACTTCTGTTGCAGAAGCTCCCTATTCTATTGCACCCATATTCTGCAAGGAGAGAATCAAGTGTAGAATATTACAGTTACAAACTGCAGAAGCCGCTGGTGCTATTACTGTTTATACCAGAAATATTTTAACTACACTGATCATAGCAATAGTACAGGGGACACTTGCGAGCTACACAAAGAAGTCATAACATGTTTATACAATTACATTTTAAATGAGTTCAAATATATTTTCCCTAAACAGATAATATTGCACAACTATGGTTGCATTTCTGCTACACAGAGCCCTGCCACCATCCCAGTCACTCTGGTCCCTGCCCTCCTGCCAACACAACTTGCACACTGGCCTCTGCCACCTCACCGACCTGACAGTATACCAGGTACTGTGCCTCCTAGTTGGTATACTAACCACTCTGACCCCTTACACCAGCCTGTCAATATACCAGGTACAGTACTGTGTCTCCTAGCCAGTAGGTCAACCACTCTGCCCCCTTACACCAGCCCAACCACACTGGCCCATCAGTATACTGGCCACTCTGCGTCCTAGATAGGAATGCAGGGGGCAAAGGGTCTGATATACTATCTAGGATGCAGAGCGGCTGGTATACTGACGGGCCAGTGTGGTTGGGTTGGTGTAAGTGAACAATGGCTGGTATACTACCACACCACCCCAACCACCATGGCCCCTGCCTTCCTGCCACAACCTCAGTCACCATGGTCCCTGCCACCCCCCCGGTCACCAGGGCCCCTGCCTTACTGGCACCCCACATGGATCTTGCCTTCATGCCACCCACTCAAGGCTCCTGCCTTCCTGCCTCCACCCCAGACACCATGACCCCTGCCACCCCACATGGCCCCTGCTTTCCGGCCACCACCCCAGCCAAGCTAGCCCATCTCTGCTGTGCTGCCCTTGCATCCCTGCCTGCCCACTTGAAGTGCCAGAGCCCGAGCCCCCTCTGCCACAAGGGGATGATATCTCATCCGCCCCAATCTCAGTTCATCTCTTCTCCCGATATGCAGATCTGTCCCAGCTCCCTCCCCGGTCACACAGCACCCGGCGCTGCGAGCCTCAGCCGCCGGCCTACTGCCCCGGCTTCCCGGCCGCCCATTGTCATCCCCCGATCCTCCCATTGGCACGGTGGGGTCTTTGTCATCAGCCCCACTCCCGCCGCTCCACTTGGGCTTCCCCGTCTCCGCACCATGGAGGTAGCGTGTTACCTTCCGGTGCCTCTCGGAGCACTGGGCCGGGGCCTCCTCTCTGGGCCAGTCCGCGGCTCCAAACTTTCAGCCAACTGCAGTGCACCTCGCCTGCAAGAGCTCAGCCATCTTTAGCATCTTCCCATCCCCCATAGAGCTTCATTCCAGCGGCCTTATCATCCCTTTAATTTAGGGCCGTTAAAGGGGATGGCAGAGGCTTTGTTGTCTGCAGACAGTAACTCCTCCTCGCCAGATCCTTAAAGGGACAGCCCGCCATCCCTGTATGGCCCCAGCCAGGGACCTGTGGTGCTGCTGCTGCTGCTAACACTGCTAACACTCTGTATTGTGCACTCACTCCTCACATCCAGACATTAGTCCATTCCTTTGGGGCATATTTATTTTTAATTGCAGTCTGCCCCAGAAAGTGAGGATTCCTTCTATAGCCAAATATTGAAGCAGTAGGAAAGCTTGGGATAGTGATATACTGTAAGTAGAGGTGATAAGCTCCAAATGTGTTTGAGGTGTTTGGGCCTGATTCTGAACCGCTCCCTAGGCAGCGTAAATTAGCTGCCTAGCCCAATGCCTGCATCCCCTCGGTAGCATGCAAGGAGATGTGTATGTGAAAAAATCCCCTCGCATGTGGCCAAAGGGGAAAGAAAACATTCAATGGTCACTGATGGCCGAAAAGGGGGCAGGCCCTGACGTCATGTGACATCAGCTGCCCGCCATGAGCAGGCATCAGTCCGCCTGCGTTCTCAGAGGTAGGCCCATAAAATTCTGAGCTTTCCCTGATGCCACCGCTGTCAGTGCAAATGCCTAGGTGAGTGCGATAATCGCCGCAGCTGGTCACACAGGAGATTTGCATATGCGCATATATATGTGCCTCCACCATTGGAAATGGGGCCTAATTCAACCCCTTCCGATCAAGCCTGAATCAGACTGTTCCATCCTTAGATGGAGTTGCCCATTAGAAGCCTAACTGAAAGGGATAGTCAAAATTGAATGGTAAATCTAACCGTGTGTGCACACTATTAGTTGGTATTTTATCTCCATCCACTTAATCTCTCGCCAAGGCTTAAGGGGCCTACACACGGGGAGATGTTCCTGAGCAATGTAGATTGCTGTTACAAAAATTTTTTTAAAGAATTATGGCGCTATCTTGAGATTGTGCAGCTAGGGAACCGATGAAATCGGTGTTTGTCGATCACCAATAGAAGAAACAGTGCAAAGAAAGAGATCACACAGTACCCCTCAGCGCACAGGTCTTCAACCTGTGGCCCTCCAGATGTTGTGGAACTACATGTCCCAGCATGCCCTGACAGTTTTGGCATGCTCTTGTAGGAAAAAAATGTGGGAATGCATGTTGGAACATGTAGTTTCACAACATCTGGAGGGCCACAGGTTGAAGACCCATGCCTTAGCGCTATCTCCGATACTACATATAGGGGTTTATTCTAGTTCATTCTTTCTGACAAAATCCTTCTTAGATGGACAAAACCATGTGCACTGCGGGTGGGGCAGATGTAACATGTGCAGAGAGAATTAGATTTTGGTGAGTTATTTTGTTTCTGTGCAGGGAAAATACTGGCTGCTTTATTTTTACACTGCAATATAGATCTCACTTTGAAGAAAAACCCCACCCAAATCTAATTCTCTCTGCACAAGTTACATCTGCCCCACCCGCAGTGCACATGGTTTTGTCCATCTAAGAAGGATTTTGTCAGAAAGAATGGACTAGAATAACCCCCATAGAAAGAGACCATACAATCAAGATGGAATACAATACATAACTTTTTGTGAGAATCGGTCACTGCGGTTTCATGAATCCCAAATCGAGTAACACTTTCTCCCAAATCTGAAATAGATTATCTCCAAATCCCTCACAGTTGGGTTTTTTGGAGAAAACACAACAACTTGGTGTAGTATGTTTAACACATGAATTGGCATTTATTTTAAATGGTACACTCAGAAATGTGCGGTGAATAAAAAGCACATCAAGGTATCCTCAAGGCAAAAATCAGCCGGGCTTTTCCTTAAAGGTTCGGCATCCACAAATATACTAAAGAATCTGAAATCATAAATCTCCGCAACATCCAAATGTTTGAAATAGGATGAGCCGGAGATAAGACAAAACAACACAATTGGTGCAGTATATCATAAAAGTAACAATGTGTTTTATTTTAAAAAATGTACTCACAAAAGAAGACTGAATATAAAAGCATATGACCAATCCACCAGGCAAAACTGCTGGGCTAACTCCACGCAAAGTCTCTCACCCAAGGATGTAAGGGAAGTAGATGGAGTCCAGGCGCCAGCACAAGGATCCCACAGTACAGTGGAGTGGCAGAGCAGTAGATCCAAGGTAGACAGTCCCCACACACTTAACGCGTTTCGGACTTACGTCCTTCATCAGAAGTGTCACTTCTGACGAAGGACGTAAGTCTGAAACGCGTTAAGTTGTGTATTGTATTCCATCTTGATTGTATGGTCTCTTTCTATATGTAGTATCAGAGATAGCACTAAGGGGTACTGTGTGATCTCTTTCTTTGCAATGTAGATCGCTCAGCAAAATCGCTTAGCACACAGCGCTGCAGGATGTAGGGATTGCCATCGTTGCCATTGATGGCAATTCTGCAACTGCCCATTGATAGTGCTAAACTATGCAATGGATGACCATTGATATTTTTACATATTGATGGTCATCCGTTGTGTTTTATTGATTGGCCTATGGGCCAATCAAAACACGGGGGTGGAGCTTCACGGGTGTCAGGGGGCGGAGCTATGCTCCGTGTCCCGACACTTAAAAAAAAAAAAAAGCAAAACATAGTTTTGCTGTTCCATCGATGGAGGGAAACCAACTGGTTCTCCCCCATCGAAGGCAAAAGTATTCAACATCGGCGATGAACCATCAATGATTTCGAATAGTCGATGGTCGATGGCCATCCCTAGCAGGATGTGTCAGCGCTGTGTACTGAGTGATCTGTCAGGACCAGTGTTCTTCGATGAGAACAGTGGTCCTGATCGGCAATTAACTAGATTTATCCAGCATGCTGGATGTTACTCACCTGGCGATAGTGACACACATCGCTATCGCTAAGGCCCTTACACACGGAGCTTAGAAAATGACCTGAAATTGCTCCATGTGTAGGCCCCATTAATATATAGATACCCTTAATTTGCTGATATTTGGATATAAGAGAAATGGTGGAACGGGATAGGCCAGGTAATGATAGGTTGTTTTTGTTGAAAATGTGTGAGGATGTGGATGTAGCTAAATTTCTGTACTGCTATGAACAGCCATGGTATGTACTTAATCAATGAAGTGGTTTATTTATGTTATACAGGTTACAGCCGTACTCACTGTTATACACAGTCAGGTCGCGGAGCAGTGTTTGGGGGCGGAGTTGGGTGTCATACAGCTCATCAGCTGGGGAAAGTGTATGCTGGGAACAGGTGGAGGTGCAGGATCACTAGAAATTGTTGTGATAGCAATATATTGAAACTATTACTGGTGGGGACTACTGTATGCAAATAACAAATATTATATAATTACATAAGGAATATAATGAAATCAGAAGAATCAGGGAATTCAGAGAAGACAGATTTCAGAACAGTGCACTGAGAAGGAATAACATGACAGGTTCAGTGGGGGGGAAAGGAGGATACCCACATAACTAACCTACTGATTACCAGTGTGGGAGGAGAGTCCACCAAGAGAGAAGGAAGCAGGAGAGGTGGTTCAGAGTGGGGAATCCAGTCCTTACAGTAGAACTAAAGCAGGTCATCTGAGAAATTACTAGGGTCAAGATGAGGGGTGACATTTACTGGGATGCGATTTGATTTTAGCCAAAAAAATGAGATGCGAATTGCTGTGAAAATCACACTTTTTTGGTGATTTTTCAATTCGCATCCAGATGTTTTCATATTAAAAAGTATACATATCGCCAATTTAATGGGATGTGAATTCGGGAAATCGTTATTAAAAATCGCAACACAAACAGACCAGGTTGTGATGGCAATTTTGTCAGAACCATGCACATATCAGTGCGTTCTGTGCATGGTTCTGTCCAAAAAAAATATGTTAAAAAAAGGTGAAAATAAAACAGCGTGGGGTTCCCCTTCTTGAGCATAACCAGCCCCGGGCTCAAACAGTCGGTCCTGGTTTCATAAAATCACGGGTCAAACAGAGTAAGGGTCCCCCGGATTTTGGGCAGGGATCCTGTGGAAGTGGGGACCCCCCAATGAAGGGGTCCCCCCTCCAGAATTTACCGGCGCATGCTGAAGTTCGGGGCTGTCCCCGATGCCCCTTGGGCTGATAAATTTGTAAAAGTAGATGAAACAATTGTACATTCTCTGCATATGTTACATCTGCCCCACCTGCAGTGCACATGGTTTTGCCCATTTTGAGAATACATTTGTACTGCGATCAGATCTAAATAAGGGCCAATGTCTACTTGGATGCAGTACCTGTAACAACAGGTGTGCAATATAACTGTTATTACTATCCCCCCTCCAATACACATTGAGACAGTCAGTTAATTAGCAGATGAATCCCAACAAATGTTTATATCCCCAAAGTACACAAATTAAATATAATGCTGGGCTTGGCTCGCTTACCAGTCCCCACCACTCTTGCCCCGAGTCCACTCCGACCACGAAGACTGCTGCTGCGGCTCCCACGTCTGCCCACTTTCCTGCGTCACAGCTGCTAGGGCACAGGACCTCCACCCGCCATCTCTTCCATGTGACGTCAGACGCATGGGCGGGCAGCGTCAGCGTTGTGACATAACTTGCCCGTGCATCACTGCCCGGCCCGCTCTGTCTAATACTGCAGGAGGGGAGGGGGACTCCCGGCAGGTCCACATCCGTGGTGACGGGCTGCTGCTACCACAGCATCTTCAGCAGCCCATCACTGGACAGAAGGCTGAGCGCAGGGGGAGCTGGCGGGCCTTGGGGCCCCTCAGGTCATTGGCTGTCCCCCTTGACCCCCCCCCCCTGTTGCCAGGCCTGCATACATATCCCATTCACATATCCTCCGTCCCACGGTCCTCAAGAAAATCCAATGAGGGTACCTGTGGAAGGAATCCATACTTATGGGGGTCCTCCGGCGTAGATCAAGTCCTCTTTGGTCCAAGTAGTATCCAGGGGATTTGGCAAAAAAACAAACCAGATTGAAATTAAAGACATTGGTGTCCAATTTCCTCTAAACTTCCCCAGTGTCCTGGATGAACGATATTGTGCATACACACTGAATGAAATGCTGAACAAACATGATAGACCAGGGCCGGATTAAGGTGGGTGATCAGGAGATCTAGGGGCCCCCTGTGGACTGGAATTATATACTGCCGTAGGCAGGCACAGCAGAATGGAATTATATACTGTGGTAGACAAGGCACCAGTGGACTGGAATTATATATACGGCAGTAGGTAGGCACCACAGAACTGGATTTATATACTGTAGTAGGTACTGGTAGGCAGGGCACCTGCGGACTGGAATTATAGAAGGCAGTAGGTAGGCACCATCTGACTGGAACTTAATACTGCGGTAGGCAAGACACCAGCAGACTGGAATTATATACTGCAGTTGGTAGGCACCAGTGGACTGGAATTATATATACTGCAGTTGGTAGGAACCAGTGGACTGGAATTATATATACTGCAGTAGGTAGGCACCAGCAGACTGGAATTATATACTGCAGTAGGTATGCATCAGCAGACTGGAATTATATACGGCAGTAGGTAGGCACCAGAGGACTGGAATTATATACAACAGTAGGTAGGCACCAGCTGACTAGAATTATATATACTGCAGTAGGTAGGCACCAGCAGACTGGAATTATATACGACAGTAGGTAGGCACCAGCAGACTGGAATTATATACTGCAGTAGGAAGGCATCAGCAGACTGGAATTATATACGACAGTAGGTAGGCACCAGCAGACTGGAATTATATATACTGTAGTAGGTAGGCACCAGCAGACTGGAATTATATACGACAGTAGGTAGGCACCAGTAGGCTGGAATTATATACGACAGTAGGTAGGCACCAGCTGACTGGAATTATATATACTGCAGTAGGTAGGCACCAGCAGACTGGAATTATATATACGGCAGTAGGTAGGCACCAGCAGACTGGAATTATATATACAGCAGTAGGTAGGCACCAGCAGACTGGAATTATATATACGGCAGTAGGTAGGCACCAGCAGACTGGAATTATATACGACAGTAGGTAGGCACCAGCAGACTGGAATTATATACTGCAGTGGGTAGACATCAGCAGACTGGAATTATATACGACAGTAGGTAGGCACCAGCAGACTGGAATTATATATATATATACTGCAGTAGGTAGGCACCAGCAGACTGGAATTATATACGACAGTAGGTAGGCACCAGTAGACTGGAATTATATACGACAGTAGGTAGGCACCAGCTGACTAGAATTATATATACTGCAGTAGGTAGGCACCAGCAGACTGGAATTATATACGACAGTAGGTAGGCACCAGCAGACTGGAATTATATACTGCAGTAGGTAGGCATCAGCAGACTGGAATGATATACGGCAGTAGGTAGGCACCAGTGGACTGGAATTATATACGACAGTAGGTAGGCACCAGCAGACTGGAATTATATACGACAGTAGGTAGGCACCAGCAGACTGGAATTATATACTGCAGTAGGTAGGCATCAGCTGACTAGAATTATATTTACTGCAGTAGGTAGGCATCAGCACACTGGAATTATATACGGCAGTAGGTAAACACCAGCGGACTGGAATGATATACTGCGGTAGACAAGGCACCAGCGGACTGGAATTATACACTGCAGTAGGTAGGCACCAGGGGACTGGAAATATATACTGCATTAGGTAGGCAGCAGTGGACTGGAATTATATATACGGCAGTAGGTAGGCACCAGGGGACTGGAATTATATATACTGCAGTATGTAGGCACCAGCGGACTGGATTTATATATACTGCAGTATGTAGGCATCAGCGGACTGGATTTATAATATACTGCAGTAGGTAGGCACCAGCAGACTGGAATTACATATATACCGCAGTAGGTAGGCATCGCGAACTGGAATTATACACTACAACAGTAGGTACTTGCAGGCACCAGCAGACTGGAATTATGTATATTAATATAAATAAAATAATACACTACTCAGAACACTGAGTATGTAGGCAGTGGTACCAGGGGACTGGAAGTATATACAGCAGCAGTAGGTAGGCACCAGGCCGGACTAAATTCACAGCAGTAGTATAAGTAGGCACCAACAGAGAGGAGCAGAGACATGACCTCTACCAACTCAACACTGAAATGAACTAAGATGGCGGGTGGGAGGCAAAATATATTGGATGCCGGATCTCGCGAGAATCTGATGATGGGCAATGACATTTTGCCCGCACACTGGGATCCAAGGCAGATGGGAACATCTGCACGGTGCTCAGATCCCTGCTCGGATTGCCACCATTCGGGTGGGCTCAGATCTGGAGAATCCGGGCCCGCTCATCTCTACTTATAATCAGTGATACTACTGAGGGCAACAGTGGGCAATATGTATAAGCAACGCTACTACTGTGGGATACAGTGAGCATTATATATAAGCAGCACTATTACTGTGGCCAACAGTGGGTATTATGTGTAAGCCACCCCACCACTGTGGACATCGTGTGTGTGTGTGTAAGGGTTCTACCACTGTGGACATTATAGCCCTTATTCTGGTTCAATCGCAAAGGTAAATTCCTTCTGAAGTGGACAAAACCATGTGCACTGAAGGGGGGGGGGGGGGGCAGATGTAACATGTTAATATAATAACATTACTCTGTTAATGGTACTGATATGTGGTCACGCCCCTTCCCAATAAACCACGCCCCTAAAAAATGGTGTGTGCCGAAGTTGCGCACTCTCCGTGTTTTGTCTGTGGTGGTGGTGCTGAAGGCACCAATTCCCTTTTTGGCAAATGGACACCAAAATGGCTAGTTACAGTACTAATGCTCTATAAGGTGAATAAGATTGTGCTACTGTGTGGCGTAATTTGAAATGTTAGTACTGTCGTGTGTCCATGCCCCTTCATTCTGAGACCACATTTGTTTTTTCGGTGTGCGCTGTCCCTTGTAAAGTATGAGAGGGCGCAAATTTTAAGTTTGGCCCTGATTTAATACTAAGGGTTTGCTTATTATTTTAAAGGTATTCAGTATTATTATGTTGCGTTTTTTTGTAAACATGCAAAGTATCATGCAGAGATTTGCATTGTGTATTTTCTCCACGATGACACAAACACGCAATATTAGTTGTTAAACAATTCTGTAGCACTTGCGCTCGAAGCTTACCTCTTATAATGACTGAAGAGATCCATCCACCCATTAAAAAAAAGTACCATTTGAAGCCCTTCGTTACCTAATAATAGTGGTCATTGTAGCACCCTGCACCTTTCAAAACCCGTGCATTCCTCTAACCTGGGGTGTCGCTGTCTTCTTTGGTGCAACTAGTACAGTCTGGTCTGTATTTAGATCTACACCAGACTGCACTATAAACACCACAGCAGACAGTGACACCCCAGGCAGGGGAGAGGAACTGCACGGGTTTTGAAAGGCGCAGGATGTTACAATGAAGACTACATTAACGAACACCAAAATATGTATGCTTTCTTCAGGCACATAAAAAGGGCGCGGCTTCAAAGCAATGCAAACACTGCAAAGTTCCACATTTTATTAATGGATAGGTTTCCTTGCTGTTCATTTGGAAGTAATTTTCCTTCTAACTTCCATAGCCTGGAGAAGGTGAAGCAAGCCATGATTAAGGTGCATGTGTCTATGCATGCCCTTCTAGCTGGCTGCCTGTTACACTTGTTCCTGTAAGGGATGTATTCCACAGTACAAACAAAATATATTTATACGCTAGCACAGTGGTTCCCAACCCTGGTCCTCAAGTACCCCCAACAGTGCCCGTTTTTCAGGTCACCCGGCAGGTGCACTTATTATTCAGGCACATTTGAAAAGATCAACAAAAGAACGTAGGGCGCTTGGGTACGACAAGGAATACACAATTTATTAAAAAACATAAACCACAACAATACATACAATATTACAATTAAAACCAAGGTGTCACTACGGTGCTATAGAAATAAGCATTAGACAATCTAACCCCTTATGGTAGAAAAAAGGGGGATTAATTTGGATGGTGAAAGTCCAATTAATTTCCAAGGTACAATATCCTTTAGAAACAGGGTAGTTCACATGGGTGATTCACCGCGTTGGGCAAATTAGTGTGCACACTTTTTGTTTTTTGCAGCACAGGTATCCTGCTCATAGGGGTAGTAGCAGTCACAGTTTGAGCACAGGACTTCTGTCACACAGAATGCAGTGACAGTGTCCGTCCTGTACTTTTAAAACAGATCTTACCGCTCTGTAGCGTTGGCTGGTATCGGCAATGATGAATTAGTGCAACTGCACTGTAGCGCCTGCCTGCTTGTGCCTCTCGGCTGGCTCAGCTGTTAGGTGAGAGCGCACAGCCGGTTGTTTGCATTTGGCCGGTGCCGTCTCTTTGCCGCAGTAGATGTTACCTCCGGGTTACGCTCTGCCACAGCGAATCTCTTGGAGTCAGGGGTCGGCGGCTGGAAACGGAGGTTTCTCCGGTTATGTAAGGCAGCAGTGGGCAGGTACCTTCAGCAGGGGATCTGGATACTCTGTAGGACGCGTTTCGCCGCGCACTGGGCGGCTTTATCAGTGACAGTGCAGTTGCACTAATTCATCATTGCCGATACCAGCCAACGCTACAGAGCGGTAAGATCTGTTTTAAAAGTACAGGACGGACACTGTCACTGCATTCTGTGTGACAGAAGTCCTGTGCTCAAACTGTGACTGCTACTACCCCTATGAGCAGGATACCTGTGCTGCAAAAAACAAAAAGTGTGCACACTAATTTGCCCAACGCGGTGAATCACCCATGTGAACTACCCTGTTTCTAAAGGATATTGTACCTTGGAAATTAATTGGACTTTCACCATCCAAATTAATCCCCCTTTTTTCTACCATAAGGGGTTAGATTGTCTAATGCTTATTTCTATAGCACCGTAGTGACACCTTGGTTTTAATTGTAATATTGTATGTATTGTTGTGGTTTATGTTTTTTAATAAATTGTGTATTCCTTGTCGTACCCAAGCGCCCTACGTTCTTTTGTTGTTCTTGTATATTTTAGAGGCTAGCAATCCTCTAACGTGGTGGCTGCAGGGGGACAAGTTACACCCCCTTTGTCCCGAGCGCCAAAGACTACTCCCTGGGTTCTAGTACATTTGAAAAGATCCACAGGTGGAGCTAATTACAGCACTTGTGACTCTGTGTGGAGACCTGCAAAACATGCACTGTTGGGGGTACTTGAGGACCAGGGTTGGGAACCACTGCGCTAGCAGAATTCCCCAAGATTGCTTATGTGTGAACTCTTAATGTCATTATCCCTGTGGAGTTTAAATTCTGCATTGAACATAATGCAACATGTCCACAAGTTAATGTGCCTTTACCAACCGAAACACGGAACGAAAGGAGGTTGAGGTCAATGCACGAAAAGAGAATCATAACCATTTGCTGTGTGATCATCATAGCAGATGTTTTGATAAGAAATTGCAATAAGGACTATTTATGCACATCTAATTTTTACTGTTAAGGTATCCATACACTAGGCCGGGATGTCCAAACTATGGCCCTCCAGCTATTGAGAAACTACAAGTCCCATCATGCCTTGCTACAGTTTTGCTATTAGGGAATGCTAAAACTATGGCAAGGCATGCTGGGATGTGTAGTTTTACAACAGCTGGAAGGCCACAGTTTGGACAAGCCTGCACTAGGCTTTGGCCACGCATTTTGGCCACTTTTTAGGCGAATGCGGCTATCAATCGCATAAAAAACTACCAAACTGCATGTTTTTTGCCAACATATTTGATGCTCTGTGCGTTCCCGTGCGCATTGTACCGGAGATTGTGGCTGCAGGAGCAATCTGCATAACTGCAGCCAAGTCAGGAAGCAATATATATTTAATGCAAAATTACCTCATACGATATATTACATGCAATCCTGCTACCCTGGGAGGTCCTGGGCAGCTCAGGAGGGGATCCTGGGCAACTTCTCCGAGGAAGGAAGTCGCCTAGTGTATGGGCAGCTTTAAACGTACCTGCACATCTATAGCCGAAAAATATTATGAGGGAAATGGCTTGTCATAGCAATTTCTGGCCGTGAATTCATATTATCAGAATTTACTATGGCCGATATACGGCCATTCCTATTCTGACAGGCGTATTCGTATTCCTGTTCTGGATTTCGAATGCCTACACTATTGTAAGAATACGACTAGGAACCACCATTCAGTCGAATGGTGATTTCTAATTTACTAACCAGCCATGTGTAAAAGATAAATAAATAAAAACCTGATGGGATTCAGGCCGGGCAAGGTTAATTCTGGAAGGGGGGATCCTTCATTGGGGGCCCCCACTGCCCCAGGGTTCCTGCCTGGCCTGATCAGCCACAGGATGAACTAATATAAATAGTGTCCCCCAGCTGTGGCATTACTCTGCTGGTTTTCAAAATACTCCTGTTGCCCTCCATATTTTGAGAACCAGGGCCGGACCAAGAGCCCAGTGCTGGTTTCAGAAATTCAGGGGGACCCCAACTTGTTTTCCCTCTGAATTTCTGGCACTAGGACTGGCTCTTTGAGCCCGGGGCTGGTAATTGCCGGGCGAGGGGACCGCATACCAGGTTTATTTAAAAAAAATTTTAACAGTGCAGCCTGCACGGATCTGACTGATCCATGCAGGCTGCTGATTCGTATTTGGCAGCCGTATTTATGGCCACCAAATACGAATTGATTAAACTATGTCTGTCTACGCCATCGGAAAATACAAATTCCGTAAATAGGGCAGATAAGTAAATCTGCCCTGTTTACAGATTGTATTTTCTTGAAAATACAGCCGATGCCAGTTGTATGCAGTCGTACCCCAGCATTGGCCAAATTTCTATTTCTTAGTAAATTTCCCCTTAAGTGTTTTAAAATTCTACAGTTTGCCCCGCAGTGTCACTTACAGGCAGGCAAAAGCAGGAGCCAACGCTGTGGTGATCAGGAGCTGGACGGAGCGGCGGTAAGGAGACAGGCTGTGTGGCAAGCAGGAGGCCGTGCGGTGGTTGATAGGTAGGCTGCACAGAGTGACCCCTGACCTCATGTCACACTGCTCACTGCCGCAGAGCCAGGTTCATGAGCAGCCGGGCAGAGTCTGAGAGGGTCATCCCAGAATCCCTGCGTTTTTAGGGCCGAATCCCGTGATCCCACCGATCCAGATATTGGCTACCCTAACTATTGGGGCCTACACACACAGCGATTGTGTTATCGCTGGTAGAAGAATGCGCAGGGACCGTAAATATCGTCAACGCCTGTGTTCTCTCACTGGAGAACACTGGCGCTGATGTGTGTGTAGGCCCTATATGAGGAGATGCAGAGTAGTGTAAAAGTTGTTCATAGCATACAATCTGCTTCTATTGGTTGCTATAGGCAACTACACCATTCTCTACACTGCTCGATACATCTCTGATATAGTACAAGGCTAAATAAGTACGATGATAAATACATATTGGTACATGAATGGAAAAAACTGGTCCAAATACTACTAGTCCAAATCACACATTCCCGAAACAGTAAGAAAATGCACAAAATATTTTCTAGAAAAAAAACTGGTTTATTTCTTAGAGAAGAGACTTTGTTCCATAGGAATACTGTACAGTAAAAGGATACAACACAGCAAAAGATAGGGGGCTGCTGCCCTAGAATTACAAATAAAGGTTATAGCTGTCCAGACAATCATATTGCTAAACCAGTTAATGATCGCCTATTCCAGACGATGGTCATTGTAATTATATGGTCATATACACTATGGTCTGGTGTTTTAATTAATAAATAACGAGAAATGTTTGAGCTTTTCCACTGTAAACTGTTTCTTCTACTTTAAACAAACCGTGTAGCATATCCGATACAAACATTGGAATGTGATGCACATTAGCAGTGATAAACGTGGCGCTAGATTTACATGTAGGAGGTGATGGAATGCTGCACTCCTCAGTTACCTGAACATGGAACCACAGGGGCGCACACAAACTCAATTAAATATATTGTTTGAAGTGCTACACTAGAGTGAGTGAATATATAACAGCACATACAGTAGCCAGGTTTCCAGCTATACTGCTTGTAGTCTGTCCACACAAGACCTTGGGAAAGGTACATGCAGTAACTCCGGTATGGATTCATTACAGTGTTGGTGTAGGAACTTAACATGAAACTGTCTCTATAAAAGTGGCTTATGGGCTTCAACACAAAAAAGGTTTGCTCTCAAGCTGGCCATACACTAGTCTGATTTAACCACTTTTCACCCGATTCCACAGATTGCGCAGAGAAAATCGGGTGAAATTATTTGACATCCGATCCAATGCACGGTCGGATCTGCTGCCCGTCCGACCTCCGACATGGACTCTCTCCCAGCACCAGGGAACAGGGTCCCACGGGATACATTACATGTCAAAGGACCACATACGGGCGGCTCAAAGGGGGGGGAATGGCTGGCCATACTCTGCTGCGAGAAGTCGCAGTAGTGTATGGCCACCTTCAGATCCCTACAAATCCTCCACTAACATCGCTGAATATGCCAGATTAACAAGTCCCCCTGTTTCCATAACACAATAGAAGAGACAATCTGCGCTGATATGGCGTATGTTAAGGTGCCCATACACTAGTACGATTTGGGCCGATTTCACCGGATCTCGACGGCTCCTGCCGTGAAATCGTCCCAAATCGGATGTTTTTGCTGCCCCCCTCGGGTTTGATGAGCGGTCCAGTGCGCATCGGACCTGAGCTTACTACCCATCCGACCTCCGACTCAGCCCTTGTCCTGGTGGCGGGGAGTAGGTTTGGAGGCGATACATCGCATGTGAAAGGACTTCATGCGATCCTGCTGCCCGGAAAAGTCCCCGGTGGCTCAGGAAAGGGGGGGGGGTCGGATGGCCCATACACTGCTGGAACACATTGCAGTAGTGTATGGTTACCTTTACTGTGAATGGAAAGGCTGCATTATTGTCAATGAATGCAGCAAATAATCACATCCACCAGTTGCAGAATTCCCTGAAAAGTGCTGCAAGTCAGGTAGTCGACAATGACATGTCAATATTGTGTTGACACTTGCATTACACTTAGGGTTTCGGGAAGGTATAGACATTAAAAACAGTGTCAACATGCTAAATGTCATAATACTCATGTCAATTTAAAACATTGAACCTGGCAGAAAAAAAAAACTCACGTTGATCGCAAATATATGCAAACTTTAGTAAAAAAAAAAAACGGAACCCACAATGATTCCAACTTTGATTTGTGTCTCCTGTCTAAATATCATATTCACTCAATCATCACCTAACATAGTAAATGCAGATATAACCTTTTACTTTCCTCTCCATAAACAAGCATAGAATATGGGTGAAACAAGCAAAAAAAGTTACTGACGCACATGTAAAAAGAGGAAAATATTCACCTACGTTAAGAAATATAATTCCCTTGGCCCTGAAGAAAATCCTGTATTTATTACTGACAGTCTATACATTTATAATGCAGATATTTAACTTAGGAATAGAAGGGAAAACAATTGGAGCGGTACTTATAGTAGAAGTCTATGTCATCTTAGTTATGTTAAATCCTCTATCGTCTGACGGCTCCAGTGTTATACATATTTACGGTTTCACTCTCACGAAAACGTGTAAGATGGTATTTAGTTTAAACATACAAATACACCCCCCCCCCCCCCCAAAAAAAAAAGCTATAAAAGGAAGCACCATTCTATCTGCACGCTCTACGTTGAGGAGTACAAGGTTAGGAATTCAATGGGTTTCTACCGATATATAAATCTACATATGTGCATTATTTAAAAGGATTGGACTTCTCTACTGGAAGCAAGTGCTAAATAGTTAAATTGTGTTTTTTGGTCCGTACTCTTTTCTATAGCATATACAGGTTGAGTATCCCGTATCCGAATATCCGTTATCCGAATTATTCCGAAAACCATACATTCCAGAAAGTGAAATGTTTTTATTTTTTTTTGCTAAAAACTCACTGGGGACATTTGACACAGCACCGCTGAGGACATAATATGTAACTGGCACTATATATGTACAATAAAATGATTGCTTGGCATTCAAAATCAATATCTGAGATAGTACACAAATTTTGTTTCATGTTTTGAAACCTTGTTTTTTTGAACAAATAAAATATATTTGTGTGCATTTTATGTGGTTGATGTGCTTATACAGCATAAATGCAAGATACTTCAAAATACATCATTGAAATATTAAAATATTCCGAAATACGGAATAATCCGTTATCCAAAATTCTCCTGGTCCCGAGCATTTTGCATAAGGGATACTCAACCTGTAATAATAAGCTTCTCTTTCACTTAACCCAAAAACGAGAATGGACCAATAGAATATGTAATAAAGCTATGCATCCCGCAATCAGGTAAATAAGTGGATGACTGCTTTCCAGTGTGGCCTGTCGACCTTTCTCATTTCATATGTTTTGAAAGCATGTGACTCTGCAAAGTGCTGTGTTCTGCGAAACACATGTTACAAACGTCACACTGGTAAGGTCTCTCTCCGGTATGGCTCTGCTGATGACGAGCCAGCTCCCCGGCATCCCGAAACCTTCGCTGACATATTTGGCACTGGAAAGGTTTTCCACCGAAATGGGTGTACTTGTGACGCGTGAGGTGCGAAGTCCTTTTAAAAGCTTTGCCGCAGATCTTGCACACGTGAGGCTTCTGCTGGGAATGGGCAATGCTGTGCCTCTGGAGGTAGGAAAGATACTCAAATATCCGAAAGCACACTGGACATTTATAGACCTTTCGAGGAGCGAGCGATTTTGAGGCAGCATCATGCGCGGTGTCCGAGCTGTACTCACTGGTCGGGTTGCTTAATTTCGTAGATTTAGGCTCTTCTATAAACACAGTGTAAGGCAGCCCTTGGCTATCGATAAGGAGCAATCTCCTAAATGTGGAGTTTCCCATGGGCTTGTCTTTCTGCTTCGCAACCGTAAATTCCCCTTTTGTTTTATCAGCTAGTGAATTTCTACATAGATCTCTTTGTATTCGATTTACTGCAGCCCTATATGCCACAGTTTTGCCACTGTCAGGGTGGGCAAATGCACCACTTCCAGTAGGTAGGTCCTTGTAAGGTAAGCGATGCTGGTCAAACATTTTCTGGTGCGCTCTGTCCATTGTGCGGGCTGAGGATTCTTGATCGCTCATTTTATTTTTTTTCCATGGTCCACTTGTCTCGCCGTGGTGCGGCACATTATTGTGCGCCATAATCCTTTTATGGGAATGATTAAATGGAATTCCAAGATAACGGTTAGAGTCATCACAGTGTACTTCGTCATTACCTTGTAAAGGGGTTGCATTTATTAGTCTAGGTTTTCCCCCAGGGAATTTAGTCCTGTTGTACAGGACTGAGACTGAATCTTTGGCATCGGTGCAAGCGACAGCATTTACCTTGACAGCTTCCCTGAAAATCTGGGAATTTGTCTTTTCTCTTTGTGGAATAAAAGTGCGGCTAGCATCTCTTATTAGAACGGGTGATCTTTTCACTTCCGCCCCAAAATTTGACTTTAAGTTGCGTGTATCTCTGCTGTACGCAGTAAGTGATACATTTTCTCTGTAGTGCGTCTGATTTGGTGCTGATCCAGCCCATTTGTTTACGGAATATTTATTGATCGTATTTGCTCGGCGTTCCTCAGAAAACGCTCTTTTCGCTTCAGCTGGTTCAGCTGACGTGGGGTAATGACTGTAGCTGGATTTTCTGTTGGCATGTATGTATCGGGCTTCTAGCTTTGCAGACTCTTCGTTCCTCAACACATTGGCTGTCCTCTTCACAAATCGCTCTGTCGTTAAGTACTTGCCATGAAATGCCTGTAAGGTTTTGCGTGCGGTCGTGTCACTTCGCTGATTCAGAAATTTAAAGTTGGTTGCTGCCATTTTCCAGCTTTCTGGATCCATTCACAAAAATGGGGCAAATTAGAATTGAATGGATCAGAGAATTCAGTGCACCTACAAGACAACATGGTACCATGAATAAACAACAACTGTATATTGTGTGCTATATATTATAATTTTAGTACTGCTGCAAACCTACAGCTTACAGATGACATTTCTAACATTTTGGAGAGTGAAAGTACCCATCTGGTATGGTTATTTTATTACAATTATAGCAATGAGTCAGGTCTCTGCAAGATCAAAAAACCTGAATACAAGCGGATTTTACTATTTTTTTTTTCAACAATAGACAAAATAATAATAAATAAAATTAATGATGTTTGCACATCATCATCATCTTTATAAATAAAGGAAAAAGTGTGCATAACCTAGTGTTCATTCTAGCACGCGCCATCTTTAAAAAACCCATGCAGTTCCTGTTCCCTGACTGGGGTGTCGCTGTCCGCTGTGGTGTTTCTAGCACAGGTCTGGTCTGCATATCACCACCCATATACAGACCACACTGTGCTAGAAGCACTACAGCAGACAGCGACACCCCAGGCAGCGAAGAGGAACTGCATGGGTTTTTAAAGCTGGCGAGTACAAGAATGAACACTGTAACCTTTAACCTTGAATACCCTGACTATGTGGGGTACTCTAAACTTCAAAACATTAATCCAAAATGCAACTGTAATGTAATGATTAATGTGATCAATAAAAGCGATACTCATTTATAAAGAGATCAGAAGGCATTTTTAAATAAATAGCAAGCTACACAATATATATGACAACAAGCAGGAGGGGGTGTCGGGGTACTGGTGAGGGCTCGGCGGGGTGTGCATGGCCCCTGGGCCACCTGTTGCCCTTCACTGCCATTGACTGGCTATGTATATTGTATCAAAAGTTATAATTATTGCATACAACATGCCATATGACAGAAAACAATGTAAACACACACCTACAATGTTGTTCCTTTCAAGCTGCCAAGTCTCAACTAAATAACAGAAACAAGATACACATCTCAGTGTGCGTGTGTGTGCGTGTGTGTGTTTGTGTGTGTATATTTGCTGTCACCCTGCCTGAGCCACAGTATGCAAGCTGCAGAGTAACCTATGATTACAGCCTGAGCCCTGCAGCCAGTGCATATTATCAGTATGGCTGAGCCCAGGAGACACAGCATGCATACACCATGCACAGCACAGGAGGGATGGGGCAGAAGTTGCAGGGTCTAGTTTGCTGTTGTGTAGGGTATGGTAAGCCGTGTTCTCACCACCATGCCCAGTCTCCCTGTATAGCAGGGGCTGTGCTGCGGGCGCAGGTGGCTGCAGATGGTCGCCCCTTACCTGGGATCCACCTCCTCCTGCCTCTCTCCCGGGTGGCTGCTGTGGGTGAGAGGAGGTTTGGGGGAAGGAAGGGGGGAGTGTGTGATCCCAAGTAGGAAGAGAAGTGTGCTACAGTGGAATATGTCCTACTGGAAACAGAAGCCTAGTGAAAACAAGATTGTTACTGTATGGTTCCCCCTATGTGTCTGGCTGCAGCAACTGCCCCCATCTACACACACAGTGCTTGTGTATTGCTGTATATAGGGTTCCACCTATGTGTCTGGCTGCAGCACCTGCTCCCAGAGATACACAGCACACACAGTGCCTTTGTAATGCTCTGTCTATAGGGTTCCAGCTATGTGCCTGGCAGCAGCTCCTCCTTCCAGCTACACACACAGTGCCTGTGTAATGCTGTTTATAGGGTTCCACCTATGTGCCTCGCTGCAGCTGCCAGCAACTGCCCCCAGCTACACACAGTGCTTGTGTATTGCTATATGTAGGGTTTCACCTATGTGCCTGGCTGCAGCACCTGCTCCTAGCTACACAACACACACAGTGCCTGTGTAATGCTGTATATATGGTTCCACCTATGTGCCTGGCTGCAGTAACTGCTCCCAGATACACAGCACACACAGTGCCTGTGTAATGCTCTAAAGGGTTCCAGCTATCTGCCTGGCAGCAGCTCTTTCTCCCAGCTACACACACAGTGCCTGCACAATGCTGTATATAGGGTTCCCCCTACCTACGGGGTGCCGGTTGGGGTCCCGACGTCAGGATCCCGACTGTCAAAACACCTGCTATTTTCCCTCGTGGGGGTTCACGACCCCCAAAGAGAGAGAATAGAAGGCGAGCGTAACAAGCCTGCAAGGGGCTTAGTTGCGCTCACCATGCTGTCTGAGTCCAGACAGTCGGGATCCCGACTGTCGAACCCCTGTACCACCCCCCCCCCCCCCCCCTATGTGCCCAGCTGCATCACCTGCTCCCAGCTACACACACAGGGGGTTATTTTGGTTCACTCTTTCTGACAAATTCCTTCTTAGATGGACAAAACCATGTGCACTGCAGGGGGGGCAGATGTAACCTGTGCAGAGAGAATTAGATTTGGGTGTTATCTTGTTTTTGTGCAGGGAAAATACGGACTGCTTTATTTTACATTGCAATATAGATCTCACTTTGAAGTAAAACCCCACCCAAATCTAATTCTCTCTGCACAAGTAAAATCTGCCCCACCTGCAGTGCACATGGTTTTTTCCATCTAAAAAGGAATTTGTCAGAAAGAGTGAACCAAAATAACCCCCACAGTGCCTGTGTAATGCTGTATATAGGGTTCCCCCTAGGTGCCTGGCTGCAGCAACTGCCCCCAACTACACACACAGTGCCTGTTTTTATAGGGTTCCCCCCAGCGCTATTTTTCGGGCGGAACGCTGTTCCTGAAGTTCTGTTGAAAAATGACCTCACCAGGAACGGCGTTCCGGAAGTTCAAATCAGTGCAGCACAAATCTCTTTGTCTCCGCGGCGGCTGGGTGGATGGACTTCCTGCAACCCGCCCCTTGGCCTCTGACTCCATGGATGCACGCACATGACGTCAGTGTGCAGTGCGCATCCATGGTGACTCCCGCCCGCAGTGCATCCATGGTGACTCCCGACACCCACGCTGAGACATGCTATCCCGCACGTCCGTCTGACTGACCAGGGACGGGCACTCTCCCACCCGCCTGTCTGACCTGGGACACGTGCTCTCCCTCCTGCCTGACCTGGGAAGCGCGCTCTTCCTCCACCTGCCTGCCTGAGCCTGTTGAACATCTTTCACTGGATTCTGATCCCTGCAATTGTCTGGTACATGAGAGAAAGTTAAACCATTATAATTCAATTTTATTTTTTTCTCACTGCTGTTGCTGTCTGAAATATCTGAGTGTGGCATATGTATAATGGGCATCTTGGTGTGGGCCATATGAATAATGGGCATCTCTATATGGGCCATATGTATAATGGGCATCTCTATGTGGGCCATATGTATAATGGGCAACTCTGTGTGGGCCATATGAATAATGGGCATCTTGGTGTGGGCCATATGAATAATGGGCATCTTGGTGTGGGCCTTATGTATAATGGGCATCTCGGTGTGGGCCTTATGTATAATGGGCATCTCAGTGTGGGCCTTATGTATAATGGGCATCTCGGTGTGGGCCTTATGTATAATGTGCATCTCTGTGTGTGGCATATGTATAATGGACATCTCGGTGTGGACCTTATGTATAATGGGCATCTTTGTGTGTGGCATATGTATAATGAGCATCGCTGTGTGTGGCATATGGATAATGGGCATCTTGGTGTGTGGCATATGTATAATTAATGTCACGGTGTGGCATATGTATAATGAACATCACGGTGTGCGACATATGTATAATGGGCATCACGAACTGCACTATTGGGGTCATATGTGTATCACGCCCCCATTTTCATTGGCCAAGCCTTATGTGGCATGTGGCCACACCCATTTTTTTGGCGCGCGCACACAGTACCACTGTGTATTTTATTAGACTTGCACCACTGGCTGGGGGCATTGTTTATCTAAACTAACTTGGGGTATCGGGGGCGTTGTGTAACTGGCACTGCTGGTAGCATGTGTATATATGGCATTACTGGTGGCATTGTGTATATATGGCAGTGCTGAGGGCATTATGTGCTAAAAAAAAGTTTATGCATGAATTGATACACCGCCCCTTTGGTAGCTCCACCCACATCACTGCCCACTTCTGCCCCGCCCACAGTTCCTGAACCTATTTTCCTACAAAATAGCACTGGTTCTCCTTATGTGCCTGGCTGCAGCAACTTCTCCCAGCTACACACACACACAGTGCCTGTGTATTGCTGTATATAGGGTTCCCTCTATGTGCCTGGCCGCAGCAACTGCCCCCAGGTACACACACAGTGCCTGTACAATGCTGCATGCTGTATATATGGTTCCTTCCTTCTATGTCCCTGGTTGGAGCTCCTGCCCTCAGCTACACAGAGAGTGCCTGTGCAATGATGTATATTTTGTTTCACACGAACGCATACTTGCCTACCTGATCCTCTCCATATGGTAGAAAAAGCTCTGTTCCTGGACTTCCCTGGTAATGTATGATTGCCTTCACCTGTGGTGAGCTAGTTAATTGATAAGAAAGGTGTTTCACCAATATAATCATACATTACCAGGGAAGTCCAGGAACAGAGCATTTTCTAACACATGGAGAGGGTCAGGTAGGCAAGTATGATTCACACAGTGCCTGTACAATGCTGCATGCTGTATACATGGTTTCCCATATGTGACTGGTTGGAGCACCTGCCCTCAGCTACATGCACAGGCTCTTATTCTGGTTGACCCGGGTCAACCAGAATAAATGCCGCCCACACGTCGATTTCCCCGCACGCATGTGAATGGATGTTTGAATGAGTAGGAATGCACCATTCTCGGCTGTGAACCACATCACAAGTTTCCTAAACACAAAAATCATCCAATTTTGCTCACTTACGAATGAAAATCATGATAGAAAAAAAAAGTATAAATCAATAGACCATGATGTAGGGATTCCCTTTATTTTAAAAGAGAGCATCGGCCATAAGTCACTAAGGTAATGCCACAGCCTGGGGGCACTTTTATATCAGCTATCCCCAGCACCCCTGGGTGGTGGGTGCCGAATTGATAGCTTTTAATTGTTAAAACATAGAATAGATATTGGGTTTGTCTGTTGAACGTGCCCAATGTGAAAGTACAAGATTACTAAACACACATACACATTTACATACATACTAATTACTAATTACTTATTAACACATGGCCCGTTGGGCTACTTGTACAGTAGAACTCCATATGTACCTTTAAAAAAACACTCACCTAAATTCAATGTAGATCGGTCCTCTTTGTTCCCTGTAGGTATCCATTGGTCAATAGAAAAAAATATACAAAAACCCGGTACATGCAAACTGATGGAAACTCATGTTTCCCCTTCCCCTGACTGCCGAGTCCCTGGGTCACTTAGAGGACCCAGCAGCCATATATGTAGCACTCTCCTGAGGTCTTTTGAGCTATTAAAGTGCTGCTCAGGCTATACTTATAATGGGGAAGAAATCCCCATTATAAATTTACGTGAGAACTTTGCAGTTAGCGAAAACCACAAAGGCTAATTCGGTCGAGTATGTGGTCTTAGTAACATAGGGCAGTGTAGAAAATTCCATGAGTCAAGGGTGAGATTAGGATTTCGATATCGGTTAAGGATGGCAATCAGTGGGTAACAATCAATAGTCACCATCAATGGTATTGTTAATGGTCATCCTCAATGGTGTAAACCCATCTGCAAGGGAACCATCGATGGTTTCACCCACCGATGGTCTTCCCTGCTTTTCTATTCACTTGGCTGCAGGCCAAACAGAACCTACTGACAGGACTTCATGGGTGCATTGCAGCATCGGGTGGATCTGTACCATCGATGGAGAAGAACCGTTTCTGCAAAAATTATGGCAAAAGTAGACATCAGAAATGCAGTATGAATCTAGCATCCCCCATTTTCTTACAGACAGTGACACAGCGCTGTGTGTTGAGCAATCTGGCTGAGCGACCCGAGTGATCTAGCATAGGCCAATTAAAAGAAAGTGATATTGAGAAGTTATCAAACCATGTTTAACCCCTTGAGTGGTGGGTTTTGCTGGAGCAGGACAAACCTACCAGGGCAAGTTTGTCCTGCCTCAGCAAAACCCAAGAGCATAGGGCCACCCCCCTGTCGCCCCCCTCCCCTCCCTCATCTCCGGCGTATGATCATAGCCGGAGCTCCTGGGCCCTGCCGCCGCCACAGCTGCCGTTCACAACAGGTGGCAGGCTCGGGGATGTTTTGGGTGGCTCAGGAGTACTCGGGCACCCGAACTCCCGAGTCCCCCCGAGCCGTGCCGAACGTCTCTGAGCCTGCTACCTGCTCACTGCAACTAATGGCGACGGGGGCAGTGGCAGAGGAGCTCCGGCATATGATCTCCACAGCGGAGAGGTGAGGGGGGGGGCGACCACTGTGGGGGGTGCCCGGACAGGTGATGCGCCAGTGGTGCACATCTGCAGGCACCACTGGCACATACCTTCATATTGGTGGTATGCCCGGAAATTGGGTGCCGGACGCGTTTCCGACAGTCATTTACCCGACGTCGGGATCCCGACTGTCAAAACGCAGACAGCCGGGTGCCCGGCGGCCACCCGCTATTTTCCCTCATGGGGGTCCACGACCCCCATAGAGGGAGAATAGAATAGGTGGCGAGGGTAGCGAGCCACTGTGCCCGCAGCGTGGTGAGAGCAGCGAGCCCGCAAGGGGCTTTTTTGCGCTCGCCATGCTGTCTGAGTCTGGGCAGTCGGGATCCCGACTGTCGGAAACCCATACCACACCCTGGAAATTTTCCAGGACAACCTGCTGTGGTTACATGCACAAACACAAGATACATCTTGAATCCACTGTGGATTGACAGGTATGGATCATTGGATAGACATGAACTAGGTCGACATGACTGAAGTGGGGGTTTCGTTTGCTCAAGAGAAAGCAAACACAAGACAGAAAAAAGCATTGTGGGCGCACTCTTGTTAATGTATATATGGAATTACTTAAAACTTAACTTTTATTTCGATCTTTTAATATAGGATGACAAGAGTTATAAAAATAAAGAGAATGTACGAAGGGTGAAAAAAGGCACCTATGTAGAGAGAATTCAATAAATAAAATGTAGTGTGATGGCACCTATGGTTTTTTTCACACCTTAATCTCCATTCAGCGCATTACGTCCTTATCATCATTGATATGTGAACACTGTGATTATGGGCGAAAATGAATGGTATTGGTCCCATATACAATAAAGGTTTAGATAACCTGTAGGGATATGTGTTGCTCCAGCAACAGTGCTTATGGTATTTGACAGCTTGTATTGCTCATGCAGTAGGCGTGTCCAGTGCAATTTATTTAGGGATAAAAATACCCAGTATTAATACCACAACAGTTGTTCTTCAGGGGTCTCCCACAAGAATACTATTCTGGCCCGTCACGGCTTAGCTTCCAAGTTCGGGAAGTTTTTGGGCAGTTCCAGTGAGGTATGGTGGTATTTTTTAGGGACTGATTCCCAACATTCAAATTGCCTGGTTAACCGTGGTTAGAGCATTTATAGCTGACTGGATCCCTGATACATACAGTATAGCCACCAGTGGATCACGGCTGTATGCTTAATTGCAGATTTACTGTAGTCGTGTTATAATGAAAATGCCAAGATTAGGAGAAAAACTGAGAGGGGAAAGGGTGAGAAGGGACGAGATAGAAAAGGGTAGAGGAGTAGAAGAAGCTGTATTAGTTACAGCTCAATTGACAGAGACAAGATTATAATTCAGGTACTTATATAACTGGGATTTTGGCCCTTAGTAATTTTAATAAGTGAGGGGTTAGATGCCTCTATTACATGAATGTCATTGCCTCCTGGGTTTGATGGTAGCTGTTTTATATATATATATATATATATAAATATTATATATATATATATATATATATATATATATATATATATATATATATATATATATATATATAAGCAGGATTATCCAGTATCCGCAGTTGATCCAGAGTGCTGCTATCCTAATATGTAGCACAAGTCCAATGCTGGCTACTGTGTTTATACCACAAAGTCAGCAGAATCTCCACCTGCTACAGTGTACAATAAATCCCTATCTGCTACAAAATAGATACCAATGTTTGTTGCAGTTTATAGAGAAATTGTCACTCAGCTGCTGGGCGCAGGGAGAAGACACTTGTACCAGGGACGCCGCTGCCAGGCGTCGGTGAGCGGGATCCGGAGGGGGTTCTGGTGTGGCCGCCTGGGAGTGCAGGCCGTGCGGGTAGCTTCTGGTCAGGTCACGCCGGTGCCACTGACGCTGGGGTGTCTATTTAGACACGTGTTTCGCCGGGATCGGCTTCGTCAGTATGCGCCATCTTCGGAAATTTTCCAGGACAGCCTGCTGTGGTTACATGCACAAACACAAAATACATCTTGAATCCATTGTGGATTGACAGGTATGGATCATTGGATAGACATGGACTAGGTCAACATGACTGAAGGTCAACATGGGTCATTAGGGTCAACAAAAGCATTAGGTCGACATGGGGAAGGTCAACAGTCAAAATGTCGATATGGAATTTTTCACTTTTTTCGTCGACACAGTCACTGAATAGCAGCAACACGTCCCCTCGCATGGCTCGCTGAGCTTGCGATGCTTCAGGCACACTATTTTATTCTCCCACTATGCCCTAGAGCCTTGATGGCTAACCTTGACACTCCAGCTGTTGTTGAACTACACATCCCAGCATGCTCTGCTTCAGTTTTGCTATTTGGCTATGCTAAATCTGATGCAGAGCATGCTGTGATGTGTAGTTTAACAACAGCTGGAGTGTCAAGGTTAGCCATCAAGGCCCTAGAGAAGGACAGGCCAACCTGAGGCTCTCCAGATGTTATTAAACTACAAATCCCAGCATGCCTTGCCACAGTTTTAACACTCCCTTATAGCAAAACTGTGGCAAGGCATGATGGGATTTGTTTTCTTGAGGTTGCCCTCCGATTTTAGGCGCTGTATAAATGTATAGGTATATATGTAAATTTAAATTCTCTGAACAAAGAATTGTGAATAAAAATATATAAATATGGAAAATGATAAATAAAAATAATGATAATAGGGCACCTTCTACAAGACAACAAAAGAAAAATACCGATATCTGCGCTAATGTTTCATGAAGGGCAATATAGCTGAATCACTGCCTCACACAGTTTAAATCAATTATTGTTTTTAATGGATTATAAAAAGTATCAAAGTACAATAAACATATTTCACAATTTAAATCAATAAAAAATTATAAGCTATTGCTCGAATATAATTTAGGTGGCCACCTATTTTTCTCGTTCATATACTAATTATAGCATGCATTTAATAATATAATATATCTAATTAGTAACTAATAATAAAAATATATGTATATATATAAGTAGACCCCGGGATAGTACTATTCCGTTTTTTATCTGTAAAGGAATGTCCACTTAAAGTGCCAGTATGATATTATCCAAGTGTCTTTCAATGGGGGGAAAAGATGCTCCACTTAATGCAATACTCCCGGACTCCGACTGTATGGTGTGTGATGGAGTGGGGAATGCAGGGAGACTGAGGGGCTATTCCGTGTAGACTCCACTGCCCTCAGTACTACTACCTGCTCGTTTTGAGTGATAGTGCAAGGTGAGGTGCCGGGAAAGAGACCAACCTATGTCCAGCAGTATGTTGTCAGTCCGGTACTGGCGCGTCTCTCACACGCAGCAGTGGGTGGTATCACCTCCAGCTGATACGGAGTGCCTGTGTATCAGGCCGAGCCGCGTCTCTCACCCACTGCCCCGCCGTCAAGGATATTGCTGCAGTTCAGCATCCGTGTGGTATCGCTTGTAAGTCCAATGCCTCTGGCGATGACAGCCAAAGTGGGGCGCATATGTGGAGATGCTAGTGGACTCCAAGAATAATCTTTCTCTCCAGGGGTGCCGGATCCTCTAACGCGTTTCGCTCCAGTATGAGCTTTTTCATAGATGATGGGATTTGTAGTTTGACAACATCTGTAGAGCCAGAGGTTGGCCAGGCCTTCCCTAGAGGATGGTAGAACATGAAATACCGCCTGTCAGCACAAGCCAGCTAAAATAAAAAGGTGAAAAAACCCCATGTCGACCTTTTGACTGCCCACCTTCCCCATGTTGACCTAATGCTTGTGTCAACCTAATGACCCTGTCGACCTAACCCATGTTGACCTTACATCATGTTGACCTTCCTGTATGTCGACCTTCAGTAATGGCGACCTAATGCTTGTAGACCTAGTGACCGTATCCCGGATTGAAGGTTCCATCAGAACATGTCACAATGAGCGAAGCCTTGAGTTTTGCCAATAGGTGGAGCTGTTGCTACACAAGAGATCTTGCCGTGTTACTTGTCCTTTGTAATGTACTGAGGGCCTGATTCACACCTGTTTGCTAGTCTGCGTAAGATCGTAGCCTAGCAAACAGGCAAACCCTACCACACTCTATGCCTGGCCCCCAAATCCATTCCTTACCATATCCCCTGGCATGCAGCCGAACGTTCCCTGATGTTCGATGGTCGCTCACCATGGAATGATTTTTCTCCCCTTCAGTTATAAAAGTCAGTCTACATTGATGGCTACAGTCTACAGATGGCCGAACTTGGGGCGGGTGCTGATGTGCTGTCAGACGCACGCCCCAAGCAGGCATCGACACGCCTGTATTCACAGAATTTCTATGGCCGTGTCCACCGTTTTTGTGGGCACATTGCTGGTGCATCATAGTGTGCTGATCGATCTGTGCTAAGCACAGAGGCTTCCTCACCCCATGTGAATGCGGCTTAAGAGTTGGTTAGCTGTCTTTTTACAGAGAGGAGAATTGTACCCCTTTTACACCAAAATCCCAGATCCGACCCGACATTTGGAACACAGGGCAGATTTATTAAGCTCGGTGAAGTGATAAATTGTCTGGTTTTTATCATCGGCCAATCAGCTCCTAACTGTGAAGTTACAGGCTTGGTTTGAAAAATGACAAGCAGGAGCTGATTGGCCGGTGATAAAAACACTTTATCACTTCACCGAGCTTAAGAAATCTACCCCTGTGTTCCAAATGTCAGGTCAGATCCAGGATTTTTCCCGTTTACACTGCGGTGCTGACATCATCTCCAAGGGCCGGGTCCACCGGTCACCATGCTGGGGGCAAGCACAGCACCAAGGTAAGCTGCTGCGCTGCCCCCAGCCTCCTTGCACCACTACCCCTGCCCCCCCCGTCCAAGAGGTGAATGTATGCCGCACACAGGTATCCATTCACCTCCTCCCTGGCTCCGCTGCTGTCTGCATAGTACAGCAGAAAACAGCAAAGGCTGTGTGCACCACCTCGCCCACCCCTGCAGGACGCTGCAGTCTGGAGGTTGGGCTCCCCCATTGCTGTAAAGGGAGCCGGGTCTGATGACCCGGCATAACCCGTTTACACTGCCCCTAACCCGGGTCCTCCAGTGTTCCACCCGGTCAGGACCAGGTTAGGATTTGCTGGGAAATGGGCCCATGGTTTTTTCAGCTACCCCTTTTACACTGACGCTGACCCGGGTCCACGAGGCAAAAACTCTGGTTTTTGCCTCTGTGTAAAAGGGGGTTTATATAGTAGGCAAGTAAGCTACTTTTCCCAGTTTTATTCCCTCTCCTCCTAGTAGCCATTGTACCAAATACAAAAAGCATAATGCCTACTTCCGCTGTACTGTTTACAGGCTCCAGAAGTTTTGCTGTCAGAGCTTGATACATATGGGGAATGCGGCAATGTCAGATCAGAGGCTCTTTTTCAGCAAGAGTTTGGATAAAAAGTTATTGATAGGGCGATTCTAGAGTGAGCTGTTTAAACCAAGCAGCAGCAGGTTATTTGGAGTGTCAATCCCCTATATGTAGAGAACCAAACAACAAAATAGGGGGCATGCTGCGCTTGAATAATAAAATACATTGTAAATATAAAAATAGAAATCATTTTACTAAACATCAATTTCACAAGATGAAAAATGCACGCTTGTAAATATAACCAACAATATATAAAAATCTGCATAGGTAATATATAGTATAATCACCCATAATTTCAAGTCCTGAACTGTCCTGTATTTAGACCAATTGTCCCCAAAGTGTGTTAAATTGGAGTTCCTCTAGGCCAGGGAATGGAGGGGTCCAGGTACCTCATACGAAGTCCATGTCAATTTTTGACAACCTAGACACAAAAATTAAAACAATTGTGTGTGTCGACCTTTGCTTGTGTCAACCTTTTTTCCATGTCATCATTTTTATGTATCAACTTATTGCCTGTCGGCCAATGGTGGTTTCAACTCTTGACTGTCAACCTACGCAATCTTGACCTATTGACCCATTCATAACTCTGTCATGATAACTGAGTTAGAATAACCGACTGGAAGCTTCGGAAGAGGGTGTGCTAGAAATATTTGTTCTTCCTCTGTTAATCATGGTTACCTGCAAAGAAATATGTGCAACCATGATTGCACAGAAAGGGCTTCACAGGCAAGGATGTTGCTGCTAATAAGATTGCAACTCAATCAACTACAGTAGTTATTGGATCATCAAGATCTTCAAGGAGAGTGGTTCAATAGTTGTGAACAAGGCTTCAGGTCGCCCAAGAACATCCAGCAAGCACCAGGATCGTCTAGTAAAGTTGATTCTACTTCAGGATCAGGGCATCACCAGTGCAAAGCTTGCTCAAGAACGGCAGCAAGCAGGTGTGACTGCATCTGCATGCACAGTAAGGCAAAGACTTTTGGAGGATGGCCTGGTGTCAAGAAGGGCAGCAAGGAAGCCACATTTCTCCAGGAAAAACAACAGGGACAGGCTGATGATCTGCTAAAGGTACAGGTATTGAACTGCTGACGATGGGGTAAAATCGTTTTCTTTCACATCCCCCAAGAGCAACTTCTTCCTCACCAACAGTTTGGTGATGAACAAAAGTGTTTACTAAGTGGCAATGGGGAGCAAAACATCAAAATTGTGGGCCCATGGCCAGGAAACTCCCCAGACCTTAATCCCATTGAGAACTTGTGGTCAATCCTCAAGAGGTGGGTGGACAAACAAAGACACACAAATCTTGACAAATGTCAAGCATAGATAAGGCAAGAATGGGCAGTCCTCAGTCAGAATGTGGTCCAGACGTTGATTGACAGCATGCCAAGATGAATTGCAGAGGTGGATGACAAATGTCCTACTGGATAAATAACTAGGCAGTAGATGAGCTCAGACTATCATCCAGTAGTAAGTTTATCATCCATCAATCTGCTGGACTATTGCTACATGCCAAGTACTCTATTATTTGGGATCTACAGATGGAGCGCCTGTCAGCCAGCCTGCAGGATCGCCAGATGTCCCGAGCTGGTGCAGTCTAGCGGACGGAGCTCCATCCGATGGAGATGCGGCCCCGTCACCATGGTTCTCCGCTTCAGGGAGACAGACATGGTGATTGGGGGCTGCGGGGGAGCTGACAGAGGGCTTAAACGGAACAGGGGGTGGCGCGCATTGGTGATTCCATTGCCAGGAGCAGCTCCATTGAGAGCTACTCCATCTGTGTTAATAATATATTTTGTTTCTCCTAATATGCTGACAATTTAGAGCATATCTTTTTTTAGTTTTAATGCGTTTATACTAGTGTATTTTAATTCCTCACCCGCAGGAGGTTTATCACAGTGTATCTTAATGCAATAAATATTAGTATTATTGACTATGGTGTTATATGTATTATTAAGCGCCATCTGGGTTGTTGTTGGTTTTTCCTTCCATTTTGGTTTGGTGGCTTCTTATGTGTATATACGTAGTGGGACCAATGTTCAGTACAGCGCATAAGACAAACACACTTTTTTTTCCTTTTTACACTCAGGAGACGATGACGGACTACAAAATTGTATTTTTCCATTTTAGTGGAAAGCACTTTACAAATACAAGAATAACTTACATTTTTTTAACCCATCCACTGCTAAGCACTGCAGAGAGTCCAATCTGGGTAAGCGGTGCTGGGGAGCTTGTTGGGAAAGTTACCTAAAAGTTGGTGTTGCTTGGACATGGGATGTGGCTTCTTTATGTAATCACGTTGGACCCACAATTAGGTCATTAAGCTCCACCTCTTTCAGAATAAAGACATTTTATTTATTTGTGATCTCAAAGAACACCCCTGCACCGCACACATCTTTATGAAGTCAGCTGAGCGGGAATCTATGGTTGGATCATACAATCAGGCCAACTTCTGTGCTTTGTGGCTTGCAAACAAAAATAGGACACCAGTTTCACATGGATCTCATTCAGCCAGTAGGTGGACATGGATGGATTTCCAGCAGGGCCGGATTTGGGGGTCAGGCCGCCCCTAGGCACCACACTGTAGTCCGCCCCCCTCCTAGGCACCACGCTTTAGTCCGCCTCCCCCCCCCCAGTACCTGGTCGGACCATCCCCGGCACTCAGTCCTGCATCCAGGCTCAGTGCCTCCACTTAGCCGGTCAGCCTCTTCACCTGCCCTCGCAACCGCCGGTCCTCGCCCTGTAGGTCAGCGACGGAGGAGAGCTGAGCAGCCCTGCCAGCATGTCTTCAGTTCCAGCTGCCTCACCAAGCCCCTGGGACTCCTCCATTTCCGCCTGCAGCGTCCCCGTCACCCTCCCGCCAGAGGCTCCTGTAGCTGGCAGCCGGCCACACAGACACCTCCGTGCTGGGTACATGGATGTGCGGTTCGGGCAGCATTGAGGAGGAAGCACTAGCAGCTGCTACAGCACAGGTACCGCCGGACACCTGTGTGAGCAGGAGCCTAGCTGGCACAGGTCACTAGCTCCTGGTCTGTACAGGCATCTTTGCTAGGGTTAATGTCAGTGCTGCCGCTCGGTCATCCGATGCTGCTGCCCATAGGGACCCAGAGCTAGTGACATGTACTGGGCAAGGCTCCTGGCTGCCTGCCGCCCTTAATTTGTGCCGCCCCTAGGCCCGTGCCTCACGGGCCTAGTGGCAAATCTGGCCCTGATTTTTAGCGCACACCTGCATTAGCTTCAGGTAGTAAATTGTCCTCTATTGTATTTAACTGTAAGTCACTGTTTTGCTCATACAAGTCAGGCTTACCCACTTTCATACCTCCCAACTGTCACGATTACAGCGGGACAGTCCCGATTTTCGGGTCCTGTCCCGCTGTCCCACCCGCGGCAGGCATTGTCCCGCTGCGGGGGGTGGCAGTTGGGAGACCCCCCAAGCTAATAGAATAGACGCTGTGCGCATGCGCACAGCGTCTATTCTCGTATAAAAATAAGTTTGCGGCTAATTAGCATAAGCCGCGCCCTCATTTGCATACGCCCGCCACCTTTTCAGGCGCTCGCTGCACGAGTGTCCCTATTTCTTCGGCACGAAAGTTGGGAGGTATGCACTTTTAGTCTCCTCTACATTAAAAGCCCAGAGAGGGGACGATCAGCAGCACTTTGGGGAGGGGGCCTGATCTCAATTTCAACAAGCCCCGCCCCCTGTAAGCAAATACCTAAATTCATGGGTCTCCGAGGAGGAGGGGTGGGACCAGGAAAGGTGGGCAAGCCTCCTGCATTGTGAGCCCCCCCCTCCATGCAGGGATGTGCGGTGAGGTAAATGGATGAGGTGTCCCTGGGAAGTACCAGAGTCAGATTTGCACACAATTTATGAGCCATCGGATACATGTGGGCATTATACACATGTGCATCAGTACAAACTGCTTGAGATTTGCTGAGTTTTAATAAGAGATGTGCAGAAAAGGTAGCCAGGTGAGGCACTGCCTCACCTGCCATAGACTTTTTACTCCAGAGTTTTGACTATAAAAATTATTAGAATAATATAAGATTTTTTTTATATAATCTTTGTATTTTTGACATACTTCAAAAACTCCAAACTCAGGCATATACGTTACAGTAGTATGAAAGGAAAGGCTGTGCCTCACCCCACCGCACGCCACTGCCTCCATGTTTACATACCGCGATTCATAGTGTTAAGCTGGCCATACATCTACAGATCCATACCCTCCAACAATTCCGACGCAAAGATCGGTACAGGCCAGGGGGTGTGGCCATAATAGTGGGCGTTGCTGTACCTAGCACCCCACAGGTGATGGCAATCATACATTTCCAGGGAAATCCAGAAACAGAGCATTTTCTCCTGCAAGTATGCAAAGAAAGAGTGGTCACCATGTAATGAATGGATATTATGTCACTACTGGGATTTTCTGTGCACAGGAAACGCATCACTTTTGGCAAATCATCCTTAAAAGTGGCTACTAGAACACTATCTGCAAGAACAACGTTTTCTGGCAACGTTATTCATTATTTTCCATACATATCAGGCTTGGCAAGGAGATTTAAGTCCAAACGAGCTGCATATATAATCCTTAAACAGGAATGGACGACCAACGTTGTTGCTGTTCCTGGTAAACTAAGCATGAGAATTCATTGTAGGACCTTTAGCTCCTTCCACAAGCTGTAGGAGCGGTCTCCGACAAGATGGCGTCCCGGTCTCTGCAGCGAAGACACGCGCATGATGGCCGGAGCTCTCAATCTTCTCCCCCTCTCTCAAGCGGCAGCTGACTGAGTCTGTGTGGCCTGGTGACGCCGGAAGATGGCGGCCAGCGTGCAGCTGGGAGCAGGGATAAAATGGCGGCGCTGGAGGTAGCGGAGAGGTCAGAGGGTATTGATAATTAAGCATTTTCTTAATTAGTTTATTTGATTAAATACACAGTCCGAGCAATATGTGACCGTCACATGTGCTATCAGGGAGTCACTTTAAAATTATTTAACTTTTTTTGAACTTACAACCTTTATTGTTTAATCATCCAAATATTTGTCCTTCTGCAGAGAAATAAAGTGTGCACATTCACACAACTGCACAATAACAACAACGAATTTATTGTACTAGTGTCACCACCTAGCTCAGCACATGCAGTGATTTGTCCTTGATGGATCACACTTTGTACTGTAACTGCAACTTTATAGTCATTAAAAGCCAACCAGTCACTAATGTCACATGGTATTCTGTTACATGATCGTCACTGCTTTCATTTGTTATTTTCTTGTTTTTAGTGTTATCCCTCATTTATACACGAGGCTGAGGTGTTGCTCTTTTAAACTTTAGTTTGTTATCAGCTGTCATTAAATATTTATTCTTGTTCCAGCACCCACATGTTGGGAATGTAGGTGGGTTTCAGTCACTGCACCCGGCGCGTTGGGAATGTAGGTGGGTTTCAGTCACTGCACTTGGCGCGTTGGGAATGTAGGTGGGTTTCAGTCACTGCACTTGGCGCGTTGGGAATGTAGGTGGGTTTCAGTCACTGCACTTGGCGCGTTGGGAATGTAGGTGGGTTTCAGTCACTGCACTTGGCGCGTTGGAAATGTAGGTAAGTTTCTGTCACTGCACCCAGTGCGATTGGAATGTAGGTGAGTTTCAGTCATTGCACCCGGCGCATTGGGAATGTAGGTGGGTTTCAGTCACTGTGCCCAGTACGTTGGAATGCAGGTGGGTATGTCACTGCACCCAGCAAGTTGGGAATGTAGGTGGGCATCAGTGACTGCATCCAGCGCTTTGGGAATATAGTGGGTATCAGTCAGTGCACCCAGTCCGTTGGAATGCAGGTGTGCTTCAGTCACTGCACCCGTCGCGTTGGGAATGTAGGTGGGTTTCAGCCACTGCACCTGGCGCATTGGGAATGTAGGTGGGTTTCAGCCACTGCACCCTGTGCGTTGGGAATGTAGGTGGGTATGAGTCACTGCACCCAGTCAGTTGGAATGCAGGTGTGCTTCAGTCGTTGCACCCAGCACATTGGGAATGTAGGTGGGTTTCAGCCACTGCGCCCAGTACGTTGTAATGCAGGTGGGCATGTCGCTGCACTCAGCAAGTTGGGAATGTAGGTGGGCATCAGTGACTGCATCCAGTGCTTTGGGAATATAGTGGGTATCAGTCACTGCACCCAGTCCGTTGGAATGCGGGTGTGCTTCAGTCGCTGCACCCAGCGCGTTGGGAATGCAGGTGTGCTTCAGTGACTGCATCCAGCGCTTTGGGAATGCAGGTGGGTTTCAGTCGCTGCACCCAGCGCGTTGGGAATGCAGGTGTGCTTCAGTGACTGCATCCAGCGCTTTGGGAATGCAGGTGGGTTTCAGTCGCTGCACCCAGTGCGTTGGGAATGCAGGTGTGCTTCAGTGACTGCATCCAGCACTTTGGGAATGCAGGTGGGTTTCAGTCGCTGCACCCAGTGCGTTGGGAATGCAGGTGTGCTTCAGTGACTGCATCCAGCGCTTTGGGAATGGCAGAGGAGGCAGGAAACCATTACGCCAGTCATCGATGCGCTTAGGGATTCCCTGTGGAAATAACTTCTCTCCCTCTCCAGCTCATACACTGCTAACAAGCTGAGTAGCCCAGCCTCAGGTACCTCTGGTGTGATAGAAGAGTGCGGGGAGACATCCTTAAACATACAGGTTACACTATCCTGAGATGGCAAATTAATTTTAGAAGTGGACGGCTTAATGTATGGAGGGGCAATATGTAAACTATTCAGGGACACCACTGGAGAAATCTGAGGAAGCAGGTAATGGCCCTGTTACCATTGATAAAGGGCTTTTCACTGCTGCATGAGTAGACTGTAATTCTATGAATAACAAGCTTGTCAGTTTGCACTATAGCTACCTTGGAGACTGCACAGATACCTGCTCCTGACCTTCCATTTTCTATATGCCTGTTTTGGCTTCTACACCAAATACTTAATAGTGAGCAATACACGGGTGCTGGACGGGGTCCTGACAGTCATTAACCCGACGTCGGGATGCCGACTGTTAAAACACCGATGGCCGTCGGCTATTTTCCCTCGTGGAGGTCCATGACCCCCATAGAGGGAGAATAGGTGGCTCGCGTAGCGTGCCCGCAAGGGGCTTTGTTGCGCTGGCCACGCTGTCTGAGTCCGGGCAGTCGGGATAATGACTGTCGGGATCCCGACTGTCGGAGAAACATACCACACCCGCAATACACACATATAGGAAAGAGAAGTTAGGTAAAGGGGAGCCCAAACAACACAACATGGTGAAAGCTAGAGTGGAGAGAACAGGGAAAGCCGGTACAGGAATGGTAGAAAATATTTGGGTAGTGTACAGAAGCAGGGGAAAAAGAGAAGGGGGTCGTAGACTCGGGACTGTAGAGGGAAGATCAGCAATTGATGACCCCACCCCCTATCTGCTCCTACCTCCAATCTCTGTCTTCACAGCTCCCTCTCTCCATATCCAGTAAGTTTGAAACAGATCAGTGTCCCTGCAAAAATTGCTTTCACTTTCTGTTATGACACAATATATATATATATATATATATATATATATATATATATATATATATATATATATATATATATATATATATTTTATACTACTCCTTACCTTTATTGACCACTAGAGGCCACTCGACGGACCAAATTACTAAAAACTGTCACAGCTCAAAGTGAAAGTACATTGCAGAAGCCGGCATTTTAAAGGGCTTTTAACTAGTGAATGAAGTTAGTGTGACAAGCTGTATACACACTGTGCAATATTTGTTAACTTTTGTTCCGATTAAAGGTCCAGCGTGTATGGATAACGATGATGAGGAAAATCGCTGGGCTGAAAAACGCTCAGTGCATACACACTGAGAGATTTTTGCAAGTTTTTGTGATTTTTCCCGGGCGTGAATGACTTTCCATATTCCTATACCAGCAGCTGGGCCAGCGATGATGTGGGACCGTGCATCAGCGTTCACCGTACATCGCTGCCCCGTAGACAATGGGTGGCTTTTGAGCTGAAAGCAGCTCAGACGAGTAAACTAAGCTGCTTTCAGATCAGTCGCCCAGTGACTATATAGTTAAAATTGGAAGCTCAAATCGCACCCTGCGTATGCATCTTAACAGTCTGTCATTATACAGACTACTACATGCAAGTTATGTACCAGTTGCTTTGGATCAATGACCTCTACAATGGGTTCTTTGATGACTACAACCTTGATGCATGACATATCATATCCATAGAACTTCTCCCACTCTGCAAAATTAGCACTGTATTAGTACACCTAAAAGGCAAACTTAACAGGAAACTTAAGTTGGCCATACATTACTGCGATCTCTCGGGCGGCAGCATCACATGCGGTCCTTCTACATGTTATGTATCGCATGCGACCCCTGTGCCGCGCCGCCAGGAGGAGGGTCTGAGGAGCCTCCGACTCGGGTCCGATGTGCACCAGACCGCGCATCGCACCCGATGGTACATCAAGCACATGCGATTCGGAACGATTTCTCATCCCACTCCGTCGGGAACGGGTGAAATCGGCCCAAATCGCGGTATTATATTGGGGACCATTTACATGTGAAGACAATATAGGACAAGTACAGGCCACATAAACCTTATGTTTTCATATAACAATACTTATAACATGAATGTTCTCTCATTGTTTTTTTTGCAATACATGATTATATTTTAATGATATTTTTTATTTTATTTGTCTTTTGTTTTCAGAATCTTTCCACCCCATCTGGATTACTATGTAATTCATGAAGTGTATGATGGCGACTTCTCTCAAGAGCAGTTTGAAGCGGAGTTAGACGCTGCACTGGAACATCACTATCGGTACATATTTATTGAACCCGCACGCCTGGGAGATGAAACTGCTCGCTGGATCTCCGTGGGAAATTGCATACACCGGACTTCGGTTATAACAGGGGTTGTATGCCTCTTATCACCTTTTGGCCTTCCTAGTGGCTGTGCTCATTATCTGGGACTACCAGCTGGAGCGTTAAGTGTAGCATGTGCTGCTCTCTATGGTGTCTCCTGGCAGTCTGACCCATGCTGCCATTATCAGGTGGATCTGAGTGGGCAAAAGCTGGAATTACTCCCTCCTGGGACGCTAAGGACTTCCTCACCAGTAGTGTTAGTTCGCAGCGAGGACACGCAAAGAAAGAGACTTCATAATGTTATAGCTATAACTGCCCTAGTATATTGTGCCCAGAAGCTCTTTGAATTGTGCACAGACTAATAGCATACTTCTGGCTCTTACAGTAAAGATAATATCCATGATACCGGTTGTCTGTTTTATATCAGTTACTTGAATTTTAGAATGGGCAGGACACTTGTTCCGGTTATCTGGAAATGGATCGATTCAGTTAGCCGCAAGGGGTGCGAATTGCCATAGCAACAGCCTGGGTTGCCTGAGTGTCACTTGTCTCTCGCCCCCTTGCAGTCTCATACCAGACTCCACTGATTTTTGTAGTATTCGTTCTAGCACACCGCACCTGTCACAGTTCCTCTTTCCTGCCTGGGGTTTCGTTCTCTTCTTTGGTGGTTATAGCACAGTATGGCCTGCATCTCAGTGCTGAGATACAGACCAGAGTGTGCTAGAAGCACCAGTGCAGGGAATGACTCCCCAAGCTGGAAAGAGGAACTGCACATCTTGCAAAAGAATGAACACTATATTTGTATGGAGCTGTGCATAAAATCAGCAAGTCAAGCTACCATAAGTGGTCATTATGGTTAAGTTGTATTCTGCAAAAACACATGTTCATGGAAGCAGAAGAAAGCAAGTTACAGACCCCCAGGAATGATTTTGCACTTCAAGGAAAAATGCTTAAATCCTTAAAAGTGCTCTACATGAATAAGTACCAGTATACTCCAAATAATAGCATTCCATTTTCTAACATTGTTTAAGGAATTGCGTGATTAGGAAGCTGCTCTCTTTTCAAAGCTCATGGTGATCCTATAGCGTAAAGGCCCATACACACTGGGCGACTTTGATCTGAAAGTCACTCAAAACAGCAGGTTTGAGCGGCTTTTCAGCTGAAAGCCGCCCAGAGTGTATGCCCCGCCGATGCGCTCCCGCAACATCGCCGGGAAAACTGCTCATCTGCTGGTTATACCAGCAGATGAGCGACTTTGAGGATGGCTTTGCATAGCACTGGCGTCCGGCAGGGGGAAAGCCGCTCAGTGTGTATGCACTGAGCGGCTCCCCCCCCAGCAATGAATACGATCATCGCTGTCCATACACGCTGGGCATAGTGTGTATGGACCTTAAGCTTTAACTGAAGATATTTCAGATATTCTTGCTTAACCGAAATTGCTTTAATGCTGTCTATTTAATGTGGCCCCATAAAGTATAGCTCTGAAGGTGCTTGTTTCCTAGAACGGCACCCACGATTCCATCGTACAACATCGCATCGCATCCCCCGCTATATTGCGGCATGCAATGCGATTTTTAATTGTACAAGCACACAGATGGGTGCTTACAATGTGATTCCATCATTTAGTGTCACCCCCAGCGTGGCGAGCGGCGGCGGTACGCATCCTCCGACCTTTTCATACCCCCACTATCCACGTCAGCGTGGAGTTGATTTTAGATAGTGTGGCGAGCCACCGAGCCTGACGCGTGGGGAGGGGACGCGTAATACGAGGCCGATGCGTGGCGAGCGGACACGGATTACTTTACATGTATGCTGCGCTCGCCATGCTTCGGGCTCGTATTCCGTGTCCCCTCGCGGGGCATGCTGCACTCGCCACGCTTCGGGCTCGCTGCGCTCGCCTCACTATCACGCTCGCCGACGTGGATAGTGGGGGTATGAAAAGGTCGGAGGACGCGTACCGCCGCCCCTCGCGGGGCTCACTGCAACAAGCACTTCTGTGCATTTAACATGTAGATCGCATCGCACAGCACTAAAAACGGTACGCAATGCCATGCGATGGGCGCCATGCTAGGAAACAAGTACCTTAAAACTTTTAAACCAGACTGTTTGAATTGCTGGAAAGAAAAAAAATTGAACTGCAAAGGGTTAAGTGTAGGGATAAATCAAATGTCAATGCAACATTTTCAGAGCTGTTAATTCTACACATTAGGCTGAAAGACATTGCAGGGTTTGGTATGGCGGGTCGAAAGACGGGATTCCAACAGTCAGTATACTGACATCACCCGGTTTTCTGACAGGTGGGCAAACACAATAAAGCACCTCCTGATCTCCTTGTGCTCACCATGCTCAGAGAAATAGCCCGTTAGTCAGGATCCTACTGCACCTACCCCCCGCGCCTGAGATAGGGTGGCAGCAGCCTTTAAGCCAGGGGTGAGGAACCTTTTTTGTGCCAAGGGCCGTTTGTATGGGGAAAAAATCCTTTGGGGGCCATGTGTAAAAATTTCTCTTACAAATTGTCCTGCTGCAGCCATTTGACGCTCTGGCGGCTGCCACTGAATAGGACTGACAGTCTCTGGCTGCTGTTAATTAAGAGGAATCTCGCAAGAACTACCTACTTCTTGCGAGAATTCCCCTGTACTTGGCTCCTGGGAACGGGTGGGAGGGCCACTCAAACCGGCTACGGGTGCCGCATACGGCCCCTGGGCCTGAGGTTCCCCACCCCTGCTTTAAGTTTTGCATTGCCCACTGCCCCCCCCCCCCCCCCCCCCTCTTCGCATCTTCTCATTTGCCACCTGGTAGGTAGCTCTTTTGCATGGCCAACAACCATCTGGGCTTCCCCTGTGTCTTCACCCAGTGGGTGGCAAAAAGAGTTTAAAGGCCGGCCCTCACTAAGCGAAGAGGCAGCAGATGCCTCAAATGCCCCTGGGGAGGTGGCAGCTGCGTAAAAAAAAAAGTTGAAGGCCGCACACCCACGGGTGAAGAGGAAGAAGATGCCAGGAAGCTCCGGGAAGAAGTAGATTAAATATTTTAAAAGCCGATGTTGTGTTTTTATTTTATTATTTTCTTGACAGGGGTAATATAAATAGTCCCTCTCTCTGCACATATTACATCTGCTTCTTTCTTACGGTAGTAGCACTTACCATTGCTGCCATTACTGCTTGTAGGCAAGTGGTTTGGTGTGGCATGACTCACTCACTCATTTTTTTTTTTCATCTCTCAAGTCACTGGGTTGTTATTATGGGACATATGGCCTAATTCAGACCTGAAAGGAGGACAAATTTGTTGACAAAATGGACCAATCTGTGCACTGCAGGTGGGGCAGATGTAACAAGTGCAGAGAGAGTTGGGTGTTATATTGTTTCTGTGCAGGGTAAATACTTTCTGCTTAGTTTTTACACTGTAATTTAGATTCCAGTTTTAACACACCTCTCCCAAATCTAACTCTCTCTGCTCAGTGCAGCATGGTGTTGCCCATTTTGTTAAAATATTTGCCCTGCGAACAAGTCTGAATTAGGTCTGTAGTTGGCATCCCGGCTGTTAGAATACCGGCACCGGAATCCTGACACCTGTCATGCTGGAATCCGAAACGTAAGTATGCTGGGGAGGGTAAGGCTTCGTGCTTACTACTCTTTACCTTTAGAAATCACTCGGAGGTAAGGGGCATGTAAGCAAACTTGAAATGTATTAAGGGAACTTTGGGCCAGATTCTACACCATCTGCTGTACTGCAGATGGGGCAGATGTAATCGGTGCTGAGAGATGTAGATTTGGGTGGAGTGTGTTCAAAAGTAATACTAAAGTGCAGCGTAAATAAATTTGTAGACTACATTTAAAAGCAGCGGTACTTGTTTCCTAGCACGGCGCCCATCGGGTCCCATTGCATACCTTAACTTAAGGTATGCGATGGGACCCGACCGACCCGATTTCTGGCTTTTTTTGAGGTTTCCCGACAAATGTTAAATCGGATCCATCGCATGCCATTATAATGGCATGCGATGCGACCGACCCGATTTTACATTGTAAGCATTGTATGTAATGTTAAATTCCTATGTAAAATTGGGTCCATTGTATGCCATTATAATGGCATACAATGCAACCAATGCGATGGACCCGATTTTACATAGGAACCAATGTTAAATGGCCCCCCCATACCCAATTTTTGATTGTATACCCACCCTGATGGGTAATTTGTATGTCAAATGCCCCCCCATTGTTAACGCCACCCCACGATGATCGCCAACCCGAAGCGTGGCGAGCCCGCGTCCTCCGACCTTATCATACCCCCACTATCCACCTCGGTGTGGAGTTGATTTTATATAGTGTGGCGAGTGCATCGAGCCACTGAGCCGGAAGCGTGGCGAGCGGACGCGTAATACCTGTGAAGTAATGCGCGTGCGCTCGCCACGCTTTGGGCTCGGTGGCTCGCTGCCCAAACCCCTTCCCTAACCCAAGCCAAAACCCCACAACCGCCCCTCCAACACTGGCGTCACCCACCCCCACCTAACTACAGCACCCTCACCCCCACAGCTCACACACCCACAAGCACCTTTTCTGAATTTCTTGATAAGAAGCATTTGTCCTAGGGGTGCCTTGAAAATGCTTTGATGCTCTAGGGTGCCGTGATTCAAAAAAGTTTGGGAACCCTGATCTAGCGCTTTTATTCCAACAAAAAATTCTGCTAACTTTGTATATTATATTTCACATAATTTGATTTTTATATGGCTGAATGTCACCACAATGCAGAGTCAGCTGGACACTGCACCACCTCTCACACTGCCGGCGCCAACATGATCCCCTCTCTTTGGCGGGAGGGGATCATGCTGGCGCCGACGGAGAGGCACTCTATCTGTTTGACACACAGGAGCGTCTCAGACGCTCCAGCAATGACACGCTCCTGCGTCTGGGAGGCTATTACGGCAGGGTGCAGCAACCCTGCCTACAGGGTTAGGGGTTCTGTAGCAACTTTTCAAACCCCCACTATCAACGGCAGCCCAAAGCGCGGCGAGTGCAGCGAGCCCCATGAGGGGACACATTTCGCGTCCACCCGACCTTTTCATACCCCCAGTATCCACGTCGGCGTGGAGTTGATTTTATATAGTGTGGCAAGCGCAGCGAGCGGATGCGGATTATATGTAAGGTGTACATATAGTGTGGCACTCGCCACACTATATAAAATCAACTCTACGCTACTTCTGACTGACTACGCTAACTACGCTGGCCGCGGGAACACTCTGCTGATTCTGACAGGAACGCTACGCTGACGGTGTAAGCTGCCGCCGTGAAACTACACAAGTACCCATTTCTGCAAAAAAAAAAAAAAACATAGAAATATAGAGATATATTGCTTAGCTATATATTGCTGAGCAATATATGGCTGAGCAATATATTGCTCAGTTTCTCCTTTTCATCAGCGACCAGAGATGGTCGCTGTTGTAAAAGAAACTGCCGGGGGAGCCCGGCAGTGGTAATCAGCTGGTCGCAGGAGCATGTTCCTGCGACCAGTGATCACTACAGGGGTAAAAAACGGGAGCACACTCCCATCGCGGGCAATATGGTCGCTTATTACTGCCCGCGATATTACACAAAATCGCCCCCGTGTGTACGCACCTTAAACACCAATCTTATCAATTATCTAGTTCAACACAGGTGACAACAAGAAGGATATCCAGGCGCAGAGCCTAATGGAATGGATCATGTTGAAGATTCTGCTAGCAAAGGGATTGGGGTCACCTCGGTTCTGCCCCCTCCCTGCAGTTTACTTATATGCAGAGTGATTTATTGTTATTCTCAGGTGTTATGCCTCATTATAGCAGTGGGAACCATGGGTGTGGTGTTTGGTGGTGTGTGTGACATTGTTCCCACCGCATACGTCAGAGACAGGACAGATCGGAGCCAAATATTATATAGACTAGTGAAAGGGTCTCCCTGCTGCATGGTAGACTTTGGAGGTGCTTGAATCCCTTTCAAACACAAAGAGAGGCCCATAGGCATCTATTGGGTAACACATACCTCCCAACATGACCCTTTCCAGGAGGGACGCAATGCTCTGTTTCTGGACTTCTCCCTTAATTTATAATTGCCATCTTCTGTGTTTAAGGACCTTTCTTATCAATTAACCTGTGTGAAACAGGTGATGGCAATCATACATTATGAGGAAATTCCAGGAACAGAGTCGAGGGTCATGTTGGGAGTGAGGTATCGTAACGTCACATAAAGATGGCGTTAAGGTGCGTACACACGGGGCAATATGATCGCTGGCAATATATTGCTCAGCAATCATATTGCCCCGTGTCCTGTTTTCATCTGCGACCAGAGATGGTCGCAGATGAAAATTTAAACACTGCTGGGTGAAGAGGCAGGGGATGTCGCTGGTCGGAGTAGCATGTTCCTCCGACCAGCGACCATTCAGGGGCTGAAAACGGGAGCGCGCACCCGGTGATTTATCGCTGGTGCACACTCCAATCACTGGCAATATGGTCGCTCAGCGACCATATTCCCAGCGATTTCAGCACCTATCGCCCCGTGTGTACACAGCATAAGTCATCCGTTCCAAGCTCCAGAATGGCTTGGTACTTATGGGAAATGCAGCCAAATACCTCCAAAGTGTATTTTTCCTTTTAGCACATCCAGCACTGTACATGTTCCTTTCCAGCCTCATAGATAACTAGGCATAATGCTATATGGCATTACATATATTACTAGCCTTGTTTAGCTAAGGGGAAGCTCTGTCCCCGCCCCTTACCATGATGGGGGGGGGGGGCAGTATCTTGAATTTTATTACGGTGACAAAATAGGACATAGGTTGAGACAGGCTGTGATATACGCACGCTGCTATTATTATTAAAAATAATAATGATAATGTGTAACATCACTCGTAACGCTATCAACGTGCCTGCTCAGACTACACTCAGAGTCCTCCTAAGTATGGCTGCCTTTGTTCTCCCTCCCCCACCCCCACTTTCTCCCTCGCTCCACACACATAGTATAGACTAGAAACACTCGGTTCAACCTCTAGTCTCGCGAGATTCGCCCTCTGCCGGCGATTGGGCGGCTGAGCGTCAATCACATGCTGAGGCGGGAGTACCCACAGCGGCCAGCACGCCAGGCCACGCCCTCCGCTTCAGGAACAATAAGACGAGGCGACTTGGCCCCACCCATGTTCTCCGGAAATAACCGAAGCGCCAAGAAAGCCCCGCCTCTTTCTTCCGAACACGGACGAGTCCTCGTTAAGCGCCGCCCTCTTATTCCGGAAACTGCCGAAGCTCCTAGGTAAGTGTGGAGCGGCCGCCTCGTCTTCCTCTCCTGGAGAAGCCGCGGCAGCAGCTGAGGAGGCAGTGAGGGCGCCGTGTTCGCACACCGGCCGCACCGCTCTCCGCCATGTCCGAATTCGACGAGTTCGAGCGGCAGCTGAACGAAAATAAGCAAGGTGAGTGGTGTCCGCTGCTGGCCGCCGCTGGGTGGGGGCGAGACAATGTGCGCGGCGGCTCGGGCCTGCTGCTGGGGCGGAGCTCCGGCCTCATCGCGGCCTGGGCCTCCTCCACGCGTCAGGCGCCACTCTGGAGCGGGCTCTCCGCCGGGCTCGGTGCTTGGCCTCCTCCATCGGGCATCTGTGTACTGCGCCACTGCGGCTGCCGGCGCCTCGGCCTAACCCAGTAATAAAGGCCGCAGCCGCTGCATGTGAGCGGGGTCCCTATAGTCTGGCGCCCTCTCCGTGTATGCAGGCAACTGCACTGGGGCTCCAGTCTGTACAGTCTGGGGAGCTCAATTAATTAATTAAAATATCCATCTATCTGTTTCTTTTTGAGATGCTGGATGGCACCTTTACTAAATCGCTGTAAAGGTCCTAGTTATACGGTTCTATTAAGATGTGAATATCTTGTTTTAAGTGGACCCAGCCCATGTTTGCATCACTTGTGTATATATGTGTATAGCAACAAGTCAGTACCCACCTTAGCACGATGCCTCCCGTGTAGTCAGTAGAGCAGTATAAATAAGGTGTTTAAAAATGTATCATTGAGGGTATAAGGGTCCCTACACTAAACCCCTGGGGAGCAGGTAGCATTAATGTTGAGTCTAAGCCAGTGGTTCCCAAACTGAGGGGTGCCTCAGGACACTTGCAGCGGTGCCTTGGGTTGGTGGACCAAGATCAACTCATATTATTTATGGTCAATGTACCAGGCAAAACCAGTGCTGGTGGCTGCCAATCATAATATATGTGGACAAACAGAAGCAAATCCTGTCCCTCACCAGAAAACTGTGACATATAAACACAATGCACTTAATGTAAAAAAAAAATTCTGAATTTCACGATAAGAAGCATTTGGCCTAGGGGTGCCTTGAAAATATATTGATGCTCTAAGGTGCTGTGATTTGAAAAAGCTTGGGAACCACTGGTCTAAGCAATACTTTTCAGTCTGAATGTAGACTTGCGCAGGTGTAGCAAAAGCTGCATTGAAATGTTTTTGTGGTGATCATTCAGGTATAGGAGGAAATGCAGTTTTAAACCAGATTATTTTATTTATTTTTACTTACTGATTGGTTTTGCATTAAGCTTTTTAATGTAATTGTGTATTAACTTTGATCAATTATGTCTTCATGCTTTCTGGAGTTAATAATGGGTGTTTGGTGCCACAAGGGATCTGCAGCACCTTATTAGACTAAATAATAAGTAAAATGGGGTACAGTGACCTAAAGGCCTCAATATGCTAGTGCAATTTGGGCCCTCTTTTCACACTATTTCGAAGCATTTGCTTGAAAACTCGTGTGAAGCATACAATGTATCGTGCCCTAGCTTCCGGGAAGTCACCCACAGCTGTATGCCCCTTAAGTTTTGCACCCTAAAGGTCCATACACACTAGCTGATTTTGCCCAGCATGTATGGACAGTGAAAATTTCTTCCCTTCTCTGGACAGAATATATAAAATTTATTAACAGTTTCTTATATAGCGCACACATATTCTGCAGCGCTTTACAGATTATACTCAAATATTCACATCCGTCCCTGCCACAGTGGAGCTCACATTCTATATTCCCTACCACATGTACATTCACACACATTCTAGGGTTAAAGGGGCCCATACACGGTCCGTTAAACGGATCTGTTTGGGTCTTAATTAGCACGCTTCGCATCGGATCGCATGCGGTGTGCATGCAATGCGATCCGATGCGAAGTTTAGCTAGTACAAAAAGTATGTGCAGCACATACTTTTTGTACCGTACTATGTGATGCGCGGGAGTGCGCATCGCATAGTACAAAACGGACGGTCCGGGAAACTATATTTGGTACTTGTGAGTTATCTGGGCGTCCGATTTTGGTACTAGATCGCATGCGATATCGCTTGCGATTTGCATGCGATTTAGCATGCGATTTGCATAAGATTTGCTATTCATTTCATTACCCCACTATCCCCAAAGTGTGTCTATCAACGTGAACCCGAAGCGTGGCGAGCGCAGCGAGCCCGCGAGGGGCGGCGGTACGCGTCCTCCGACCTTTTCATGCCCTACTATCCACTAGGGCGTGGAGTGAGAATAGAATAGTGTGGCGAGCGCAGCGAGCCACCGAGCCCGAAGCGTGGCGAGCGCACGCGGACACCTTCACAGGTATCCGCGTGCCCTTGCGGGCTTCACAGGTGTCCGCGTCCCCTCGCGGGGCTCGCTGCTCTCGCCACGCTTCGGGCTCGGTGGCTCGCTGCGCTCGCCACACTATTCTATTCTCACTCCACGCCCTAGTGGATAGTAGGGCATGAAAAGGTCGGAGGACGCGTACCGCCGCCCCTCGCGGGCTCGCTGCGCTCGCCACGCTTCGGGTTCATGTTGATAGACACACTTTGGGGATAGTGGGGTAATGAAATGAATAGCAAATCTTATGAAAATCGCATGCTAAATCGCATGCAAATCGTAAATCGCATGCGATATCGCATGCAAATCGTAAGTACCCAAATCGGACGCCCAGATAACTCACAAGTACCCTATATTTTTGGACTGTGGGTGGAAACCAACAAGCACAGGGAAGAATATACAAACTCAGCACAGTCGGGGCCATAGTGGGAATCAAACTGTAAAGGCCCCCATACATTAGCCCCCATACATTAGTCCGACTTGTCCTAAGGACAGTCGGACCTGATTTCCCCCTGCAGCTCCCCACTTGTTGTGCCAAGTTTTGCAAATGATACATCGCATGCGATGTATCATTTGCAACTCCCGGGGAGCTGCAATGTGCAGGGGGGCCGGGGACATCGAGGTGGCGGGCGGGGGATGCTGCAAGGCGGCTGGGGGGGGGGACACACGCTGCTAGTAGTGCGGACGCTGCGGGGGACACAGGCGGCAGTGACAGAGCCGGGCGGAGCCGGGAGCTGTCAGTTCTGGGGAAAAAAAAAGCCCATACAATGAATGGGCAGCCTGTGGATTGGCTGAGCGCTCTCTCAGCCAATTGCTGACAGGCTGAGAGAGCGCTCAGTCAATCACAGGCTGCCCATTCATTGTATGGGCTTTTTTTTTTCAGTGCTGACAGCTCCCGGCTCCCCCCGCCCGGCTCTATATCACTGCCGCCTGTGTCCCCCGCAGCGTCTGCACTACTAGCGGCGTGTCCCCCTACCCGGACGGAGCATGACAGCTCCCTGCTCCGGCTCCCCCTGCCGCCCCCTCCCTCTATTTATCTTATGTGCAGCCGGTCCGACGTCCCGATGCGCACAGGACCGCGCATCGGGTCGGACCGGGTGTCAACCTGCGATTTGGTCCGATTTCACTGCCCGATCTATCTGGATCGGGTGAAATCGGGGCCAAATCGCATAGTGTATGGCGGCCTTAAGACTGAGCTGCTTTCAGCTCAATCACCCAGTGCATGTGTCTTTACTTGGATCAACCTTAAACTAGGAAAACTAAAGGCCCATACACACTGGGCGACTTTGAGCTGAAAGCTGCTGAAATCCGCAAGTTTGAGTGGCTATCAGTTCAAAGCCGCCCAGTGTATATGCTCCGACGGTGAGCGCTGCTGTGTGCTCCTGCATTATCGCCGGGTATTACCAGCAGATGAGCGGCTTTGTGGACGGCTCTGCATAGCGCTGGGCAGGAGGGAAAGCGGCTCAGTGTGTATGTGCTGAGTGGCGTGTCCCCCCCCCCCCCCCCCCCCCCCCCCCTGCCGCAATGAAAACTATCATTGCTGTCCATACACACTGGTAAAAATAGCCCAGTCTTTTCTTTAAGAATAAAAAGTCTCTGCAATAAGTGGTTAAAATCTGCTAATCCTCCTTGGGATACATTTGCCTGTTTAGCCAAAGATGTGTATTTGCTAATATGCTGCCCCCCCCCCCTTTTTTTTTTCTTTTGTTTGTTCTACTGTGATTGGTAGCTACCAATCTTGAATGCATAACCCCATCCACACTCTTCCCATTTTTGGAGTATGCTTCGCAATAATGCACAGGGGCCATATTTAGTTATATCGCACACTATCTAAAGCGACAGGAGACCATGTTGTGATATTCAATTGATAGTTTTTTTGTTTATTAAGGTCATGTTTTAGCTGTGCATAGCGGCCACAACAGAGCGAACTAATGGGCTCGCCGAGTAAAGTCCAGTCTGAGCTCCTTCCTGACTACTTTATAATCAGCAGTAGTTCCTAAACATATTTGAATCATTGTGCAGGTCCCCCCCCCCCCCCCCAGGACACCTCTGCTAGTTCTGAGACACTCTAGTGGTAGAACTGCGCATCTATAGTATATTACCTACTAGACGGAGACCTACACGCACCCATGGGAATTGCATGAAAGTCGGTACTTGTGGAGTGTCACGGCTCCCACGATGGCCATCGCACGGGAAAAAATCGCATGCGATTTTTAACAGAAAAGCATCCAAATGCATTGAAATTAGTATGAAACATGTTCAATGGCCCCCAAATGTCATTTTTAGGCTGTACCACCCCCACTATCAATGCGAACCCGAAGCGTGGCGAGGGGCGGCGGTACGCGTCCTCCGACCTTTTCATACCCCCACTATCCACGTCGGCGTGGGGTTGAGAATAGAAAGCACAGCGAGCCACCGAGCCCGAAGCGTGGCGAGCAGACACGGATACCTTCACAGGTATACGCGTCCCCCCGCGGGCTTCACAGGTGTCCGCGGGGCTCGCTGCGCTCGCCACACTTTCTATTCTCAACTCCACGTCGACGTGGATAGTGGGGGTATGAAAAGGTCGTAGGACGCGTACCGCCGCCCTTCGCGGGCTCACTGCGCTCGCCACGCTTCGGGTAGTGAAATGATAGTGGGGGTGGTACAGCCTCAAAAATGACATTTGGGGGCCATTGAACATGTTTCATACTAATTTCAATCCATTTGGATGCTTTTCTGTTAAAAAAACGCATGCGATTAAATCGCATGCGATTTTGGAAAAACCGGCAAAAATCGCATGCCACTATATATGGCATGCGATGGGAGCCGTGATAATGCACAAGTACTGGAAAGTCTTTGGTATTTATTTGAATTGGGCTCTGATTAGCTGCTGCCATTTCAGCTCACCACCCTGTATGTAGCGAACTGAAATGTGCGAAAGGGTGGCGGTATGTTTGGCTAACCAGCACGCTCTGCGCATAGTATAGCCAGTCTAAGCTGTGTACACACGGGGGGCGATAGGGGCTGAAATTGCTGGGAATATGGTCGTTGGCGACCATATTGCCAGTGATGGGAGTGTGCCTTGGCGATAAATCACTGGGTGCGCGCTTCCGTTTTCAGCCCCATTCTAATCACTGGTGCGACCAGCTGATTACCTCTGTGGCTCCCCCGGCAGAGGTTCCTTCTCATCAGCGACCATCTCTGGTCGCTGATGAAAAGGAGACACTGAGAAATATATTGCTGAGGTGTCTACGCACCTTTTAGGATCCCGGAGTTTGGCCTTAAATATGCTGGGTTTTGAAGCAATTTCGGAATAAGAATGCACAGTAATACCGAGCGGTTCAAACGCTGTGCTGGCCGCATAGGTCCCTCTGCTCCCAGCCACAGGGCATGCCCATGTGAGTAAATGTGCGTGGGGGGGTTATTAGGGATTGTAAAATATGTCCTGGTATTGGCATCCCTAGTTCACTGCTTTAGTCGTGTTTAGCTACTTAAGGCACCTAACGCTGGCACTGTAGTTGTGATCTGCCCCAGTCAAGTGAGATTTTTGCAGTCCTACTTGTAGCTTTGTCATAAACTGTTTATATAAAGTATAGTTTGTGTGTGGTATATTGGCTGTTAGTAGGACCCAGTTTTTTGTATTGGTAATATGAGCTTCAACCCTATGCTCCTTAAATCAGGGCTTGACAAATGTATTTAAAATCTAGGAGCCAGGATGAAAATTTAGGAGCCAGATAAAATAATAAGAGGGAGAGTGCCCGCCCCCAAAATTTGCACGTGCCATAATGCCCATTACACATTCTATCAAACACTGGAATGCCAATTACATATAATACCACACGCAGTAATGGTTTTTACATATTATCACACATAAGTGGAGCTCAACCAAAAATGCTCATTGCTATGGGTTTTGATGCTTGATGCCAGGGGTAACATGCTCTTTGCCAGGGGTTGCATGCTGGAAGCCATGCAGCCCCACTAGTCCAGCAGCAGGGGGGGGGGGGGGGGGTAAGCCCCTTCATGAGAAGTAGGTAGCCACTAGTCTGACAGGAGTGGGAGACGGGTCAGGCACTGCGGGCCGCTGGTGTGACAGGAGGGGAAGACTGTGCCCGGCCACGCTGCCTCTGGTGTGACAGGAGGGGGAGGCGGGGGTAGGGCATTACACTGCCACTGCTCTGACAGGAGGGGGAGGCATTGGTCTGGAAATGCGGGCCTCTGTGCGCCCCCCCCCCCCCCCCCCATCTCAAAGCAGGGCACATTATTCAGAGACGCTCATTACATATTCATAGGGGGAGGAGCTGCGTGCATTCACGAAGCAGGCAGAACAGCAGCACTATAAACTATTCACTGCTGCTGTGGATCTAATCTGGGCACAGTCTCCTCCTGTCACACCAGCCGCCTGCAATTCCTGACCCCCGCCTCCTCCTCCTGTCAGAGCAGCGGCAGTGCAGCAGCTGGATAGTCTCTCCCCCCCCCCCCCCCCCCCAACTGTCTCACCAGCGCCCGCTGTGCCTGATCAGTCTCCCTCCTCCCGTCACACCAGCCACCCCAGTGCCCTGCCCGGATCTTACACTAACACACCCTGCACCTCCACTGCCCCCTTCTGTGCTGACATTCCTGCTCAGCAACCAAGGTGCTGAAGGCTGCATCTGCAGAAGCAACAGTCTGTCCCACCTGTCCCTGCTGACACAGCCGCCGGACAGCAGCGCTGCCACCGCCAGTGTGACAGGAGGGTGAGGCGGGGATCGGCTGCCGCTGCTCTGACAGGAGGGGGAGGCGGGGGTCAGAAATTGCAGGCGGCTGGTGTGACAGGAGGTGGAGGCGGGGATCAGCCACCACGCTGCCACTGCTCTGAAAGGAGGGGGAGGCAGGGGTCAGGCACTGCGGGCGCTGATGTGACAGCAGGGGGAGACGGGGGTTGAATAGGGATTGCGCATGCACACCAGGCTTTGACTGTGTAGTGTTGTGGTTTCAGTTATGCAATGTACTCTGTAGACTGCTTTGCAATGTACACAGGGACTCTCTGTGGATATTACCATAAATCGGTTGCATAGCTTAAAGTATTTAATTGTGTCACTGATCAAAATGATATGGTTATTTGTCTGTTTACCATTCACTACGAATAATCATAAGATTCGTGACCAATTTTCCAAAGATATTGCCTAGAATTATTAGAGCATCTCCCAAATTGGTTCACTGGAACACTATGAAACAATATAACAAAGCAAAGAGCGCTTATATTAAAAATTGCACAATTATTTATTATTCACATATAAATCAAAGTCAATAAAAGAAGCAGCTAAAAATAGTCATCAACAAGTGAATGACATATATTGAAACACACTTTACTGATCCGATATATCACTCTAAAACAGCAAGTCCATCATTCTAGATGAAGTGGCACCAGGTGTAACGTTCCTTGGGCTTTATTTGGAACCTCAGTATATTATTTGAATGTTCTGGAGACTGAATATTTGGTCGTCAGGACAGTCCAACATACAAGGTTTTTAGTAGATAAACCCTCTGCAGTTATTTATAAAGGATATGTCCAAATAGATATTTCAAAAACTGACCCCAACATAAATCTCCAAGCACTCCACAGTAATGCAATTTCCCCTGAAGCAGGAGACCAGTATCTCACCCGATCCTCCACGTAATAGTGGTGCTCCTAAATCCGGCTGTGCCGTTTGCACATCGCCGCAACAGCCGGTCCGTATAATATAAGCTGATGGACCACTCTCCCGTGCAGTAATACGCTCAGAGGGTTGATAACTTTAACAAGCACTGTAGCGGCAGGTCAGAGCCGATCACACTGCCCATAGACTTGCAGGTGTATTCAGCTGCTGTGGACCTTAACATTACAGCATGTGCTGCCAGCAGGCTTTAAAAAAAAAAAAAAAACCTTTATATTCTGATTTGCAACAACCAAATATGCTACATACAGCTAAACTTGCATGCACTTGTGTAGCTAGGCTAATACTCACCACCCCCTTGCATGGCCACTACATCAGGCAACTATTGGGGTGAATCCCTGTTGGGCTGATGACTTGGTCCGTGGATTAGAAAAATCCAACATGTTGGACAGTCTTTCGGCCCATACACACTTAGCGACTTTGAACTTAGAGCTGATCAAAACACCAAGTTTGAGCGGCATTCAGCTCAAAGCTGCCCAGTGTGTATGGCCCAGCGGTGAGCGCTGCTGCACTCTCCCGCATCATTGCCAGGAAAACAGCTCATCTGTAGGTATTACCAGCAGCTTTTGTGTAGCACTGCACTATGCAAAGCGGTCCTCTCCCCCCTGACGGTACTGGGTAGGGGGAGTGCTGCTCTGTGTGTATGCACTGACTGGCTCCCCCCCCCCAGTGGGTATGGACCTTTTTATGTAGCTGATCATTGCAATCCAATGGAATCGCCTCTGCAGTTGGCCCTTAATGTGCATACACACTGAGCAATTTTTTGACCAATTTTGTTGAAAGACATTTCCTTTGAACCCAGTGTCCTGGACGAAGATGTTAACGAAAGATCTAGCTACAGTTTGTAGGCTCTTTTTCAAAGATATCCAAATTGAGCTGCATGCACAGGTGACGAACAATCTTGTTGAGCAACTGGCGGGTATGCGCATCATCGTTCGTCACTGAAAGATATTTTGACCAATTTCATGTAGGATGGCCAACAACGAAATTGGTCACATTGTACAGTGTGTATGCACATTGCACCTTTTTAGATGTTTGGACCCACATTAGTTTATAGTCTTACAAATGTGCTTGGCTTCCTTCATCCTCATCAGGTTAGCATGTCATTTTTTAAGAAAGAATGTCTTTGGTTTTGAAAACTGCTTGGGATAATGTGCTTCAGAGTCATCTGAACTGAAACTGCACTTCCAAAATTTATACTTTAATAATGTTTTATTTTGCATTGCATACATTTTTGCTACTTTTTTTTTTTTTTTCATCCATCAAAGAGCGAGACAAGGAGAACCGCCATCGAAAACGCAGTCACAGCCGCTCTAGAAGCCGTGAGCGAAAACGGCGGAGTCGCAGTAGAGACAGGAGAGCTAGAGAACAACGTAGTGGATCCAGGGATCGGCGGAGACGCAGGTAGGTTAATGCAGAAGCAAAGCTTCCAGATATGATGTTCCTAGTATTCTAGAAAAGGGACAAATTTGGAAAGTCACTTATTAATTAATTCAAGACCATCCTACATTACAGCACAACTGTTTGTACTCGCTGCTGGTTAGTAGGTTGGAGAGTGTACAAAGAAGGGCAACTAAAATGGTGCATGGCCTACATCACAAAACTTACCTGGATAGACTAAAATATCTTAACATGTATAGTTTGGAGAAGGGAAAGGGGGGATATGATAGAAATCTTCAAATATATCAAGGGTTTTGACATAGTACAGGAGGGAAATTTTTCTTCAAAGGAAAACCAGTAATAGAACACGAGGTCATGCACTGAAACTGGAGGGAGGTAGGTTCAGGGGAAATGTTAGAAATAATTACTTCACAGAAAGGGTAGTGGATAAGTGGAATAGTCTCCCATCAGAGGTGGTAGAGGCTAAGACAGTAGAACAATTTAAACATGCTTGGGATAGGCATATGAATATCCTTACAAAGAAATAAGGGTTGAGATTACCTGAAGGGTAAAAAAAGGGGCAGACTAGATGGGCCAAATGGTTCTTATCTGCCGTCAAATTCTATGTTTCTATGTAAAGGTGCTTGGGAGGACCCAGCAGCAAATTACTTACAGGTGGCCATTGCTGATATTGGAAATAGTATGGGAAAGGTGATTTATCCTTTTTAGTAGCAGAGTTTTTAAACTTTTGGAAGTATGTTGGGCACTATTTTTATTGAGGCATACTTATTTTGACTTGTTTTTTTTTGTTTTTTTTCCTCCATGTATTGTGTAATTTTATGCTGGGTACAAACTGCCTGGTTGAATGGGCAATATATCGATTGACCATCAGCCGATGTGTACCAGCAATATGTCTAACGTTGTTCAGCCTTATCACATGGCTGCACAACGCCTGATCAATCTAAAGATATATTAGCACTTTGTTTGGGTAAACTGCCGACAAGCAGTGAATGTCGGCTCAACTGGACATGAGTATGTAAATGTGCCCTTATTCACAAGGAATGATCCAGTATGTATGGAGAACACACAGCCTGACCTGTCCAAAGATCTACAGATAAATCGGTGTGTACCCAGCCTAAGTATTTTATTTTTTTCTAATTGGGTACTGTATATGTGTTTGGGATTAATTTCTGGATTGGTTTAGTCATTGTGCAGTGTCTTGGGTTTTTTATTTATTATGCTCCCACATTCTCCCATTTCAGTCGGTCACCAAGACATGAAAAGAAAAAGAAGGTCCGTAAATACTGGGATGTCCCACCTCCTGGCTTTGAACATATCACTCCCATTCAGTATAAAGCCATGCAAGGTAAGTGGATGAATTACCCATCCCTTTCTGACATATTTCAGTCTAATGTCCGGTACTTACCTAGAACTTGACCCTTGGGGCACCCTAACGGTCCATGTTAAGGTATAGTCCATGCCTGGTGAAATCTAAATGAATGATCTGATTATAGGTGCATACACACGTACAGATTTTCTGTCTGATCTATCTGGTGTGAACAAAAACCTGGAAATGTAAGGGAGCATATGACCATCAAGAAATTGTTCCCAAATGCAGGAAAACAGAAAAAAAATATATGCTTTGATAAATTTGTTATATCAGAACAACTTTTCTGACCACTGTCTGTTTTCAAGTGTTTGGGAACAATTTTTTTGATTGTCAGTTGCTCCCATACATTTCCAGGTTTTTGTTCCCACCAGATAGATCAGACAGAAAATCTGTACGTGTGTACGCACCTTTTAATCTGAGCCATAGAAATCTTTAAACCGTGCACTCTGGTGTCTAGATTAATTTGGGAGCTGCTGACCTAGAGCAGTGGCCCATTAGGCAATAGGATGCCACTCATTCGTAACAGTTCCTTACTATTTTGCAAGTATTATCTAAAGCAGTGAAGTGCTAATGACACTGACTGAATCTGTCATTATAGTAGAATAGCAATTATCACTTGGGATTGTTACAATTTTGCATTTTAATGTTAAATATTCAAAGCAGTGATCTGTAGCAATAACACGCTACCTGTAGGCTTAATGAGTATTAATGGTTTTCCATGGCAAATGTGTGAAAATGAATCATATGCTGCTTTATAAGTAAATTATAGTATATTTGTTTATTTTATATATATATTTGGTGTTAAAATGCGTTTCAATATGAGCCCTTGACAAACTAGTCAGAGGCTTTGTGTGTTTTTTTTTCTTCACATTTTAAACTGCATCTTCTGTTTAACAGCTGCTGGCCAGATTCCCGCAACAGCCCTGCTTCCAACCATGACGCCTGACGGGCTAGCTGTTACACCAACACCCGTGCCTGTTGTGGGCAGTCAGATGACCAGACAAGCCCGACGTCTTTATGTTGGGAATATTCCTTTTGGGATAACGGAGGTATCAAAGATTCTTCTAACACTTTTATTCTGGGTTTCCTTTCTATAACAAGATCCGGCGCCTTGTGGCTCTCATCACTGTCTTTAATTCAGGGCAGTTAATACTTTTTTCTTCTTTCAGAAAGGTGTATAGTGATTGGTTTATACTCTACACACCCCACCCCCTTCCTATGGGCTCCCACTGTAGACTGGAATTTACTATTTTTAGACTTTTCTTCCTCTAACTCAAACCACTCTGTCTGTAGAACAAAATGTCTACAACTTCTAAAAAAAAAAAAAAAGGCAAAAATTAGTTTCCTAAATAGTTAACTTCTATTTCCTTTAGACTGCGTTATTGTGTTGATGGCACATCTAATCAGTATTGACTGTTTAACACAAGGTGTATAATGAAATAACTACTTGGCTTCTGGAGTATGTATCTGGCGCGAACCTTCTCGGCAGCACGCTGCGGTTCCCATCGATTAGGAATGACTGCCTTGTTGTCCTCTTGCTGACTTCTGTCATGTGGGATTAAAAAAAAATAATAATTTTTTTTTTCCACCCCCACAAATGTTCTGGCCAGAGCGTATCTAAAGTCTGGGGTTCAGTGTTTTTACTCTTTTTACTTCTAGAAATGGTAACCGTTTTAGACCCCAAAGGGAGACTGTAACAAAACGGCCCTGCGATCTATATGTATTGCATTTGTTTCAAAGTTTGACCAAATTATGCTGCAGTTAGCTTGTTTGCAGAAATTGGTATTTTACTTTTATAATCCTTTTTTCTTTAAAAAAAACAAACAAACAAACTTTGAAAAAACACGATCAAAGAGTTGTTTCCATTTCTTTTTAAAGTGAAAATTGTGGGGCTGAAATCCCTTCGTAGCAAAATAAGTTTGCTACCATCATGCAAGGCAAGTAGGACATTCTAGATCTTACAACTGCTCTTTCGTTTACTGCTGGCAGATACATCAGACAACCTACCCTTTCCTGTTTTTCTCCACAGGAGGCAATGATGGACTTTTTTAATGCTCAGATGCGTCTTGGTGGGTTAACACAGGCCCCAGGAAACCCAGTACTCGCCGTACAGATCAATCAAGACAAAAACTTTGCGTTCTTGGAGGTTAGTGGAATTATTTTTTTTTTGTAGAGGATGGGGGTGTCATTAAATCAGGGGGTCTTTCATTCAATGGTTTTTGGAGCGCGTTTAAGTAATGGATTCCAGGTGGTTGGTTGGGGACACAATGGTCAGGCTAGTTTGCTGTTGGACAACAATTACAGGTGATTGCATGCACCCATGGCTGCTAGGCTTCATGTTCTGCACATCAAACCTAGCGATATTGCTAGTGACCTTGTTATGCTTAATATTTATGAATTATGGAACACTCCTGTCCCATCCTTCGTGAAACTCATTCCAGTGTGTACACTGAATCTATGCTCAAAGGCATGCGTTTCAATATCCAAATGAAGCCTGTTGCTTTAGTGTGAACCCAACTTTATTCAGACGGACATGCCACTGGGGCGTATTACTTACTGCACGTTTTGCAAATGCACCTGGTTTAGAGCAGAGTATTGGGTGCGCAGCTGAAAGAGTGGTTTTGATGTAAAGGATAGACTTCCCAGCATGTTTTTGCTCGCTGTTTTAGAAAGGTACAGGCAGGAGTAATGGCTGCCTCCTGTATTTGTCTATATCAGAACAAACATGGCTTAAGGTGCCCTTACACCAGAGATGGGGAACCTTTGGCCCTCCAGCTGTTGAACTACACATCCCAGAATGCCTTGCAACTGTTTTAGCATGGCAAAACTGTAGCAGGGCAGTATGGGATGTGTAGTTCAACAGCTGGAGGGCCAAAGGTTCCCCATCCCTGCCTTACACAGTGTGATGCGCACCATGTGTTAAACTAGATGGCGTCACATATAATTGAAAGCACATGCGATGTGGTAAAGCACAGCGTTTTGAATCTAGTTACAGTACGGGCAGCACATACTTCCTGTGCTGTACGTGGAAGCATACGTTGCACCGTTATGATTGATCTGCTACATATCACGATCACCGTACGGTGCTTTATAAAATGCAATTAATGCATTTGTAGCATAACACTTGTCTGTGCTCCCCTGCAGTTCCGTTCTGTTGATGAAACAACACAAGCTATGGCTTTTGATGGAATCATTTTCCAAGGCCAGTCATTAAAGATCCGGCGTCCTCATGACTACCAACCATTGCCTGGCATGTCTGAAAACCCGTCCGTGTATGTTCCAGGTAAGCTTTGTCTCTCTATCTTGTTTGCAGCCCATTTGACTAGTACACAAGGATTCGATACGAGTTCTCAATGCCCCTCATCTCACTTTTTTTTTTATTCTTTAAAACACAACAGCTTTCGGAGTCAAATTGGTTAAACTACACCTCGATCAATAACACCCTTTATTTTCTACCAGAGCACAGTGCACACTTTTTATTATTGCAGAGCTTGCGGTTCCAGCCAGGACTCCAGAACTGGAAAAAAAGGCATAGCTGGCCAATGTCCTTTGTTTAAAAGAATGGATCATGCGTCATATTAAGTGGGTTTTTTTCTCTCCAAATATCATTCCTTTCTTAACAGGGGTGGTATCCACTGTTGTCCCAGACTCTGCACACAAGCTATTCATTGGAGGTTTACCCAACTATCTGAATGATGACCAGGTAACCATGGCGTCATTAAGCCTATGGGTTGGTAATTTCAGGCTTACTTATTTGTTATTTTTCATACCCGGGGAATGTTTTCAATTTGGCGCCCTCTCTGATCACCGTGGTCCCGAGCTTTGAACAGACCACTTCCCTGAAAGTGTTCCGCTTCATCTGACTTCTCCCTTGTCTATGACAATAGAGAAGTCTTAAAGATGAATGGACACAAACTCCACAGGAGGCTATCATCCTGAAAAACTGATGGTAGCAGTAGCAACGTACCAAGGCGTCTTGTGGCGTTTCTACTGTTACTGCGGTTCTTCAAAGGGTTGGGTATTATGTGCAGAAAATAGCACTTCATCTCTAAATTATTTTGGGTGGGCTGTAACTGGTTGATGTAGTAACCTGTGTTCTGTGCATATATCGGTCATGTCACTTAGAGTAAAGACAATATGTATTTCAGATACCAGAAAATCATGCTCTGTAATGTACATGACCGGCCCACTAAATCTTTGCAGTGTTGAGCATGAAGTAGTTGGTTAGTGGTAGTTAGATTGGTATCTGGTTAATAGTCGACTCACCATATGGTAGACTGGTACGAAATGTCGACACTTGTGTTTTACATGTGGCTTAACATAGAAAATGACACCCAAATCCTGTCTACCTTTTTATTGACCGAAGACTGGTCAAACCAATGATGTAATGGGTAACAGAATCTAGTTACTATAGACAATACATTCCTATGATTTTATATATATTGTTGAGTTGCACACAAAAGGTTACTTTGTCTTCCACTGCTTTTAACTTGGCCATGGAGAGTAATCTAACGATAGGAGCCCTGGGTTTTTTTATTGGGGATATCCTATTAGATGTGATGACTTGACTCGCAATCGCGGGTTAAGTCATCCGAATAAGCTGCTTAACACTGGTATGGCCGTTCCCATTTTTTTGGACCTTTACTATTTAAAAATGTCTAATGGCTGCCCTGAAATGCACTAATACAGTGGTTCCCAAACTTGTTTGAATCGCCCTAGATTTTCAGAACTTTTTTTTTTCATGGTACTCCTAAGCCACAAGTTTCTTGAGAGGTGTTTTGTTTTTATTTAAGTGATTCTTAGATTTCGTTATGAGGGATAGGATTTGCTTTGGCACTATTTCAGTATTCCAGTGATTCTCAAACTGTTCTTAGGATCCCACACAGTTTGTGTTTTCCAGGTCAACCGACAGGTGCGCTCATTACTGACTGACACATTTTAAAAGATCCACAGGTGGAGCTAATTTCGGTACTTGTTTCCTAGCACGGCGCCCATAGCATACCTTAGTAGTATGAGATGGGACCCGAATTTCGGGTCCTATGAGCCGCACTGTACAATTTTAATATCGCATCTCATGCCATTTGTAATTGTACAGGCACCCTGATGGGTGATTACTATGTTAAAAGCACCCCCATTGTTAACGGCAACCCGAAGCGCAGCGACCTCTTCATACACCCCCCCCCCCCCTCACTATCCACGTCGGCGTGGAGTTAATTTAACATAGTGTGGCGAGCCCTGCGGAATACATGTGAAGTTATCCACGTCCCCTTGCGGGGCTCGCTGCGCTCGACACACTATATAAAATCAACTCTACGCCGACGTGGATAGTGGGGGTATTAAAAGGCTGGAGTACGCGTACCGCCGCCCGTCACGGGCTCGCTGCGCTTGCCACGCTTCAGGTTGGTGTTAACAATGGGGGTGCATATTGTTATCACCCATCAGGGTGCATGTACGATTAAAATCGTGGGCGCCGTGCTAGGAAACAAGTACCAATATTTTCACTTGGTTCTGTGAGGAGACCTGCAAAACGCACTGTGTGGGATCCTGAGGACTGATTTTGAGAACCTTTGCAATATTCCATTGACCATAAATAAATTGAATTGGTCCTGGACCACCAACCCAGGGAACCAATGCAAGTGTCCTGAGGCCCCATAGAGTGCTATGCCACAGAGTCTGGGAACCACTGCATTAACCATTGAATGGTGCTAATGGGGAGATACATCTGTACCCCCCCCCCCCCCCACTGACCTCTCAAACTTGCTTATTGAAATATTTAACAGTTTAAGTGCCTAATTAGTAATAAAGCATGGAGGCCAAGGGTAACTGAACAAAGTCCTGGTAAATTTTACCCCCAAAATAAGGCTTTTCACCTGCCGAGTGTTGAAGATTTGCAATAACCCCTATGGAAATTTATTGCATGCGAGTAGGATAGCTGTGATAAGCCGCTTTACAAAAACAAATCTGCAGTTGTTAATTTTACTGCAGTAGCAGGTCATTGTGTCTAATAGGATCCCCCCCAAATTGGAGAATACAGGTGCTTCATTTAACCTTTGCCATTATTGAAAGCTAATATTCTGTTAGAATGTATCCATAGGATTACTAAATATCTACACTTGTCATCTACTATCCTCTAAAGAGAATATTTCCCAATACCTGAAATATAATACATCTTGAACATCAATAAGTAACCTACTGGCAAATGCAAGGATCCACAGCCCTGTCACTGGTCTGCACATGCTCTGAAGTGATTGGATCCCCTGTCTGTTCTAAACTACAGTTTAGTTGTGTAAGAACATACAAAGCAAAGATCCACTGACCGTGTTAGAACAAAAGTTCCACCAGAGTTATGTTATAAACCCTAAATTTTGGTGCAAAATCATTGATGGGCAATTATTGGCACTCCAGTTGCTGTGGCACGAAACATCCCAACGTATCCTGCCACCGTTCTGCTAGCATATGCTAAAACTGGTATAGTTCGCTCACCTGTAGATCCAGATCAGCTGCTGTGCAATTGGCTGTTTACCCCTACACTAAATGATAGCAAGTTTCACAACAGTTGGAGGGCCGCAGGTTACCATGGCATTTAACCTTTTTTTTTATATAGGGAGCACTTCCCCATAGGGCAGTTAATGTTTTAATTTTTATAGCACTCCCCTAAAAAAAAAACAAAAAAAAAACACCTTTGTCCCGGTGCTGGGCAGCGCTGATGTGCTCTAGATCAGTCATTGTCCTGCCCCGGAAACCCTGCTGTGTGTGGCGTGACATTTGCAAGGTCACACCACACAGCCAGGAGGCAGGGGCTAAAGCTAAGCTCATTGCTCAGCGGCGCTGCACGGTGCAAGGAGGGGGAAGACAGTGGCAATCCTGGAAATTTTCCTGGAATGCAAGGGTTAGCACTGGCACAGAGCCCGGAAATTTCCAGGATTAGTGAAGGGGTTAAATGACACCCAAACTGTTTCCTCTCATGGCCCTTTTTCAGGCCTTTGCTTGCAAACCCCACTTGAACCTACAAAAACATTGTGTGGGAATAGGATTGACCCCCAAATATACTTAACGTGAAAAATGTAATGTAGGTTGCAGTTCTTTCCTACAGCGCCACACCCCCCCCCCCCCCCCCCCCCCCTTACAGAGCTTTATACATTGATGTTGTCTCTGCATATTTTATGTGATATACAAGTTTTTAGGCATTTAAATTTGACTTAATTTTAATTTGCAAAATTAAAAAATTTGTTTTGCTTAATTTGTGTGTGTATATATAGTTTATGTACCAATTACATGAATTTATTGTAAGTGGTCACACTAGCTAACCTTATTGTGGCATATTAATATATCATTAGAAGCTATAACTGGCCTGGAACAGAATAGAAGCCCACTGTTTCCTATCTGCCAGCAGGTTCTTTTAACCTTATAATGCCCCTTCTTTTTTTTTTTGCCTTGCAGATTTACAATTTACTCTGAAATTGTACTGTTCCTTTTTAATGTTGGAATTTTCTGTTAACAGGTTAAAGAGTTGCTAACGTCTTTTGGACCTTTGAAAGCATTTAATTTGGTAAAAGACAGTGCAACCGGCTTATCGAAAGGATATGCTTTCTGTGAATATGTGGACATCAATGTCACAGATCAGGTATGACTACTTCTGCTTTGAGCCAATGACCAGGCTCTGTTCTGTACTAATCTGCTAGCAGTTGGTGTTGATGCACCACATCATTTCCAGGTGTGTTATGCCCATGGCACTTGCTGCCTTTGTTACTTAGTCTTGCTACTACTCCAATGTAGAGCGTATTACTGCAGCTGAAGACTTAATTACTTATGTGTCCGCCAAAGACTTCAGAAAGACCTGCCCTACACTGAATGAATTAAGGGAATGAGCCCAATTGTCCCACCTGATCAGAAAGCTCTTTAAGTGGATTTAGGGGGATTGTCAATGTCTGCCAATTGTGGAAATATCTGCAGTTAAGGAAGTCTGTCCCGGCTGGGATTTGCCTACTACAAACCCGCTTCCCTGTGGAGGAGAATTTGTATTGTCAGAAACGACAGTATATTGTTGCTTCGGAACATTGAATTCCGGCTGTCGAGTTCCTGTCCAAAATTCTGACCGTGTCGGGAACATTCTGACAGTCGGAATCCCAAATTGAATACTCACCCCCTTATGGGAGAGATTTGTGCAAACTATTTATGCATGGGAGATTCCCCTTGAGCTACCCTGAATCTAGATCCCTCAGAGTACCAGAAATGTGAACCAGCGATTTAAGCAAGTTGATGCTGATTGTTATTGCCCACTACAGAACACAGGCGATGTGCAGTCTCTTGCAAAGTGATGTGACTAGATCAGTGGTAGCCAACTCCAGTCCTGGAGCTACCAACAGTTCACATTTTCCAGACGACCTAGCTGCTGCACAGGTGCACTCATTACTGACTAACATATTATAAATGATCCAAAGGTGGAGCTAATTAACCTCACTTCTGTGAGGAGACCTGGAAAACATTAACAACTATTGGTAGCTCTCGGACTGGAGTTGGCTACCCCAGGACTAGATTTATAAAGCAGGCTGGTTAATTCTCCCAAGGGGGCTGCACATATGTTGCTATGAGCCATCCGCACACACAGCGATGTCTTTAGTTTCTATGCGGTCTAGTTAGATTGCTTTGAAAATAGCCCTTTATCGATACGTCCAGGGCAACCATGCTGGCATTGAGGAGCTGAACCTACCTCCCCTGTTCATGCATCCAAGATGGGGGTACGTGTGTCAGTACTTCTAGTAAATATTGTTCATGTTAAATATGCCTATTCACGTTATATGATCAATAGACCTCAAGGCTCATACCCACAACATGTCCAGGTTGAGCAGCTTTATTTTGGTCTGTTCCTTCTGAGCAGGAGCTTTCACAAATGTTAGACTAAAGCAGCCCATACACGCTGCCTTGTGGGCGTGCTTGCACATACTTTTTGTACTTAGGTTTCATCGCATTGCATGCACAATGGATGCACATGCAATGCAATGTGATCCGTGCTAGTACAGCACGCCCACAAAGCAGCGTGTATGGGCTGCTTTTGAACTCATTCAAAGCCATACAATCTATGTGCATATGAACCAAGATGATCCTCTGGCATTCTAGTAACTGTTACAGCTTTGGGTTAGGCTGTGGTGCATAAGGTAGCTCCTAAATGTCACTTTTCTGCACCCATGGAAAGTAACTCCATGATGGGGGGAGAATTGTGCTGGTTTTGGTGTTCAGACAGCACTGTACTTTATCTGATTTAAACCTTATTTTTATTTCATATTTTTTAGGCTATTGCTGGACTTAATGGGATGCAACTGGGAGACAAAAAGCTGCTTGTACAAAGAGCAAGTGTCGGTGCAAAGAATGCAACACTGGTAAGGTTCTATTGCTCAGACATGTTTCCTTCTCCATGTGGGCTAAAACATTAGTCATTGCTCTCTGGGCTTTTAATCCACATATATGAGCTAACCCTTTGCTGTTGCTTCACAATAGCTTGGGTCATTCTAATAAACTCTTTGCCTTTTGACAGAGCACAATTAACCAGACTCCAGTGACACTGCAAGTTCCTGGTCTCATGAGTTCCCAAGTGCAGATGGGAGGTCATCCAACAGAGGTATTGTGCCTGATGAATATGGTTTTGCCCGAAGAGCTGCTGGATGACGATGAGTATGAGGAGATTGTGGAAGATGTGCGAGACGAGTGCAGCAAATACGGAATTGTAAAATCTATTGAAATACCACGCCCGGTGGATGGTGTGGAGGTCCCTGGATGTGGCAAGGTAGGTTTGCTAGCGTGTTAGCAGCTAAGGGGTAGCTCTATGTAAGCAAACACTACCCCATAAATTGTATTGGCATGACGAAAATTTCAGTTAAAATGGATTTTTTTATTGTGGTGTCCGATGGTTTGTCAATGGTTCCCAACAGTCCAGGTCTGGTTAGGCAAAGCTGACTTAATATTTATTTACAGTCTATTGTATAGCGTTGCGCTTTACAATTGGACACAGTGATAGCACAAACTGGGTAGTAACGAGTGGACCTAGAGGTAGGAGGGCCCTGCTCGCAAGAATAAATCCTATAGCTCAAAAGTGAGAGCTGCTCAGTCATGCTGGTGAAGCCTCGGGTGCTGTAAGGGAAGGGGGTTTTAACTCCCAGCACACAAGGGCATTAGTAATATTATTAAATTAACCAACATAATAGATTAGAAGGCAGGGATCTTGGTTACATCTATTTTGCAAACCATATGATAAGCCTCCAGGCCTCGGCAAGACTTCTGATACCCTAGGGGCCTATACTGGATGATAACTGTACACTTTTTGGGCCATATAATGGTCTACTGTAAGGCTAATCTAATACCTCAGTTTGATTATACCATCTGTGCGCAAGCAGCGATATACCTAAAACCTGCGGTGCCTTGGAGATCATGTTTAGGAGCCAATGTAGTATGAAGTAGCCTTGATCTTGTTTGGCAAGGATATTCTCTGGGTGTTTCCTTTTTATATACCAACAGCACAAAGCCCTTCTAGGAAAGTCCATTCTTGCTTTCTCATTTAAGCAGCGGAGCCATGAAATCCAGTGCCTACGAGTACTGATAACTGGACTTGGTGACTAGCAAAACCACAATTTCTAAGCTTTAAGTTTTTGAGAATGGTTTGCAATGATCAATTTTCTATTCCCTTTTTTTTATTTTTATTTTAGATATTTGTGGAATTCACTTCGGTATTTGACTGTCAGAAAGCCATGCAAGGACTCACAGGACGCAAGTTTGCTAACAGAGTTGTGGTTACAAAATATTGTGATCCGGATGGATACCATCGTCGTGACTTCTGGTAGATGTAGCGGAGTGCTGAATATGGAGTGGATAGAGAAATTGAGTTTCAGAGGGATGCAGAAGCTCGGAAGGACATACCTGTCTCTTCTCTCCTCCCCCACCCATCTCCTTGTTTTAATTTTAATTTTTTTTCCCTATTTTTCTTTGTTTTTCCTTCCAGGTGGCTTTTTTTTTTTTTTTTTTTCTCTCTGATTAAGTGTTTGTATTATGGACAAATTTTTTTTTTTTTGTCATACTTTCCTGACTCTCCACAACTGCATTTTCTCATTTTAAAGTGTACATTAAAAACCATTTATTCCCTCCCCACCCCCTGCCCCTTGTCAATGCAGAATAAGTCCTGGAAACCCCCTTTTTTGCCCCCATGGACCATGAGAAATGTTGGTGGTTATACTGTAGTAATATGTTGTCTTTCCCCAATTTCTTTTCTGTGGCAGTTTCATATTTGCAAAGTCAATTTGCTAATTAAAAAAACAAACATTTTGTTGTATTTTAGTTTTATTTTATTCTTTATTGTATCTTAATTATTTTTTTTTCCAGTTACTCCCCTATACTTAAATATTGATTCTATATCACTTTCATTATTCAAGACACCTGCTTAATGCATGGTATAAGAGAAGATTTAACAATTACACATCTTTTTTTGGGGGAAAGAAAAGTAACTTTCAAGAGTCTATGATTTTTGTATTTGTCCTTGTAATGTCACAAACTGTCTAGTGTTTTCTAGAGTTATCCCCCCCCCCCCCCCCCCCATTTTGTCATTAATGCATATTTAAATGAACTGCATTTTTCCTGTAAATAGATCCTGTCATTCCAACATACAGTGAGAGGGTGCCCACATTTTATGTACACGGAGGACAGAATGTTTCAAAATAAATGAAAATAGTAGCTTATGTTTTACTGGTGAATTTGCCTCTGTCCTGTTAATCAAAATGAGTGGCGTTTCAACCCTTTGCGTGCCACAGATGTGCAAAATCGGCTAAAAATGCCAGCATCGTTCATGTTTGTTACACAACAGGCGAGTCTTGCTTGGTGTGGGGGTTTTTTGGGAGACTAAAGTTTATTCACTTTGTTCCTGTTAAATATTTCCCATACCATTTAATCAGTAGTGGCTGGACTAGTTTTCCAACATACTGGAAATGTGCCGTTCTGAGTTTTAATTGGCTGCTTTTTATTATGTAATTAGTTAAAACAGTTTTTTGGATTTTTTTTTTTTTCTTTTAAATAAAGATGAAGTGTTTTTCCTTAAGGTGCCCATACATTACTGTGAGGCATCGCTTGCCTCCCTCACGTGGTACTCTGCGACATGGCTGCTAGGCTCACAGGTGGCAGGATCGCATGTGATATATTGTCTGCAGGTCACTTTGCATATGATTTATTGTATGAAAGGGCTGTAGGATCCAACAAATGCTACGTGCAGGCCTTGCAATTTCTGGTCCTGATGTGCACGGGATCACTGACCAGAATCAGAGGTTTGGTGCATACAATTTGTGCACTTAATACATTTTATTGTACTGATGTGTTGAAATAGGGTGAAAAATGCCCCAAATCATGTAAGGGGATGGATGGTTCCTTTTTAAAACCTGCATAATTGATGTCACTCTAAGGCACGGGTGTCAAACACAAGGCCCGCGTGCCAAATCCGGCCCGAGTGACCTCGTCATGTGGCCCGCGCCGCCAGCCTTCACCTTTTTATTTTTTTTATTAGATCTTTTTTGAGGTTTTTTTTTTGCACTGCCGGTGGCCATGTTCCTGTGGTCTTTTAAGATGTCTGCGGCCACAGGAACATGTCCGCCGGCCTCCACGGCTACGTGGAGGAGGGCCCGGCAGCCTGTTCCTTCTTATTGAGGCATTGGCAGACGCTGGGTGGGGACGTCATGACTGATGCCTCCCACCCACGCGTCTGCAGAGAGGAAGGCAGGCCGAGTCGGGGGGCCGCAGCAGGCCAGGCCGCGGCGCAGAGAGTGGAATTGAAATTACTGGAGAAGCAGCAGCAGTAAAGGAGCCTGAGGGATAAAATACAGTAAGTTACATAAAAAAACAGTATATCTGGTGGTGTCATGGCATTACTTTTATATTATACAGGGGGAGCAGCCTGTGGTGTCATTATTATTGTACAGGGGGAAGCAGCCTGTGGTGTCATGGCATTATGCCATGACACCACAAGCTGCTCCCCCTGTATAATAACAATACCATGATACCCCCCCCCCCCCCCCCCCCCCGGTATAATAATGCAATGACACCACAGGCTGCTCCCCCTGTGTAATAATTTGTGTCATGGCATAACTATTGTTATATTATACAGCGGGAGCAGCCTGTGTTGTCATTGCATTATTATACAGCGGCCCTTTGAGGGTGACCAAACTGCTGATGCGGCCCCCAATGAATATGAGTTTGACACCCCTGCTCTAAGGGGAAGGCCTCATTAAAGTTGCATGACTGTCTATGATAAACTTGAAACAAAGTTGTGTTGTGGGAAGGTGTTTGTGTGGTCGGTACTTGTTTCCTAGAAGGGCGCCCACGATTTTGATCTTAGGCATCGCAAGTAAAAAAAAATTGCGTTGGTCGCATCGCATGTGGTCAAAAAATCGCATGCGATTACCGCGATTTTACATAGGGAACAATGTTAAATGGGCCGATTGACCCCAAATACCCACCCTGAAGTGTGAAATGGCCCCCCTAATTAACGCCACCCCACGCACAACGTCAACCCGAAGCGTGGCGAGCGCAGCGCTGCGCGTCCTCCGACCTTTTCATACCCCCCCACTATCCACGTCGAGTTGAGAATAGCAAGTGTGGCGAGCGGATACCTTCACAGGTATCGCCGTTCCCTCACGGGCTTCACAGGTTTCTGCGTTCTCCACACTTTCTATTCTCAACTCCACGCCGACGTGGATAGTGGGGGTATGAAAAGGTCGGAGGATGCATACCGTCGCGGCTCGCTGCGATTGCCACACTTCGGGTTGATCGTGGGGTGGTGTTAACAATTGGGGGATGGCCATTTCACACTTCAGGGTGGCTATTTGGGGTCTGTGGGCCATTTAACATTGTTCCCTATGTAAAATCGGTAATCGCGTCGGTCGCATCGACTGACTTTTTTTTTTTTTTTTTTTGGGCCGCATGCGATGCAACCGACGCGATTTACATTTACCATGCATTTCTATGTAAAATTGTGGTCGCATCGCATGCCATTATAATGGCATGCGATGCGCGCCCTTCTAGGAAACAAGTACCAGATGGTCTACCGTGGTGACTGGATGAGATACACCAGCGTGGCTCTTCAGTTGAAACGGTAACAGAAGTGTCCATGAATACATAGATATGGCAAAGCCCTGGTTTGGACTTTGTGTACTGATTTTATTTAAATATGGGGTCTATTGAGGAACAAAGTGCTCTTGGTCTTTCATTATTTGAAAACTGTTAGAAATGTTTCCTTCTAAGATCAGTGTACACGAGCCGTTGCCCATAAGGACTGAGTCTGTGCCTTCCCCAAGCACTAAGAATGGACTATTTAAAAACTTTACCCCCTTTTTGGGAACTACTGCATTAAGGACTTAATGGTAGATATATGAAGCAGTGATAAGGGAGAAGTATTATTGTAAAGCGCAACGGAATCTGCTGCGCTATATAAGAACCTGTAAATAAATAAAATAATAAAAGTGATAAAGCACCTGGTACTTTATCACTGGCCAATCAGCTCCTAACTGGTTCTTTTTAAACCCAGCCTGTAACTGAACAGTCAGGAGCTGATTGGCCGGTGTTACAGGCTGGGTTTAAAAAGGAACATTTAAGAGCTGATTGGCTGATGATTAAAAGTACCACGTACTTTTTTCACTTCTCCCTTATCAATGCTTCTTTACAGAGGGAGTGCCTCATCGCCTGCTGTCGATTGCCGACGGAGAGGTGCTCCATCTGACTTGCATCCCAGTCACTCGACGGCAGGAAGTGGAAACCCTGCCTGTCTCCGCTTCAGGGAGATGGGGGGTTGTAGGGAGGCGGTGGAGAGCTCCGTTGGAATGTTGCACACACCCTTCTAGAGGCTTGAGATTGAATCGGCGGCTGCTGACTGAATGAGCGGGCTATATCTGTACATCTACCACTGTGTGCCTAGACACCCTGGGGTGTCTTGGGATGTTTGCAAGGGTGCCTCAAGCTGAGGTGGTCCAAGACCAAAGCAAATTATTTATCCTCAAAGTGATAGGCAAAACCAGTGCTATGTTCCCCTCCACATAACTGAACCAGGTTACCGTTAAGCACAATTTACTGTATTTTTTTTTATTTAACCATAAACTTTTTGATTAGAGATGCCTTGAACAAATGCTCATATTCTATAGCGCACTGGTCAATAAAGTTTGGGAACCACTGCGTTTGAATGTGTTAAAACAACATTTTTATTCTATGATTTAAACGCAAATAGCTTATTTATGGCCAAGGGCAGAGCTTAGGTGTGATTCCTCCCATGTTTTCAAACAAGTTCTAAAGTGCAAGTACGTTTGGACATGTCTTCTCATGTATGCATGTGGCTGTGATGTGCCCATACGGCCCCTGGCACGGGATAGGATGCCCTGTATGTTAAACCCATCTAGACACAGCCAGGCAAACAGTACGTGATATTTAAGTATTATGGGTACATGCCACCATATATTATACTGGTGCAGTATATCAATCACTTTCCTCATCGGGACAACACCAGTGCTTAGCATGCTCAGGAACAGCAGCAGGCAGGTGTGAGTGCATCTGCATGCACAATGAGAAGACTTTTGGAAGATGGCCTTGTGTCAATAAGGGCAGCAAAGAAGTCACTTTTATCCAGGAAAAATAACAGTCTGATGGTCTGCAAAAAGGTACAGGGGTTGGACTGCTGAGGACAGGGGTAGTCATTTTCTTTGACAAATCTCTTCAGATTGTATGGTGCATCTGGAAAAAGGCTTGTCTGGAGAAGGAAAGCTGAGCACTGCCATCAATCCTGTGTCATACCAATAGTAAAGCATCCAGAGACCATTCATGTTCGGAATTGTTTCTCAGCCAAAGCAGTGGGCTCACTCACAATGTTGCCTAAGAACATAGCCATGAATAAAGAATGGTACCAAAATATTCTCCAAGAGCAACGTCTCCCAACCATCCAAGAACATTTTGGTGATGTGCAATACTCTTTCCAGCATGATCGAGCACCTAGCCATAAGGCAAAGTGAGAAACTAAGTAGCTTGGGTAACAAAACAGCAAAATGTTGCATCCATCGTCCTGAACCTCCCCAGACCTTATTCCTAGGGAAGCCAATCCCAGAGCATTTTTTCAATCCTGGAATTCGGGATTGAAAAATGCCCAATCCCGGGATTGGCTTCCCTATAAAAAAACCTCCCCGCATATTTACTTACATGTGCGGTGCGGGTGGTTGGTGAAGCTGGGAGGGTGGGCGATTGCTGAGGTTGGCAGGCGGCCACTTTATGCCGGCAGCAGGAGCCGGGCAGGGAGGTGTGTGTGCAGGCGGGCGATGACATGATCATGCTGTGCATAATCCCGAAATACCGGGATTGGCCACCCTACTTATTCCCACTAAGAACTCTTGGCTAATCCTCAGTAGGAGCGTGGACAAGCAAAAGCTCACAAATTCTGACAAACTCCAAGCATTGATTAGGAAAGAATGAGTGGCCGTCACTCAGTATGTGGCCCAGAAGTTGATTGACAGCATGCCAAGGGGGAGTGCAGAGGTCTTAAAGAAGAAGGGACAACCCTGTAAATATTGACACAATGCATAAACTTAATGTAATTGTCAATAAAAGCCTCTGACACGTATGAAACGCTGTCATTTTACTACAGTGTACCATAGTTACTAACCTCTGACACAAAGGTCTAAAAACACTGAAGCCGCAAACGTGAAAACCATAATACAGATGGAGCAGCTCACATTGGAGCTGGTGATTTCTATCGCAATGTCCCGGCGCCAGCTGACGGAAGAGGGTGCACACGCACGAGATGCCTGCGCACCCTGTTCTGTCAGAGACCTCTGCCGGCTCCCTGCTGCTCCCCCGTCACCACCTGCAGCCCCCACTAACCCTGCCCGTCTCTCTGAAGTGCAGATGGGGAGGGAACCCGCTCTGCTGATGGGGACGCCCAAGCTTGTGAGACGCTCACGCGTCCCTGTCAGATGGTGCGCCTGGCCAACAGCCTGCGCCAGCTCAGGACAATTTTCGGTCTTGCAGGCTGGCTGGGAGGATCATCTGTATTTGATAATTCTCAAAGCTTTTGGCCATGGGTGTACATACTTCATGATCCTGTTATAGCCTACTTCAGCAGAACACTATTTGTTCGTCGGGAGGCTTGCCACCTAGCAACAGCTGGTGGGTTATGGTGTAAGCCTCCCGACATACGCTGGAATGGTATAGTGAAATAAAATTTTCACTTACCTTACCACAGCCAGGGGAGTAGGGAGCTTAGCTGCTGATGCATGACATGTGCACAGGCAGTGCACATATACTGCAGGTCATGCAGGTGCACTCTAGTCACATGCACCTGCTGTATATAAGGCTAAGCTCCGCCCCCTGAGGTCAGATTTTACCTCAGCGCTGAAGGAAGGAGGAAGCTGTGTCTGTGTCTGCTACAGACAGACTAATAAAATCCCCATCCTTCAGCAAAACAAACGGCCCTCCAAACATTACATGGCTGTGGCTGCTTATACCTCCTCTTCCTCACAGAATGAGGTATTATTTAAGAGGAGAAAGTTATTTAACCCTGTCAGGTCGGAAGACAGCAGGGAAGTTTCTGTGGAGAAAGGAGAGCCCAGTCAGGCAGAGTTTCTTCAAGAGATGCCTGTTCAGGCAATAACATCTCTTTACCAGGTATTGTCTGCAGTAGGAATACCTGAGAGGTCTGTAAAAGGAGAAAGGAGAGCCCAGACAGGCAGAGTCTCCTCCTCACCTTGCCTATTCTCACAGTGTTGTGGAAAGGCACAAAAATAAACAAACAACAGTACATGTTTCTTCAAGAGATGCCTGTTCAGGCAATAACATCTCTTTACCAGGTATTGTCTGCAGTAGGAATACCTGAGAGGTCTGTAACAGACCACCCTCTCTTGCCCATGGCCAGCACATTTTCCTGCCTGTCACTGGCAGTATGCTCAACAACAAGCTCATAACAGGGACTAGTGCTCAGAAAAGGGACTAGTCACCACAGTACACAGTCCCTAGCTAACTCACAGGGAGTGGCTTGGGAGTTGGAGGATGTAACAAGATCCAATGAATCCTCTCACAGGGGTGAATATAGTGATTTGCAAATGACCTGAGTGGCATTGGCAAGTGAAATGCCCCATTTATGCTATACACAGCACACTCTGCCCTGAACAAGTGCTTGAGGTGTAGTAATTCACCCAGCTGGCTTTTGCAGCCCCTCATTAAGGAGGACAGATTGCTCTCTGTAACACCTGGGCATTCCTGAAATCCCTGTCCTTTTTACCCTAGAGATTGACTCTGCTTTCTCAGCACAAGTGGGGGGAAAAGTGCTGCAAAAAATAAATAAATAAAAATAAATAAAGTTCATAGTAACTGACACTGTGGGCCAGTATTATTTGCCCTGGATAAGGCAGAGTAAAAAGGGTTCCAGCGAACTCCCTAGATTCCCTGCTTCCAAATGGCCCTATTGAAAGCTGTTAATAGAGCTACCCTGATGATTGGCCAGGCCTTTAATTCTATTTCAAATGCCTGCAGAACTGCCAGCAAGCAAGTGCAGATCTCAGTAATGTAGCTCCTGCATCAGTGGATGTCCCAAACCTAATTCTGATCTTTCAGTCCTGACTTCATACACAAGGTTAAGTTCTGCTAAAGTCCCCAGCCCTTCAAGGGGCCTGTTTGCTAGGAGGGTCATTCTGTTAGAGCCAGCAGTTTGAACCTAGAGCAATGTGACAGCCACAGAGTGCTCAGAGGAGGCTTCTCCCAGACACAGGTCACGAGAGGTGAAGTGAATATCATCCTGATAAAGACAGAGGATTCCTCCCTGTCTTTCCAGAGCATTGGCCTCCTGTAGGCGAACTACCATGTACAGGTGGGAGGAAGGGCATATTCCCCTTGTTCCTTTTCCTAACCAGATATGCTCCCATCCAGGGAACACTAGTTCTGGATGCTGGATAAATAATGTCCCTGGCCCTTTAACAGGGCTAGATCGAGTCGGCAGACAATTGCAAATAGGTTGGGTCAGCTACCATTTCCCTGTAAGGAAACAGGACCTTTCATATAGGCCAGTACTGAATATATATGAAACCTTGGTCTTTCCATATGGAGGGTTTAGCAGATATACCCTTTAGGCTGGTCCAAGCTAAACATTGTAGCTAAACAGACCCGAAGGAGGCATTGAACATGATACTGGAACATCCAAATCATAGGAGGCTGCTAAGTTCCCTGTGGAGAGACATTCCATGCAACTGGACTGTAATAGATTTCGGACTGTCCAATGCCCCTTACATACTCATATGCATCATGAAGGCAGCAATTACACACCTCAGACAGTAAAGGGTTCACTGTTATTATCTACCTAGGTAATCTCCTGGTAGTGCATGCAGAACAATTGTCCCCCTTTTCTCCCAGGTATCTTATCCTGTCGCTCCTCTGGCATCTAGGTTTTCATAAGAACCTTGAGAAACTTGTATTAATACCTTCCCAATCTGTTGTCTTTCTGGGGTCTTTGATAGATTCCTCTTCTTTATCAATAGCGGTTCCCTCAGACAAGTGGAACGCCATACAAGTCTGTTTCTTAGTTGCTCAGTTTTCACTGAGAGACTTGGCTAGGCTGATAAGGAAAATGAGAGCCTCAGATCCTGGGTTTTCTCCACGTACCTCTCATATGCAGACAATTCCAGAACCTCCTATCATCCCTTATTTGACAGGATTAGGACAGACAAAATGATACTATCTCCCATAGTCCACAGGGAGATTCACCGTTGGAAAACATTTCCTATTCCAGATCTCCCCTACCTCCTACTCCAGACATAGTCATCACATCAGATGCATCCCTCATGGGCTGGGGGGCATTCACCCAGTGCAATACAGTAGGAGGGAAGTGGACCGCTTGAGATTCTAAAGCTCATATCAATCTCAGAGCTAAGAGCTGCCAGATTGGCTATATCCTCTGTATTTCCCTCAGACCCACGGGATAATTCAGTTCAGCTCTGTCTGGACAACAAAACCACTGTTTATCTACCTCAAAAGAATAAGAGGCACTTGATCTTGCATTCTCTGTCAGCAGGCAATAAATGCCTGGAAGTGGGCAGTACAGCGGTCCATTCTCCTGTTTGCTACATGCATACAAGAAGAGTTAAACAAGATAGCCATTTCCTTATACATAACCAGTCATACTGTGGATTGAGCGACTCTCCAGTTCCTTCGGAGGTGTAGATTTAGATCCCACTGCTGCCATAACACACCAGAGATCTTTCTCAGAATTGCAAAGACCTTGGGTCACCCACAAGTGGATACGTTTGCAACACCATCAAACGTACAAGTTCTGACATTCATATCCAAATATCAAGGGACTCTCCACATGGATGCTATGTCCTTTTTCGCGGGCTGACATTCCACTTTCATATGCCTTTTTCCCTCTGGCTCTGCGGTTGTGGGTCATCCACAAAATCAAAACAGACGTGTCCAAAATACCCAAATATTTCTGGCATACTCTGTCTGGCCCTCCAGAGTTTTGTTCCCTTTATCAACCTTTTTCACAAGGTTCCGGGCTTCCTCTACTGTAGGTTCATCTACAGACTGCTTCCAGGGCAGCACAGACCTACTGAAACATCTTCCACATTGTATGTGGATTGCAACATTACTAGGTTGCAGACCATTCCCAACCTCTCTGCCTTTTCCACGCCTTGCCTGTTTTAGGCCTAGAATAAGATCCAGATATCAATCCATAATTGAATTTCTAGCCTTACAGTCCTCTAACCTTCCTTCTTCAGGCCCCCTTTTCCGAGCCTAGCATAACTCTGGACTTCCTTGCCACCACATTCGAAACAGGTTTGGCTTATGCCAAGATATGCTCATATGGCTTGACTCTAGCTCTCCTTATCCCAGGCCTCAGAGAATAAGAATACTTATAGGATTCTTTCTAGCTAGCCCACCATGCTATGGCATTCTACCTGGTGGGACATTAATCCCTTTTTGTACTTCTTGGCCACTATACCACCATCTGCAGATATCTTTGGCCTTTCAAAGAAGTTAGCTTCACTGTTAGCCCCTGCCTTTGCAGCCAGAGGGGCTGAGTTTTCGTCAAACCACATATCTGAACCTGGATGACCCCTACGCCAATGGGTTTCCTTATTATTCTACGGGGACACACAAAAACAAGTTCCATGCACATACCTCTGGTGGAATGTGATCTGGTCAGAGACCAGTCAGATCCAGATCTTTGTATAGTTGATTGCCAATCCACTTACTTACCCCTCACAGTACCTGTAAGGAGAGACATCAAACAAACTTCTCTCTCACATGCCAGAATATTTTTCATCCTGCCAGACCTTTTTATGACCAGGGAGTGTATAGTTTCCACCATACAGAGTTCTGGAATAGACACTCCACTTCAGAGGCCATCCCCTTCACTGTGACGCAGTTAATTCAATGGCTGCTAGAGGCATACCATTTCAGCCTGTATTGCAAGCTGCACATTGTTCATCCGCTTGGACTTTCTTTAGACATTGCTGGAGGCCTTCTGGTTCTCAAAGAATTGCGTTCCTTAGAGCAACCACCAGGTGTGTGGTAGTCTACCCACCAGCTGTTGCTAGGTGGCAAGCCTCCCGACGAACAAACACTAGTTTGCAGGAATCTATGATCTGCAAACTCTCTTTGTTCTAGGGAATAGGATTGCCACCTAGCAACAGCTCCCACCCTTCCCACCCAGTACCTTGCTAGGTCTGCTGCTTGTTCTCTCTAAGGTTCGGTTATATACCTAACTTATCCTTTGATTCAAGGCACTCCAAAGGCCTAGAAGAAGCAACAAGTGCAGTCACCTAAAGATCAGAAATTAATTATTTCCTCTTCTCTGCTATACTCACAAGTTTGCCTCAGTTTATAACATGCCTGGCTACAATACAGCATGGCAGTTATTTCAGTTGTTGGTTCCTAGTCCAACCCAGTTTCATTCTTACTCCTTCCAGTAGAGTTTCTCAGATCTGATCTATGTTCGTTATGAATGTTCTAGTTAACATTTATTTTTGCATACAATGGTCTTTGCATACAATGGTATTTCTCTCTTGTTCCACTTTAGGATTGCCATCTGTAAGCTTCTGTAAAATCTGACCTCAGGGGGCGGAGCTTAGCCTTATATACAGCAGGTGCATGTGACTAGAGTGCACCTGCATGACCTGCAGTATATGTGCACTGCCTGTGCACATGTCATGCATCAGCAGCTAAGCTCCCTACTCCCCTGGCTGTGGTAAGGTAAGTGAAAATTTTATTTCACTATACCATTCCAGCGTATGTCGGGAGGCTTACACCATAACCCACCAGCTGTTGCTAGGTGGCAATCCTATTCCCTAGAACAAAGAGAGTTTGCAGATCATAGATTCCTGCAAACTAGTGTACCTATGCGATTAGTACTGCCCAATTTATATGTATGACACCTAGGGACCTATTCATACCTGCTCTCTAGGCTGCGTATATTTGCTTCCCTGCCAAACGCACGCCCACCACGTCGCCCGAATCCTTGCATTACGCTGCGAGCGGACGTGTACGCTTATACATCCGCTCACATGTGCCCGCACAGAAATTGGGCAAGATGAATTGGGCATGGGCGATGACATCAGGGGGCACGCCTGCATTTGGTGGGGTCTGCCCAGCAGTTTTATGGCCACACCCACTGTTTTTTGTAGGCATGCACGATGAAACACTGGGCAGACCCCAGCAAAAGCCCCCTGTCTGTCACTCAGGCTGCAAGCGCCTCAGTGAAGAGAATCTTAGCCGTAGGCGCTAGCAACTGGGGCCTGCACATTGGCAACGATGTGCATGCGCATACAAATAAACCCCATCAGCAATGGGGACGAATTTGGACCTGTACAAACCAGTCTGGATCGGCCCCCTAGTTCCTCCGACACCTGCCATCTCTTGTCAGACAGCAGACGGTGAATGGTTCTGCACACGCTCTGCAGTTATTACTATTGAATTATTACAAATAATCAATAAATTATACTCCAAACGTGGGTTATTAAATATGATTATAGAAAGTTGGTGCACCATTGATTATGTGGAGTATTCAACCGAGTAACAAACCAGAAGAAAGGAAAACGCCTTTGTGGGACTCTTCATACATAAAGCTAGGGTTGCCTACCATCCCAGAATGGCCGGGAGGCTCCCGAATATCAGGCCCCCCTGAAAGGTAGGCATACCTCCCAGATACCGGAGCCCCCTCCCCAGCAGCACTGTTAATTTTTCGTGATTCACAGCTTTTCGGGGGGAGGGGCTAAAGATGCAAATCACATCTAAATCAGGCCCCACCCCCTGAAATGCTGCTGACAATGTCCTCTCCAGACTTCTCCCGGAGGGGAGACTTTAAAGTAGACAACCCTGCATAAAACATCACCTTTAATAAGTATATTTAAAGGTGTAAAGCCTGAGGGGATGACGTAGCAAACCGTGGAGACAATGAACTAGCCAATCAGGAGCTGAGCTGGCAGTGTACATGAGTACTGTTCAGATTCTGAGTACTTAGAAGCTGCAGTGAGTTATGTATAAGTTGATTCTGTGGGTGACAGAGGTCTCTTTGAGTAACCCTTCGGTAAAAGACTGATCTAGTTCTCTGACCTCCATTATCATGCTTTGTTTGTACAGATACACACTAATACCCCTTTTACACCAAAAACCCTGGTCCGACCCTGGTCTTTGAACGCTGGAGTTTCCAGGGTCTGACCCTGCTTTATACTGCATTTACACAGCACTTCGACCTGGGTCGGACCTGGGTCTGCACCATTTACACTGAACCTGGGTCAGCCCTGCCTTTTCTTGTTGATATATATATATCTATAGATATCTATAGATATATATCTATAGATATCTATATATATAGATATATATATATAGAGAGATATATATAGATATATATAGATATATATATAATATATATAGAGATATATATATATAGAGATATATATATAGAGATATATATAGATATGTATATCTATATAGATATAGATATCTATATAGATATAGATATATATATCTATATAGATATATATATCTATATAGATATATATATCTATATAGATATATATATCTATATAGATATATATATCTATATAGATATATATATCTATATAGATATATATATATATCTATATAGATATAATGTAGAACTGCGGACTGGCACTCTCCTTACTGCGGCAACTGCCCTGGTGCCGTGCTAAGCAATAAACAAATGGACAAAAAAAGCAGGCACTCCAGGGACTTGGTTAGATACAAAAAAGGTTGTATTAGGCAAACATGCCACAAACGGCCAACGTTTCAGGGCAACAACGCCCCTTTGTCAAGGCAATACACAGTGAGAAAAACGGCTTTGCCGTTTTTCTCACTGTGTATTGCCTTGACAAAGGGGCGTTGTTGCCCCGAAACGTTGGCCGTTTGTGGCATGTTTGCCTAATACAACCTTTTTTGTATCTAACCAAGTCCCTGGAGTGCCTGCTTTTTTTGTCCATCTATATAGATATATATAGATATATAGATAGATCTATATAGATCTATATAGATCTATATAGATCTATCTATATAGCTTAGAGGGGGGAAGCTGTCCCCGGGTGCTGTGAGGGTAGAGGGGGGAAGCTGTCCCCGGGTGCTGTGAAGGTAGAGGGGGGAAGCTGTCCCCGGGTGCTGTGAGGGTAGAGGGGGGAAGCTGTCCCCGGGTGCTGTGGGGGTAGAGGGGGGAAGGTGTCCCCGGGTGCTGTGAGGAGGAGGGGGGTCCCTGCGGCTGCTGAGGGGAGAGGGGGTATCTGTCAGCCTGACACTATGATTGCCGCCGCTGCTGTATCTCCCCCCGGCGGCCGGTCCTTGCGGCGGATGGACAGTCAGTGTCGGCGGTCCCTCTGGCGCAGGGGAAATAGTACTATTTCCCCTGCGCCAGAGGGACCGCCGACACTGACTGTCCATCCGCCGCAAGGACGGCCGCCGGGGGGAGATACAGCAGTGGCAGCGCCGTGTCAGGCTGGCCGCTGACAGGTACCCCATCTCCCCTCAGTAGCCGCAGGGACCCCCCTCCTCCCGCAGCACCTGGGGACAGCTTCCCCAGCGCTGCACGCTGTGGACCCGCTGCGGGTGCCTGGACCCGCAGCGGGACCATTTACACCGCCATTTACACGGGTCCCATCCGGGTTCTACCCAGGTCAGGACCTGGGTAGAGGACCCGTGTAAATGGACACGGATACCCCCCATTTACACCGCCGAGGATCCGGGTCTGACCCCCTGCTGACCCGGATTTTTCGGCGGTGTAAAAGGGGTATATCAGAGCCAGGGCTTACCCAGAACTTTGTCATGGCGAAAGCAGTTCTCCATCCTAGCAATGAATACTCTCTCGGCAAATCACAGTGAAAACCCCATTGAAATACAACAGTGAACATTGAATAGGGTGAATCAGATTTTCAGTGAAAAGATTCACCGCAGAGAGTGAAAACAGCCCGATTCATTGAAAAAACCCGGTGAATTGGGAACATTGAATACTGCCCAATGAGGTAGTGGCACTAAAAATAAGAAAAAATAAAAGCTGATTTAAAAATAAAAGTTGAAGAAAAGTCACCTGTCCACGCATCTCGGCTGTTTAAGTAACCAAATACAAGACTTCTGTCATGACCTGGCCCATTATTTTTCTACCCAACTCAAAATTGGCATAATCTTGTATGTAATACTGTGATAAGGGTGGCCAATGGGATTTGACCCCAAAATGTCTGGGATTTCAATCCCAGGATTTAAAAAAAAAAAATTAAAAAAACCTTGAAAATCACCTTCAAAAATGAAAAAAAAAAAAACATAATAAAAAAGTCTTATTTTAATTTTTTTTATTTAAAAAAAAAAAAAAAGGGTTTCTGGATATGACTATGCAATAAATCCTTTGTAAACCTTGTAAGCCTTTGTAAGCCTTGGTGAGTGCACATCCTATTTGACTTATATTCTGTGATGGCTTCATCTTATGGAGCACCCCTCAGTTGTCATTTCTTATTTGACTGAGTGTGGAGATTCTGGATATTGGGGGTTATTCTGGTCTACACGTTTACTTGCAAGCGCAATGTTTTTTAAATGTGCATGCCTGTGTGTTCCCAGTGGGGCTATCATATTAGAAGTATAGTGAGAATCAGGGACACTTCAATACAGTTTAACAATCATTTATTTACAAAATTATTAACAAACAAGAAAGTATGCTTATACCACGTTCCTCAAAGGCAGTTACAAGAGATAGCAAGAGTCCAAACATAATGTAGGCCTTTATTCAGATCTGATCGCAGTACAAATTTGTTTGGGAAAATGGGCAAAACCATAAGTGTTGAAATGCTTTCGTTTGTGTGCAAAGAAAATAAATGCAACAGTCACTAATGCCTTCTCTTCTAAGACTGCAGATATCCATATGATGACAGTAACTAGTCCACCGCCTACTGAAACGTATGCAGCCTTTATTGAAAGACAAAATGGATTTAGAAATGATTTCTAAATTGCTGCAAAAAGTGGGGACTGATAAAATGGATTTCGATTATATTAATTGTGCATAAGTTGTAAAAACATTTCTTCTAAAAACCAGCAGGGACATTTTCTATTCCTGTCAGAATTCATATGGCGATCCAAAGATATCCCAGTATACATTGCATTGCGACAGTGGAAACCTATTACCTCAGCGAACTGGAAGAGAAAACCTACAAGAGACATGTCAATCATCTATATATGTCTATGTATTTTTAAATGGTTAGTTAGGGTAATTCCTTTTATGTAAAATCCCTTTTTGAATGTGGCCAAGTCAGCTATTGGTAAAAGGTACCAGGTATAGGTATATAAAAGGTACCAGGTATAGGTATATAAAAGGTACCAGGTAAAAGGTATATAACTGTCAAGGGAAGGGCCCTGTCCACCATTCTTTCCCACAGCATCTTGTGGTTAGGTGGTCGGGTGTCTGTATCCAGAGAAATAAACACGTCACAGACTTTGCAAAGGAATCCTGTTCATTCTCGATTTTTCAATATGCACTGCAGGGAGGCAGATTTAACATGTGCAGAGAGAGTTACATTTGTGTGAGTTATTTTGTTTATGTGCAGGGAAAATACTGGCTGCATTATTTTTACACTGCAAATTAGATTTTAGTTTCAACATACCCCACCCAAATGTAACTCTCTGCACATGTTACATCTGCCCCACCTGCAGTGCACATGGTTTTGCCCATTTTCCAAACAAATTTATACTGCAATCAGATCTGAATAAGGGCCATAGGGTGTATTTCCAGGGGGCCTCCTCTCACTTTGTCCATCTAAAGGTGCCCACACACTAGAAAGATCTGCGATCATAAGATGTGCGCAGAAATCTTTTGTCCGATCTGGACAAAAGATTTCAGGCAAGTGCACATCTTTACCAAAGATTTTTCTTAAGATCCCTATGGATCTTTTGTTAAATCTTCTGATCTTTTGTGCAGCACGTAAGATCAGAAGATTTAGCAAAAGATCCACGGGAGCGAGCATCGGCCGATTTTCGACCGATTTTCGACCGATTATCGGTAAATATCTATTTATCGAAAATCAGCCAATCGGCCCAAAAATCGTTCTAGTGTGTGGGCACCTTAAGAAAAATCTTTGGTAAAGATGTGCACTTGCCTGAAATCTTTTGTCCAGATCGGACAAAAGATTTGAAGGCTAATTTATGCGCACATCTTATGATCGCAGATCTTTCTAGTGTGTGGGCACCTTTAGGTTCAATGGAAACTAAAATCAGTGTGCAGTGACCCTGTATTTAAACTAGAATTCTGGGTGGACAAGGGATCATCTCCCCATATACATTAATGTGGAGACCTTGATTAATGAATGCATATCGAGAAACCTATTGTTACATAGAATTCTAATTTAGGTCAAATATTCATTTATATCTATGTACTTTAACTTGTAGTAATTCTTGTGAAATGCTTTAGTATATTTGGACAAGATTCTACAGTACTTGAGCTCAGGAAACCTGTATTTGTTTACAACAAATAGTTCTATTGTCTGACTTCTACTGTAACACAATGGGGGGGCCAATTTCTGATTAACATACTATACAGCTATATGACACACATAGACAAAGTTTTACCTAGGCTAAAAATCAACACTGTTTACACTGCACATGTGCATGCGCTGGGTGAGTGCGGCCACGGCAAAACACAGTGTTTGCCGGGTGCATGAACCCAAGACTGCAGGCATGGGGCAGCGGGCCAGGGGATTCTCCCATGGGAATGCCCAGCATGTTATGGGCATTCCAATGAAAACACTGGGCGTTCCTATGCAAATCACCCGATGACGCTGGTGCGGAGGGCAGGCAGTTGGCCTCATAGAAACATAGAATTTGACGGCAGATAAGAACCACTTGGCCCATCTAGTCTGCCCCTTTTTTAAACATGTTACCTCAAACCATATTTGATCCTTATTTTTTTGTAAGGATATCAATATGCCTATCCCAAGCATGTTTAAATTGTACTACTGTATTTGCCTCTACCACCTCTGATGGGAGGCTATTCCACTTATCTACTACTCTTTCTGTGAAGTAATTCTTTCTCACATTTCCCCTGAATCTTTCTCCCTCTAGTTTCAGTGCATGTCCTCGTGTTCTGCTGCTCCTCTTCCTGTGAAGAATGTCTCCCACCTGTACCTTGTTAAAGCCCTTGATATATTTGAAAGTTTCTATCATGTCCCCCCTTTCCCTTCTCTGCTCTAAAGTATACATATTAAGATCTTTTAGTCTTTCCTGGTACGTTTTGTGATGTAGGCCATGCACCATTTTAGTTGCTCTTCTTTGTACAGTCTCTAAAGTATTTATATCCTTCTGGAGATATGGCCTCCAGAACTGAACACAATACTCTAGGTGAGGTCGTACCAATGACCTATAAAGTGGCATAATTACTTCTTTCTTTCTACTGCTGATACCTCTCCCTATGCAATCAAGCATCTGACTTGCCTTCTTCATTGCTTTGTTACATTGCCTACCTGCTTTTAAGTCCCCTGAAATAGTGACACCTAGATCCCTCTCTTCCTCAGTAGTTTCCATTATAGTGCCATTTATACTATATTGAGTCTTTGGATTTCTGAGACCCAAGTGCATAATTTTGCATTTTTTGGCATTAAACTGTAGTTGCCATTCTCTTGACCATTTCTCTAATCTGCCTAGATCCTCAATCATTTGTTTTACCCCTCCTGGTGTGTCTACCCTGTTGCATACCTTTGTGTCATCTGCAAAAAGGCACATTTTACCCTCAATTCCATTTGCAATATCACCAATAAAGATATTAAAAAGCACCGGTCCAAGTACAGATCCCTGGGGTACTCCACTTGTAACCTTTCCCTCACTGGATGTCAGCTGCCTGCCCTGTTCCTGTCGAGGGTGCAGGCATATCTAAGGGACTTGAGAGTCATGCGTGTGTGCACCACATCATTCGATGGTCGGGGGGCAGTTAGTCGCAGCATTACATGTGGACGGGAATAACCCCCACTGTGTATGTGATGTCTCTTAGCTATTGTTTGGATATGTCTTTACCCAGCACCTCTTGTTTACCAGCTGAAGCTAAATCAACGGCTTAATAACAAAACTAATGTCTATATATATATATATATATATATATATATATATATATAAATATAAACATAGAGAGAGAGATTTAAAAAGGAGTTTATCACTTTTTAATTTTTTTTATTTTTATAAAAAAAAAAAAATCTGGAATATTTCCAGAGTAAAAAAAATTCCAAGGGGTTTTAGAGTTACGAACACCCCCACCATCGGTTGCAATAACCTGACATTCTGCACGAGAGGGTGTGGGGTGTTGAATAAGTGTGCCCTTGACCTTATGGTTCTTGTGATAGAGGAGGTAGGGGTGGAACTGGGTAAAATCAGACAAGAGATTGAGGTATTTAACACAAACCATCTACCTATATTGTTGGCTGATAAAAACAAGTGGACAGATCATCTTAGGGAGCAGATTGACAATTTTGAGAGAGATCTAATTGCCTACAAAAGGATGAAATTGGTTACGGTCAATAACGATGATAACAATCAAGTTTATAGATATTGAAAGGTGGTTCTGAGCAAAACGGATGCCAGTGTCATCACTATCATCAAAAGCAATACCAATATTCCTCCTCGTCCCAATCAAATTCTGAGTCTGAGCAGTGTGATGGTGAACAACCGATGTCATCTTACACCAAACTTCCTGGTAATTTTTTAAGGGATACCGGATCAAAAATCCATCCCACTCCAGGAGGCGAGCTCGCTTGCCAACAAGGTGGGGCTGTTACAACAAGAAAAAGGAAGGGCAGGAATTGAAAGTCTTAGATTCTGTAATTAATTTATCAAGCTATCATTTATCATCTAGTCAGTGACATTAAACTTTTATCACTTGGGTTCTCTTTCGTGGCAACCTGTGACTTTCAGCCGTTTCAGTCTGCTATTGATCATTTCAGATCGGGCAGGAAATTACGTATATGTGAATATTTTGGTAATGACAACAGCCCAGTATGTTCGATCCCATTGGTAATAACCCTAGTGTTAAAACATTTTTGTGTTTAACTGAGAGCAATGCTACCCCCACTGCTGGTACATTTAAATATGATCATTTGCATCCAACACAGAGTAAAGCTTTGAAAGAACTTACGACCAAACATACCCTGGTCTTTAGACAGGCAAATAAGAGAGGGGCATTTGTGGTCCAAGACTGGTCGAAGTATGATCGTGAGATTTAACGACAACTCAGTGATACACATGTATATCAACCATTGGACCATGACGCCCAGCTCTAGAATTAAATCTGAAGTTGATAAGACTCTTGACATAGCTTAGGCTGCTGGTTGGATTGACGAGAAGGAGTGTGGCTTCTTAAAAGTCCTCAAGAGCATGACAGATCCTCCTGGCTGTCCTATTATCTCGGCCAGGAGATCTGTTTTACAGCCTCTTGCTCAGTATGTGGACCATTATCTCCAGTCATATGTTTGCAAGACATGATCTATTGGGAAAACTAAAATTGTATCAGCTAAAAAAAAAATACAAATTCAAAGTAGTGGCTTGGGGGCCTGGTTTATACAGATCTGCTTAAAGGTCCCTCCAAAAATGCCTGCAGTCTTAGAGGAGACTGATGCAAAAGGTTTTACCTTACCTCTTGCATCTGTCAGGGAAGCGCACTGCTTAAAGTGATACCTGGAAGTGACAGATTCTGGGAGTACTGGTGTTGACTGTGAGCTTTAAACCCCTGGCAATGAGCATCAAACCCCTGGTAATGAGCAAAAAAACCCTGGCAATGAGCATGAAACCCTTGAGAATGAGGATGTAACCTCTGGCAACGAGCATGAAAACCTTGACAATGAGCATGTAACCCCTGGCAATGAGCATATAACATCTGGCTACAAGCATATAACCTCTGGCAACAAGAGAGAAACCGTTTGAACCCCATGCACCAAGCATTCAACCCCTTGCAATGAGTTGGCAACCCCTGGCAACGAGCAAGATACACCTTGCAATGAAAATGTGACCCCTGGCAATGGGCAAGTAGGTAAAAAATTATAATGTATGGGGGCTCCAGAAACTTGGGTGGGTGCAAAATTTCTAGTTAGAAATTAGTTCTATTTAGTTCTGAGACTAGTCTGACCCTGATCAAAACTTTGGTGATGTCACCTTATGGTAAAGGGAAGAACTTTAGATGTATTCTGGTTAAAGCGGATATTCCACATCCACAAATGCTGGGTCGCTTCCGGGATAGGGACACGGGTCCATCCATGGAGCGACCCAGCTGTCTGAAAGCTCCACGTCCGACCCGGCTTACTTTCGGTGACGTCACACAGGGTGAGCTGAGCGGCAGTGGGTCATCGGGGAGCGGGGGAGGAGGCAGTGCTTGGAGCTGATAGTGCTGCCTTCTCCATACAGTGCTGCCTTCTCCATACTGTGAAAGGGACCCGGGTCGCTCAACTTGGGTTACCCGTTCACACTGCACCTGACGTCAGAGCTGTGTTCAACTCTTGTCGTGACCAGAGTTGAACTCCCGGGTTTGCCCTTTCAAACTGTACCTTGATCCGGGTTGGTGATTTAATGCCCCGGCAATAACCTGGGTTGAGAGAGCGGTCTCAAAGGGGTATAAGAGTGAAATGGGATGCTTTCTCTCTACATAGAGATTAGGATGCTTTGTGTTCATGTTTTACTTGCAGACATCTCATGCCAGATGATACTTTAGCCATGAATATAAAATACGCCAACATTTAACATGCAGTAGTTCACCGTATAGGCATCATCCTCCCTCGTGGTTCAAATTAATATCTTTGATAGACTTCTTCCTCTACTTCCGACATTAACAATATTATTTTCAAGTACCCCCAAACGGTCTTCAGCGTACCCCCAGAGATACACGTACCCCAGGTTGGGAATCTCTGTTCTAGAAGGTTCTAAATAAATAATTTAAAAAATCGGATTGTTTACCCATAGCAACACCTTTATCTTCAATAATATTCCCATCTTAGTAAATAAACACCATGAGGTCTGTGTGTGCTCACTCTGCATAATGTGTAAATACAGAAATTTGCACAATGTCTAGTTCTTTGTTCATTGCTGTCTCTATTAGCTGCGATTTGAGTTATCTGCTTGTCTTGTGTGCTAACACTTTGTACATTTGTACAGTCCATGCTGCACCCCTGTGCAGTCTGTTCCTAATAAGAGCCCTGGGGATTTTTGCATAGGTGTGCCCACTACAACAGGAAAAGGTTAAACAAAGCAAATGAAAACTGATCCTGTTCACCTCCTCCTATCGCCTTCCTAAACCAGTCAGACTAGTTTTTTACTTTTCACAATTCATTTGGCTTGTCGTCTACCATGCGCATTCTTCCAGCTGTGCATATAGTATGACCGTAGCAATGGCTTCTAATGCCTTACAACGCTGCAGACTTGCCCTCCTTTTCGCTGTTTTAATGGACCTGATTGGAGTGGTCTCTCTGTTGGTTGGGATCTTTGCAGAACTCCAGCTTAATGGCCAGGATTTCGGTGATCTGCTGATCTATACCGGAGCCATTCTGGTCTTCCTCAGTTTGATCGGATGGATTTTCTGGTACACAGGTAACATTGAAATATCGCTGGAGGAGTTACAGCAGGATTACATGGCTAAGGATGGGACCCTCGCTCGGTTAGCACGAAAGATCTCCCGTCACCTCTCCCACCACGACGTGAGCCAGGCAAACAGGAGATGGAAGGAAGCGTCACAGGGAGGATCAGGCAAGCCGGACACACTGCAGCTGTCAAGAACAAAAGTCCCCAAAAAAGACTTATTAACAGGAGCATCTGATCCGTAACCTGTAAGTTGAGCTTCTTGTTGTCTCTGCGATGAGATAGATCAGAACTTGGAGAGAGATAAAGTGAAGACAGGTACAAAACCAACCAATCAGATTCTACTGTCATTTTACAGGCTGTGTTTGAGTTTTTTTTTTAGCTAGGATCTGATTGGTTGGTATCTTACCTCTCTCCACTTTATCTTTCTCCTAGCTGATACATATTAAACACCATTTAACAAGGGTGTTGTAAACAGATTGATATTTCATTGCCGGTAACATTGGCAGCACAAATATTTCACCAGTATTTAACATCACTTAACCTTCGATGATATCCAATGAGGCCTCCTTCCTCCCCGGTGTCAACCTTGAACCCAGCAAAGGGGAGCGTCCGCTTACACCAGCTAGTGATGCTGTAAGATTCTCTTCTCTGAATAACCTAAGCTTATGGCTGATGGTTATTCAACAGGATTGCAGCCTTTTAACATCAGAAGCAAGAGCTAAAATGGGTTATGACTTGTTCATAACTGCAGCCCATATTATTGTTTGAGACTTTTAAATGGACCTTCGTGGTCATTTGCAACATGCAGCGTCAGCACTGTCTGGTGCACTTACTGGTGTATTTCAGTGGGCCCACGCCTCGTTTTATGTGATCATTGCCATTGCATGAAAGGCTCACTGCTTCATTCATAGTGACGAGAATTGTTCAGTAAACTTATTGGACTTGTTAAAGTATTACATGACTGTATATGTACATTAGAATTACATTAGTATGTAAGCTCTCATGAGCAGGGCCCTCTCTCCTCCTGTGCGTTCTCCTCTCTTAAGGGGTCTTCACACGTAGCGATGTCAGGCCATTTCCTGAGCGATGTTACTTCATTTAACTACATCGCCCAGAAAATGCCCCTACATCGCTCCGTGTGTAGGGGCATAGCGATGATCGGCCCTGTGTGTCGCTATCGCCTCAGTGATTAATATCCAGCATGCTGGATATTAATCTCTAATCGCCGGGCAGGGCCAGTGTTCTCCTTGGAGAACACTGCTACTCTGACAGACCGCTCAGCAGCACATCGCTGACACATCACTGTGTGCTGTGCGATCTGAGCAATCTAGCATTGCTCGGAATGCTCAGCAAATCTACCCATGTGTAGGCCCCTTTAGATTATGTATACATGAGTGGCGCCATTTAAATAAAAGAAGTAAAAAAAACAAACATATATATATATATATATATATATATATGCAGTGCCATCACATTATGCATCATTATTATCGTCATAGTTATTTAAGTTTATTTATAAGGCACCACAAGATTGAAAGTAATGGAAAAAAGCAAGCATAGAAACAAATACAATGTAATCAAACATAATACGCATGAACAGATAAGTAAAGTGATAATAGTTGCACAACAGGAAGTTCCAAGGGCAGTACCTGCCCAATCATACTTATCTAGTCTCCTGGGAATGACAGGAGACTCACATTTTCGGGGAGTAGGTGAACCGCCTACATCCTGCCTACATCCTGCCTACTTCTTATTGCAATCGGCAGGTTGGGGAACATAGGGCCTTATTCTAGTTCACGGTACTTATGTAGTATCTGGACGCCCGATTAAAAAATCGGGTCCATCGCATCACATCGCATGCGACGCGATGGACCCGATTTTTCCATAGGATTCAATGTTAAAATGGACCGAGTCCATTTTAACATAGGATTCTATGGGAAAAAGGGTCCTTTTCATTTCCCCACTATCCAACTACGCATGGAGTTGGATATAAACCTGTGGCGAGCGTAGCGAGCCACCGAGCCCGAAGCGTGGCGAGCGCAGCGAGCCCCACGAGGGGATGCGGAATACTTTTTAATGAATCCGCGTCCCCTCGCGGGGCTCGCCACACTTTGGGTTTGGTGGCTCGCTACGCTCGCCACAGGTTTATATCCAACTCCATGCGTAGTTGGATAGTGGGGAAATGAAAAGAACCCTTTTTCCCATAGAATCCTATGGAAAATCGGGTCCATCGCATCGCATGCGATTTGGTCGGATGCGATGCGATAATCGGGCGTCCAGATACTACATAAGTACCTAGTTCACTCTTTCTGACAAATTCCTTCTTAGATGGACAAAACCATGTGGGGCAGATGTAACTTGTGCAGAGAGAATTAGATTTGGGTGGGGTTTTACTTCAAAGTGAGATCTATATTGCAGTGTAAAAATAAAGCAGTCAGTATTTACCCTGCACAGAAACAAAATAACTCAACCAAATCTAATTCTCTCTGCACATGTTACATCTGCCCCCCTGCAGTGTACATGGTTTTGTCCATCTAAGAAGGATTTTGTCCGAAAGAGTGAACTAGAATAAGGCCCATAATGCTGCGAGTTGTGGGTTTATGATGACAGGGAGGTGCTAATACAGTATGTGGCAATTCTATGAGATCCAGGACATGACGTGAATGGGTCTGTTAGAGAAAACATGCAGAATAAAAAGTTTTGCATGTAGAATGGGTCCATCCTCCTGGATCAATAGGCCCAGAGGAGTGTTGCTATGCTTAAAAGTGATTGCTTATATAAGAGAAAATGATTTGCCCCATTCTTCATTATGTATTGCCTAAAAAAGTGAGTTATGTGCACATAAAATTGCATTTGATCCCAACAGATAATATTCTTGATTCAAATTTGTACAGTATTGCACAGCCACAGGGAAGCAGCTGGAGATGTCTGCATGCATCTGTGAGATATGAGCAGCCCTCAAGTAGCTCCTAAGCTGGCCATACATTAGGCAGGTCGTATGTTCAATCAAACGATCGATCGGATGTGCTTAACACACATACAACCTGCCTATGATCTGCTTAGCACCGCAAGCCATCCTGAATGATCATATGTGCACAGGAGCGACCTTTCCACCCGCCGGAGCGCATCGCATCACCATCGTACCGAAATACTGCATGATGTGCACACAATTAATCGCACCATCCGTCAAAATCGCACATTCGGCCCCTATATCGTTCTGATGTATGGCCAGCTTTACTGAACAGCATTGCTCCTGCGCAGCAGTACATGTCTGGTCACGTACAGTAGATGCTGCTTTCACGTTCTCTCTGAAATGCTCATTCCAAAGTAGGCAAGTATGGGCAGACGGGTGCAGTCTTTCCAAAGACAGCGTTCCAGATGTAATGTGGTGGGTGGGTCCAACTAGTTGCTGCTTCAGTTAATCCTTTTTCAAGGATATGGCTATTTAATTTAACACTTAGCTGTCTACAACATAAAGAAATTCAAAAAGTCACCAGGACAAATGGTACAACACACTTTGTCAGTTAATACAATATACAGGTCATACTTGTCTATACCCCATAAATGGCTAGTAGGGTCCCAAAAATTGAGTAGTGCTCCTGATTCCTTGGAAGATTGGGAAAGTCTCCTGGCCAGTCACCTGCTGCCTGCCCTTCCCACAGTCACACACAACACACAGTCAGACACACCCTCAGCTTTGCCCCCTACCCAACAACACTGCCTCCACCATGCCCCCAGTATGCCGCACCACACCCCTACGCTATGCTGAGCTGGCTGCCTCCTCCTGTGGGATAGCCACAATATTGGCAAGTATGATACAGGTCCTACTACAGAGGCATTCAATTGATGGCGGGCTATTCAATTAAAGGACAGAAGATGAGACGCTGTGATTTCCAAAGAAACCTCCAGAGCAAGTCTGATTTTTTTTTTTAAATCATTAATTTTAGGAAAAGTCACTGGGATTTGCTCTGGCACCCTAACAACACTCGCTTCCTGAAAACGAATTAAGCAAATGGAAGATTCCAATTAGTTTAATTAGTCAGTAATTACTCAAAATGAATGTCTTTTTTCCCAGCATTGGAATCTGGACTCCTGCAGCAGCACCAGTGCTGAGTATTTCAGTGTTATGTGGTGTCTGTGTGTGTGTGTGTGTGTGTGTACATGAGTGTGTCTGATCCCTCGAAGGGAGCAGATGTTAAAATTACATCTCCCAGCAGCCCCTGAGGTTCACAGAAGCCCAAGTGTAAAGATAAGATGAAGGGAAGACCACTGGACAAAAGAGTGGATTGGCAATAGAAGCCACAGGGGAAATTTCTAGTGGGCCGATTCACCTGTGGGGCTATCTGCAGCTGGACGAGGTTAGAGGATGACAGACTTGGAGGGGGTGTGCACGCGCGTGTGTCTGGGGTTAGAAGGTGGTAGACTGGCAATGTGGGTGTGTAAGGGGGACACTTTTTTGATATTTTTCCAGGGCCACTTTGAATTCCCAATCCACCCATGACACCAGGGAAGTGCATTGTAGTAGAATCAGCATAAAGTCTACAGGAGAAGATACAAGGATTGTTGCAACCGTATCAGAATCAGGTGGAGAAATGATGCCCCATCAACAGACCCCACCCCCTCAACAAACCCCACCACCACAAGAGTTGCTCCCAGAAATTTCCCTGGCAGGTTTACCATCATAATCTGCATCTGAGTGGACAAGGAAATACAATTTATTTTACTTCTTTTTTTAATGGTATTTACTTACGCAGCAGGGTTTTCAGAGCTGAACATGTGTACTGTACTGGAAACCTGGAAAAATGGGGGCAGAGTTACAAAACAAATAGGAACATGAAAAAGAATTACTTAAAAAAAATGTTTACTTTTAAATTTATATGTTAATAATAACTTATTATCCTATGGAGATTAGAAGAGATAAAGCAAAAAAACACACAGGTGCTGACAAGCAGCTACTAGTCTATTTGGTCATGAGAAGTTCTCACCAAACTTCAAAAGACAAAATACACAAAGAGAAGGTTATGATTAAATAGACAATAAGCACTAGTAAAATTACTTCGCTTGAGAGGTAAATCTGTCAAGCTTTCAATTTGATCCTCTCAGCGGTGTTCAAGGAAGATAGTACATGTAAACAAAGTAAAAACGACCAATGTGTAGTACATTCAAGGTTATGTATAAATAAAAAGCTCCCAAGTGCGTTCTTACAAGGGGGCGTGTATTAGGCGCAGCTGGACACATCTCTCAAATTTTTTTGGGGGGTATTCTGTGTCATTGGAATAAAACCATTTTTTGCCTGAAGACGCACGTCATTTCTGAGGAAAAGATACCATGATATGTTTCATCTGACTTCATAGATCGTGAGTAGTGGTACGCCTTCCACTTAATTGGTTACAGTTTTAAAGATACCTCTATATGTGGATCCATGCTTTATAAATTGTGAGTGTGAGAAAACATCCAGTTTAAAGAAACCCAGATGTGATTAAACCACAACTGTTTGATTGTAAGTTCTGGTACGCAGGACAATTTCATGAGAAATATACACTTGTATGTAATTCCATTACTTCAATACTGATCCCCAGAAGTGGAGCTATTTCCAGCTGCATCTAATACATGCCACCCTTGAAAGAACGCACTTGCATATGCTGCACCTAACGCTAGTTAACTGGGGGAATATTTTTTTTTATGTATTACCAGTGCATCTGACGCGTGCCAGGGGCAGCCTGCCAATTGACGCTCAGTGCGGCTGTCTCCTTCAATCCCAGTAATTAGCGGCGAGGGCGATGTATGACTAGCCTCCTAGGCATACATCGCCCGTAAAGCCACCCAAGCCACTTTGCCAGCCCAGAGTTAGTGTTGTCCTATTCCCACTGCTGGGACAACTCTAGTCCTCATGCTGGCTCCGGGCTGCACACGAGATCTCGCGATAATAGTGAGATCTCGTGCATGCCCAGTGAGCCTGCCGGGCAGGAAGAGAACTGATGAGCTGTCTCCAGGAGGGGACCTCGACGGAGGGGGGAGTTTTTGCCCCACTGCTTCAGTAGACAAGATGTTAATACATAATTTCCTCGTTAATTAGGCAAAACAGGAAGTATTATAGCGGAGCGTTAAGCGCCACTATAATACATCTACCCTGGCCTTCTTAGAGACACAACTAAATTTTGGATAAATGACCCCCTGATGGTAATAGGGCTTGAATGAGAAGTGTTTTGGAAGAAAGAATGAACATTTGTGTAATCAACTTGAATGCCTACATTGGTAGGGAATGGGATCATTCGTCAGACTGCATTTAGGTCTACAGTCATTAGGTCGACCCCACTAGGTCGACTGGCAGGAAGGTCGACCTGACTTAAGGTCGACATGGGCCAAGGTCGCCATGACTTAAGGTCGAATTTGCATAAAGGTCGACATGAGGAAGGTCGACTGGTCATAAGGTCGACATGGGTTTTTCACTGTTTTTTGATCCGAATGTTGACACAGTCGACATGGACACAGTTGGCAATGAGAATCGGACCCTCGCATCGCTCGCTTCGCTCGCAATGCTTCGGGCACGGTGCCTCGCTGCGCTCGGCACACTATTTTATTCTCCCACCACGCCCTAGTGGATGGTAGGGCATGAAATACCGCCTGTCGGCACATGTCGGCTCAAAAAACAGTGAAAAACCCATGTCGACCTTATGACCAGTCGACCTTCCTCATGTCGACCTTTATGCAAATTCGACCTTAAGTCATGTCGACCTTGGCCCATGTCGACCTTACGTCAGGTCGACCTTCCTGCCAGTCGACCTAGTGGGGTCGACCTAATGACTGTAGACCTAAATGCAGTCTGACGAATGACCGCATCCCATTGGTAGTGACCTGAAATGACATTTTTGTTCAGAAGAAGGGTCACTACAGACATATCCTTAGGGCCCAGTATACATATCCTTAGAGGCCAGTATACTTGAACTTATTTTTACCTTGTAATATTCAATTTGCAATTCTCTTATATGTAATAAAGTGAGAGTATGCGCACATCTAATACAGGCTTTATGGATGCTTATAATGCTTCATGATAACAAGTATGTTAGAAGGGGTTCAGTACGAAATCCCGGCGGTCGAAATACCGACGCCGGAATCCCAACCGCCGAAATACCGACAAGGCGGGGACGTGGATCGCCACCCCTTGCGGGCCCGGTGCCTCGCTACGCTTGGCACACTATTTTATTCTCCCTCTATGGGTGTCGTGGACACCCATAGAGGGAGAAATTTCTGGCATTGCGGCGGTATTTTGACTGCCGGGATTCCGACCGCCAGGATTTTGATTCCATCCGGTTAGAAGTATGCACAGAAATCTGGGTAGTCTCTGCAAGTGAGAGGCCATCTTGGCTATCCATCATGACAACCCTTCATTATGCAGAAAAAGGGCGTGGTGATTGCCTTTAGGGGAGTAGCCACAGTGAATCCATTTTCCTAGGGCTATTCAAACTGTGCAGCTGTATGTTGATCTGTGCGGTAATTCCGCTATAGGCTGCATGTGCAGCAACACCTACACGATAACACCGGCTGCGCTTTTTTAAAAAAAGAAACAAAAATGTCAGTAAAAGTGGCAACAAATTTACGGCCTGTACAGTGGAAAGGAAAGCTCACAGCGACTGTCCTTTTTTTGGGTGCAATAATTAACTAAACTTCGAGTAACTGACTTGGCTGTATTTGTACTTATTTATATTAAAAGAACAGTCGCTGTGAGTGATGCAATTTTAGCGGATATTTTGAGGAACGTTCACAGCAATGTTGGCACGCAAAGGGTTATTGTTTGCTGCCCGCTCCCTGTGTATTTCATTCGGATGCAGTGGACCTTTGCATTTTATTGTTTCTCACACCCAGTCACTGGGAGATAATGTTACAGCGTAATACAAAGAGCTTCTGCATCCCATTATTCAAATCCTAACGTCATCCCTTTCCATATATAACAGCAGAGAAGTCAAAGACCAGATCATTGTAATGAATTTACCATTAAGAGAATATCTTTCACAGGCCAATAATTCTGGGGCAGTTATTGTACTTTGTGGTTTTCTGAGCTGCAAAAATTACTTTTTTCTTATGTCCCACCTAACAAAGTGGGAGGTTTCTGGCCACCTGTGAACAACCCCCTCAAAACCAACACACACCATGACTTTTAGTAAGACCACAGGTGTTCCAGGTGACTGTATTAGAAATGTTGTATCTGTAGGCACAAGTTCTATGGAGTTTTACTATCTCGTAGATTGAGAACAGATGGAATTATGCAAATTTAAGTGCAAATTGGGGTACTTGTTTCCTAGCACGGCCACACCGATTTACATCGGGGTGGTCGTGTCGGAAAAATCGGGTCGATCGCATCGCATGCGATTTGGTCGCATGCGATGCGATCGACGTGACCGACCGATTTTCGACCCGATTTTTTTATTGAATGAAATGTAAATCGGGTCCCTGGGACCCGATTTTACATTGGATTCAATGTAAAATATTCCCAACCCCCCCAAATTTCACGGCGTACACCCCACCCCACGATAGACGCCATCCCGAAGCGTGGCGAGCGCAGCGAGCCCGCGAGGGGCGGCGGTGCGCGTCCTCCGACCTTTTCATTCCCCTACTATCCACGTCGGCGTGGAGTTGAGAATAGAATAGTGTGGCGAGCGCAGCGAGCCTCCGAGCCCGAAGCGTGGCGAGCGCAGCGAGCCCCGCGAGGGGACGCGTATACCTGTGAAGTTATACACGTCCCCTCGCGGGGCTCGCTGCGCTTGCCACGCTTCGGGCTCGGTGGCTCGCTGCGCTCGCCACACTATTCTATTCTCAACTCCACGCCGACGTGGATAGTAGGGGAATGAAAAGGTCGGAGGACGCGCACCGCCGCCCCTCGCGGGCTCGCTGCGCTCGCCACGCTTCGGGTTGGCGTCTATCGTGGGGTGACGACGGGGACATCTTTCATGTGAAATGGGTCATATTGGCCCATTTCACATTTTTCACATTTTTTCACGATTTCAATGTTAAAAAATCTTTTAACATTGAAGCCTATGGAAAAATCGGGGGCATCGCGTCGGGACCTATGTTAATGGTCCCGACCGACGCGATGCCCCCGATATTTTACCTTTCCCGACACGATTTCAATGTTAAAATATTTTTTAACATTGAAGCCTATGGAAATATCGGGGGCATCGCGTCGGTCGCGTCGGGACCAATGTTAATGGTCCCGACCGACGCGATGCCCCCGATATTGTCTCCTAGCCGGCAAAATGGACCTGATTTCAAAGGAAATCGGGTCCATCGTATGGATCGTGTACCTTAACTTAAAGGTACACGATCCATAAGATTGTGGCCGTGCTAGGAAACAAGTACCCAAATTGGTCATAGGGCCTTATTCAGACCTGCTTGCTGGGCTGCGAGTGTTCGGAGACCAACAAGCAGGTAACGAACTACGCGTGGTGGTTGGACTGTTCATCCATGCTCACTTGCAATACTCCTGAAGAAAGGGTTCACAGATGCTCTAAATTAGGTTTCTGTGACATGGATAAAAGTTATGTGACACGGACAGGAGCGGATTATAAACTGAAGGTGGTCCCAGAAAAATTTCTAGACGTGGCCTCACGTGGGCGGCACCAAATCAAACATAGGCTTAACCAATACCATTTAGATGGGGTAAATACATCACTATACCTATGTGGAAGTCAATGGTTTCTATTTGGTTGGCTGTCTAGAAGTCCCCAGACCTTTTAGCAGCTGTGACAAAGCACAAACCTCCACATTTCACATAATACCCCCCTTCTCCCCACTGAGACTGACCACAGACCCCAAAACCCCCATTAAACAACTCATGACCATAATCCCCTGAATTTCACCAATATCCCCACCCCTCCCAGAGGCTAGAATCACACCAAGAATTGTTACACCCCCAGATAGCACCCACTCCTGTCCCTGTAACAGATATCACAATGGATATAGAGAAGTATTTGCAGTGTTGGGTTCTCTGTGAAGCTGCAAAGGTTGTTTTTGTAGTAGACACGAGGGGGGCGGGGCCACAGTTCTGGGTAGGGTATCACAGGTGCTGCGGCCTACCAGGAATCTTCCCTGTAAGGTATATGGCCAATCCGCCTATGGACATGGATACAACTTGTGTGACACGGATAAATCCTAGAACTTGTTGACTTGGCTAAGATCGACAGATTTGGAACGTCGGCACAAGCATTTGGTTGACAATGGGAAGTTCTCATTTTTTGTCCCGAGTGTTGACATGAACACCACCAATTGCCACAATCGCCATGCTCCAGTCACACTATTTTATTCAATTTCATGTGTCGACATATGGCATGTCGACATTCCCTAGTCAACCTAATGTCGACCTAATGACCGTGTCTCAAATATTCTCTCTGTCTGTGTTTTTCTGAAGCAAAATTATTTCATTACAAAGATTTAAAGTAAAAGTACCTCCCCCATGTATAAAGGTGCCCATACATGGTGCGAGGGTGTCGTGTGATGCGACCTCCCGTGGCTTACATCGAGGGTGTCATGCAATGCGATCTTGTTCAAAACGCATGGAAATATTGTACCGTGTATGGGCACCTTAAGACTATTTTCCTGATACTAATAACAGCTTTAGTTTATTATTTGTCAATATTTATAACTATTCAATTTCTTTCTTTTTTTAGATCCCAAGGATTCTCCCAATCCGACTTACCTGTCAAGGAATTACCTGTAACTACTGTAGTTACCGGGAAACATTGGGCGCTGAGAAACCTGCAGTGGAAGCATATAAGAATGGCTGTGTATTTCACAACGGCAGCCGGAACTGTTCCTTCTAACAACTTATATTTCTGTTTATATGCTATGTGGACACCAACATCTGAAGACTGAAGAAGCTCTCAATAGTTTCCATGATATATGGAGAAAATAAAATGGATTAAAACGTGTTCATTTTGGGAAGAACATTATTTCATCATTGAGGATAATACTATCTGAGATAATCAGGTTTAACATCAATGACTGATCAGTGCAATGTAGTTCTCTGGTTATGTTCATATCTTGGATTTCTTTGGGAGAAATTAGTTTGTTTATGTTTGGAGGCAAAAAGGAAGCGGAAGAGACACAAATACTGAAACAATGGAGCGAAAGTGGATTCTGCCGGTAAAGCTATTATTCTCCAGAGCAATATAAACTGTTATGAGAAATACAGACCGGAATACAAAACTAATTCCAGACTTGATCAGGCGGAGTTCTCTCATTTGGAAATACAACTTGTTTGTTACGTTCTGATTATTTTATACATTCGTAATGGAACATTTGTACACTGAGTGATGTTATTTTGTATGTAGCCCAAATTTTGCACCTGCCTTTACTTAATTGTGAGGAATCTATCATCTCTACACAACTGCTGAAGTTCCCTTTGAGCAAATGATATACACATGTACACTTGCATGCTGTTACATTTAATACCCCTTTTACACCAAGTTCCAGGGTGTGACCCGGGATTTGGAACATGGTTGCTTGCTGTGTCAGACCTGGGACTTTACCCCTTTTCCTTGAACCTGGGTCAGTGCTGTTTACGCTGCAAACAAGTGTATTTTGGCCAGTGCTTGGAGAAGATGTCCTCTCAAAGCTCCAGGAACACCGGCAGATTGGGACCACTGAGGTATGGCCTTGGTCCTGTTAGGTCACACCTCCCAATGAAAGTTGCTCCCACTCACACAAGCTCTCAGCATACTGTGAACGCATACTTGGTTGGACAACCTGGCTAAAATATTTACACTGCCCTTTAATCCGGGGTCCTACATATGTCTAACTCTGGTCACTATGTGGGTTGGATTCTGAGGTAACTGGACTGTTTTTTTTTTTTACCCTTTTCCACTGGACAAGAACCTGGCTTAATGTGCGTTCATTTGCAAAAGCCCCGGTTTTTCACGGCAGGGGAAAACGGGTATAAAGTAAACATCATTGTATGTCATTGTACTCTATTTGTGCAGTCATATTTTCTATTTATAATTATTATCACATGGTTTGTACACTTGACACCAAATAAGGGAAATGCTAAAACCTCACCTGGACGAGACAGAATAATAAAGTCACTTTTTTCTTTTTTTTTAACTAAAGAATATAAATTTATAGTAGTAAAGTCTGTATGTAAACACTTTGGACATAGATGAAACCAGATTTAAAATATTGGTTCCTTTTATAAATACCAGTATTTTGTGTACTTTCCTAGAACAATCCTATGCTTACTGACTTTTTATATGAAACTAATCAGGGTTCTCCTGACAAGTACAGTTTTGAGATCTTGTCTTATCCTCAGTGGCGCAATGAGACTGACAGACTTGGGGTTTATTTACAAACAGTGTAATGGTTAGCAATACACAGCACCAAGGTCATGGGTTCGATTCCCACCATGGCCCTAACTGTGCGGAGTTTGTATATTCTTCCCGTTCTTGCGTAAGTTTCCTCCGGGTACTCCGGTTTCCTCCCACAATCCAAAAAGTAGTGTAATGCCAGCAAAAGCTGGTGTCCAGGGCTTAGTACATAGAGAAAGTTGGGAGAGAAGCAGAATAAACAGAGAAACATATATATTTGGTGCACGGCCATGCACCAGGGAAGTGTAACGGCATTAGCATAAAGTTGCAGATGCAACTGCAGCGGAAGTTGCAAGAAAGGCTGCAACTTGGAAACCTACCCTATAAGTAGGCATCCTGCCCCCTTTCACAGACCCCACACCCTCAGCAGACTCCACCCCCATAAGCACTGCTTCCATAAATTTCCCAGGCTGGTTTTCCATCCCAATCCGCCCCTGCCTCCTGGAGAGGGTCATGTTGGGAGGTATGAAATATGATTTAGGCCCCCCTCTTCCACCCCAACTCTAGATAATCTTAGTTGAATAGCAATGGAATCTCACCATGTGCACACACCTTAAGATTCGATTGCTATGCAATTTTTGCTAACTCATGTGCTATTTACATACAATTCATTCAGTGGTGTAACAATAGCGGGAGGCGCTGTGTAGGTGCGGGCGCCGGGGGGCTGCGGGGCTATTGTAACGCCGCCGTTACATACCCACAGATTTAGTTGTCGCTGCGGTCCCCGCTCCTCTCCTGGCTTTGTTTTGGTGCTATGGAGACTGACCATCATAAAATGTCCACCCCCATATAGCACACAGTTCTCTGAAACTGTCTGCTGTATGGGGGCGGACATTTTGTGATGGTCAATGTTTCATAGCAGAAGCCAGGAGGGGAGCCGGACCGCACCGCGCTTATATTATAGCTACCCCACTGAATTCATCATGCTATCTACAATTAATCTGCACTATATAGTCATTGCTGCACTGTCTATTTGGCTGTTCGATTTCAGCTGAACGGGAGCGCACATCAGCATCGAATTGGGATAGAAAGCTTAAAAATATGTTCTATCTCCATTCAATGTCTATGTGATACTGATTCGATTTTGACTGTATAGTCAAAATCGAATGTCAAATTGTACCGTGTGTATACATCATTAATCTCTTGTCTCAGAATCAGCCCTTGTATGTGCAGGAAGCAGTAACACAAGCATATTAATACAAAATGCATAAATCATCACATAATCAATACATACTTGCCTATTCTCCAGACAGGGCTGCCACTAGGAATTTTGGGGCCTAGGACTGATTTCCAATCCGTATGATGCTTTGAATGCAGAACCATGATAAGATAAATCAGTAAGAATGATCATGCCCCTGTCCTGTCTATTTCACTCTGAGGACTTGGTGGTAGAGGGTATATTTCATGTTTTCTTGTCTTCTCCTGTATCATAGAATTTGACGGCAGATAAGAACCACTTGGCCCATCTAGTGTATGTATCTAGTATCTGTATTTCACTCTCAAATGAATAGGGCTCATGCATTTCACCCTTCACTCTGACCTAAATATGTGTTATGCATTTCACTCGCCTCTAAATATGGGTCATTCATTTCACTTTCAAATGAATAAGGTTCCCACATTTCACCTGAATACGGGTCACGCAGTTCACTCTCACCTGAATACGGGTCACGCAGTTCACTCTCACCTGAATACGGGTCACACAGTTCACTCTCACCTGAATACGGGTCACACAGTTCACTCTCACCTGAATACGGGTCACGCAGTTCACTCTCACCTGAATACGGGTCACGCAGTTCACTCTCACCTGAATACGGGTCACGCAGTTCACTCTCACCTGAATACGGTTCACGCAGTTCACTCTCACCTGAATACGGGCCACACAGTTCACTCTCACCTGAAGCAGCATAACTGGTCTGTATACGGGCAAAATATCACTAAAGGTGCCCATACGCGCTGCGATCATCGCATGCGTTTTGTACTTTTAAAGTACAAAACGCATCGCATGTGCGATAATCGCACCGCGTACCTGCGGGGATGCGATGCGCGTCCCCGCAGGTACAATATTGTAAAGCACAAAAAGTATCTGCAGGCAGTACTTTTTGTGCTTCATCGCATCGCATCAGTACAGGAGTACATGCGATGCAATGCGATTTCCATTAGTACCTATTAACTTTAAAAAAAAAAGTGGCTAAAATTGCATCTCATCGTGCAGTTCATCGCATCGCATCACATCGCATCGCATCGCATCCACTTCAAGTGCCAAAATCGCATGGCAGCTTGATGTACAAAAAGCACGGCACACAAAATCGGTGCGTGTATGGGCACCTTTAGACAGAGTTCAGTGAGTAGCTGCTAGCTGACCCTTTGGCCTTTCCTAGTGGGAATTGATCGTAAATATGTCTGTTTCCAGTAGTATCACTTACACCTAGTCTATGATAAATGAAAGTACTCACTGATTCAGTGGCACAAGTTCGTCCAAGTTGCCCGGAGGCAAGATAAATATTGGTGCCCCCCCACATACACACAGAACCTTACATATATAGAGAAAGAGAGAGTGAGAAAGAACACATATATTTCAGAACTCAGCCACAGAAGCAACATCATTTTTACGGATTTAAACTTGCAGGTGAGGAGAGGTGCCCCCTTGGGAGCAGGAGCCCTGCGGCAAGTGACTCCATTGCCTCCCAGAGTTCTGCCTCTGCACTGATTATTACTTGTAGTAAATCAAACAGACACATAGGGCTTATTAATTAATTTTGTGGCAGCTCATGATATTAAAGATGTTTTTTTGCCACAATTTGCGGCAATTAGGAATTATTATTTGCAGGCACGTATCATTCCTGAAATGCCAGCAAGGGCTCCTTTCACTTTACTTCATGGGTGAAATTTAATAGGATGAAAGATTCAGAAAGTGAGAGCTTTGGTAAGAAATCTCCAGTTTTTTAAAGCGGCAATCATTTACACTGCAAAATCACACTGGTTTTGCAGTGTAAATGATTGCCGCTTTAAAAAACTGGAGATTTCTTACCAAATCTCTCACTTTCTGAATCTTTCATCCTATTAAATTTCACCCAACGTTTCTATGCATGCGCCGATGTCTGACGTATGTAGGTACTTCTCCTACAGAAAAAAGGGGAAATAGTACATGTTATTTATTTATGTACCCATAAAAAACACATATAAAACATACACAGAATATTAGAACACAATTTTAAGAAAAATTAATATAAATTAGTAATACATAAAAAAAAATTATGGGGAGGATTAGATAAAGATTATTGCACAACCGGTCGTGTCAGATTAATAGATTAAAACCAAATAGATTTTTCTTCCCTTTAACTTGTTGCGGTCATAGTAGTATATTAGTTGTAGTTAGAATGTTGGTTACGTAACAGTCTTTTTGTGGATTAGTGAATATAACTGTCCAGGTTTTAGTGTCTAAATGACAATATTACATTGGGGTACCTTACAGCTGCCACCTGTAATTCCTCCGGGCTCCCAGTGGATGGTGCTGAATCACCTTACTTGGTCCAACTTTATCTGGAGTCTCCTTCGGGCTGGTGGTCTGATTGCAAGCCTGCGTGGTATCGCCTGTGGTGCAGAAAGAATTTATTGATAAACCAACGCGTTTCCCCGCCTCCGATAACGGTCTCAGCGGCTTTATCAAGGAAAGAGAAAGGAAGAGTAGCAAGTGGGTGTCCACTTAGTAGGTCTTATATTTATACCTCAGGATGGTCTGAGCGGCATGGCTGTGTGCCGTCTTGTCGTTTCCGGCTATGCGGCGGCTTCTCCGCTGTTTGTTACTCTATTTCCGGTCCGTGCGTTCCACTGGACCGGAAGTGCGTCATTTTTGCGTTCCATTTGGCCGTCATTGTGGTGTCCGTCTTTTACATTCCCTCTATTTATGTGTTATTATCGACATCTGGAGAATGTACTTTGTAGCGGCCATTTTTACTAAGGGAAATATGCCGTTTCCAACAATATTTGCATCTGCTTGGGTGTATTACAGAGTCCGCAGCGGCCATTATTGTTAAGGGAAGTCACGGAGGAGATCATTTATTCATTTAGAAAAACATATATTATTAACCTTATAACATTATGTTAATCAAGTCCGTTTCTAACACATCGTGCCTTATGTATAGCTATTATGCCATATGCTGCGGATATTTTTTCACATTTTATCTCAACTGCGTTTTATAACAGTGTGAATGTATCGACGGACACTCAGTAGACGATTTATCACACTTTGGATATTTCAATAGAGACAATGTAAATATATCACTTAGACATTCATTTTTCATCCATCTATCATCTTCCTATTTTTACACATGGAGGAGTCCATATACCAAGGGCAAAATTATTATATAAACATCGATTAATCGCCAAATTTTCATTATGGAAGAAAAGAAAAGAAAAAAAAGGGGAGAGAGAAAAGAAAAACAAACCAATTACAACAAAATGTACATATAAATATATATATATAGAGAAAAAAATCTCTTTTTCACATATATTCATCTTTTTCTCGTATTATATATTTCTAGATTCATATCTGCAGGTTAACAGAAATGGAACAGGTATTCCTATAGTTCTCAACATGGGTCTATCCATATCTCCAGATTCCATAAATCTGGGTATCTAGGCAGGAACAAGAATATTTGTATAACACTTAAAAAAGGGGGGGGGGGGGGGGGGGGGGGGGGGGGGGATGATAGGTATATGTACCTCTGCTCAGACATAACCGGAGAGTGTACATAAAGAGACATAATTTCATAAATCCAGGTAACTATGAACATATCTAGTAGACATATTTAAGGAATATATATAGAACAAACTATTCTAAGAAGACATCTTCATTGTCTCTATTCCTATGTATATACAAATGTATGTCTAGGGGATATCTTCTTTTTTATTTTATTTCTATATATATACATATATATATATATATATATATATATATATATATATATATATATACATATACATACAATTAATTTGTTCTTTTGTTATAATTTGTCCTCCTTTGTTGATTTTTTTTTTTTTTAACAATATGTTTATTGAATTTTCCAGAAAAGGGGAAGTCGGGGGGGGGGGGGGGGGGGGATACAGAAAAGTAAAAAAGGAAGGGGGGATACAAATAGGCATATAAAGTACAAAACACATATAGAAACCAGGAGGGTATATGTTTAAAGTTCAAACATCTTGCTCAAGATAGATATCGTATAAGGCTATGTCATAATATCAATCATAATAACATAATAACAAATAACATAATAAGCTGGGGGATATCAAAGACTTCATACAGTGCTTATTTCGTCAAACTAAATTCTAACGTTAGTGGCCTCGGCCGGGCATCAATCACTCCGAGCATGGGGAGTTTAGAAGATTAATATCTGCCGTTGAATTATTTTTTGTTGTGCAACCTGCATCCTCTCTATATGTAGCCCACCCCAGCCATTTCATGTGTATGGAGTTGATAGAAGGGGAGTACTGAACATCTGCAGTCTCAAAGGTGTAGTGTTTCTGAATTTTTTCACATATCATCTCAAGACTGGGGATCCCCGCAGACCTCCATAGTTGGGCGATTGCTGCTTTGGTAGCAATTAAAATGTGCCCAAGAACATAGGATTCACTTTTGGACAGGTAGCCCCCATAGAGGTGGAGTAGAGCAGTTTCTGGGTTAGCCTCAATCTGCACACCAACTACTTTACTAATCATGCGGAACACTGACTCCCAGAGAGGCCTCAGTATGGGGCACTCCCAGAATATGTGGAAGATAGTACCTGTTTCCCCGCAGTTCCTCCAACATGTTTTCGGGACATTGGGCCAAATTTTATGTTGTCGGTCGGGGGTATAATATGCCCTATGTATTAGTTTGAAAAACATCTCAGAGTGGTTGATGCACCTGGATATCCTAAAACATGACTTATATACCAGATCCCATTCCTCCTCTTTCCAGGTTCTTTGGAAGTCCCTCTCCCATAGTACCTGAGATTTGAGTTTAGACGTGTTTTTCTGGGTAACCAAGTAGTCGTACCATCTAGATATCCCTCCTTTGTGATTGGGGCCACATAGTAATTTGTGGATATGTGCAGCAATATGTGGGGACCAGTTCGAGGTGGGGAAGAAGCTGGACAACCAATGTCTCAGCTGTAAGTATTTAAAAAAATCACATCTAGGTATATTGTAAGTTTCTTGTAGGTGGGAGAAAGGGACTAGATGTTCCTCCCTATACAGATCACCCACAGTAGTCAGGCCACTGGAAATCCAGTTTACCAGCCTCAAGTTTGGTATTAGGGACATCACTGAACGTAAGGACATATGGGGGGCAGGTAGGGTAATGTCAGTGCTGCTAGATATACTCTCGTGCCAGGCCTTCACTGTGGCCTTTACCGCTGTGTTTTTTATAGCCAGCGAGCGGAAAGAACTGGGTGGCATCCATAGGAGATCAGCTGGGCTACCTGACAAGATTTCCGCCCTTTCCATGCGGACCCAGGGTTTTGAGGAGTTCAGTGTGAACCAGTCTCCCGCCTGAGTCAAAAGGCACGCTCGGTGGTAATGTTCAATATCCGGGAAGGCAACTCCCCCGGCTAGTTTAGAGCGTATTAATATGTTTTTGGCTACTTTAGGTTTTAGGCCTTTCCATATGTATTTAGAAAGAGACCTGTTAATCTTATTATACATAGGCTTGGGGAGTAATCTCGGGATTGCTCTGAATAGATACAATAGTTTCGGGAGGAGCACCATTTTTACTGCGGCAATTCGGCCCATCCAGGAGACTTCGTGCATCATCCAGTCTCTAGTTAGGCTCTCAAAAGCCTTTAGGAGGGGGCCGTAATTGCAGTCTAATACGTCCACCTCGTTGGTCAGATGGATCCCGAGGTATTTCAGGGATCTCGTCTGCCATGCGTATCTATACTCGTCTTTTAGTCTGGCCAGTATGTCGGGAGACGTAAAAAAGGGGAGGACTTCTGTCTTACTTGTGTTCAACTTGTAATAGGAGATAGCAGAGAACTGTGACAAGATATCATGTAGGGCAGGAAGGGAGGTTGTTGGATTCGAAATACATAGCAGGATATCATCCGCGAATAGGCAAATCTTGTGGGGTAAACCATTTATCACTGGGCCGGTTATTGAGACCGATTCTCTAATTCTCGCTGCCAGAGGCTCAATCGCCAAAGCGAAAATGAGGGGGGAAAGGGGGCACCCCTGTCTGGTGCCATTAGTAATGGGGAAGCTTGATGAGAGACAACCGTTTGTATATACATTTGCTGAAGGGGATGAATATAAGGCCAGAATGGAATCTAGAATTCTACCCGTGAATCCAAAGTGAAGCAAGACAGCTCTTAGGTAGCCCCAGTGAAGCCTATCAAAGGCCTTTTCAGCGTCCAAGGACATAAGAAGTAGTGAGTCCTTCATCCTGGAGCCATGTTCAATCACATTAAACATTCTACGTGTGTTGTCTGGGGCTTGTCTACCATACACAAATCCCACTTGGTCAGGACCAATGAGGTCTGGTAATAATGGGCATATTCTATTGGCCACTATCTTGGCGTATAATTTTATGTCAATATTAAGTAGAGCGATGGGTCTATAATTCTGCACCATGGTGGGGGATTTACCTGGTTTGGGGATAGTTATAATCTGTGCTGCTAGCATTTCCTTAGGGAAAGAATTTAGGTCAGATGCTTCGTTAAAAACTGATACTAGGATCGGGGCTAAGTCTGCTTTAAAGGCTTTATAGAAATTTGCAGGGTATCCATCTGGGCCTGGGGCTTTATCTTTGGGCATGGAGTCAATTGCCGTTAAAACTTCCTCTAGTGACCAGGGCCTGTTGAGTGATAGACATGTCTCAGGGGTCAATCTGGGCAGCTTCAGATCTCTAAGGAACTTTTCAATTGAGTCCGCTTTTGGTTGGGGCGTGAAGGGGTCTTTCTCGAGATTGTACAGATTAGAGTAGTATGAGGCAAACGCGTTAGCTATCTCTAGCGGGTCGGTGACTTTCTGCCCTTTATCTGAGATTATATTATGGATTTTTCCTTTCGCTCTTCTACCCCTCAGTTTACGTGCCAATAGGCGGCCCGCTCTGTTCCCTAGAACGTAGTATTGTTGGTTTAGTCTCTTAATGTTGTGCTGGACCTCCGCTAGGGAGAATTGGTTTAATTTCTCACGTGCATTCTTCAGGGTTTTAAACAGACTCTTGTCCGAGGGGTTAGATTTATGAAGGGTCTCTAGTCTTATTACGTCTGCTTCGGCCTCCTCAGCTTGTTTCCTATAATCCCTTTTTAATTTCGCAGCCACCTGGATTGCAGTTCCTCTTACTACTGATTTAAGAGCACACCAGTGGTTAAATATTGATGTGTCTGATGGAGAATTTACACTCAGGTAATTCTGGATTGAACTACTAATTGATTGGAGTGCTATTGGGTTATAAAGAGACTGTTTGCCAAGTCGCCACTGCCCGGGTTGGGTGCTTCTCCTAGTGATGTCCCATGAGATGAAAATGGGGGAATGATCCGACCACGTTAAAGGGAGGATATCCACTTTTCTAAATGATGGTAAAGACCATCTGTCTGAGATCGCTAGATCTATTCGGGAGTATGTACAGTGCACATGCGAATAGTAGGTATAGTCTTTTACCGATGGGTGTTTGATCCGCCAAATGTCGTAGAGATCATATTCTGCTAGTAATGATCTAAGGTTCCCTTTAGGCTCCTCTCTGGGGGGGGGGGTTAATCGCTACCACTGGTTTCCTAGTTCTATCTACCGCAGGGTCTGGAACCATGTTAAAATCACCTAGCAGCAGCAGAGCCCCTTTGACATGCTTCTGAATTACCTCCAGTAATTTACGGCAGAATGCCAGCTGTTTGGTATTGGGAGCATAACAAGTGACCAGTGTGACTTCTACATTCTCTAGCATGCCGACTAGGATTAAATAGCGACCTTCTGGGTCGGGCACTTGTTTCGTCAGGGAGAATGAGCAGTTTTGTGAAATGAGGATGGCAACCCCAGCTTTTTTAACAGGGCTATTCGCCATATAGCAGTGTGGGAATCTTGCATCAGTAAAGAGAGGTGGTGCCGCCTTTTTAAAGTGGGTTTCCTGCACTGCCACCACTTGTGCCTTTAGCTTGGAGAAGTATTTTAAGGCTACCTTTCTTTTGTGAGGGGAATTTAGTCCCTTCACGTTCATAGAAATAATGTTAACCATAATCAATGCACATTTGGGGGGGTAGCGTGAATATAAAGCAACATTTATATTGAGCGGTCATATACGCCTGGTTTCTAGAATGATGACAAAAGAGAGTTGGGGGGGTAATAAGCAAGGAAAATAAAAGCAACAAGGAAAAAAAGTATGGAGAAACCGAATTGCCCCCTCTTGGGGGCACAATGAGGTGCCATACCATGGCAAACCTAGTGGGGGTGTGGTCAGGGATATAGACCCACCTCCCCCCACCCATAGCATTCAACAAATGTCTGCCTGTAAGTCTTCCGATGCTTCCCTACGTATAATACAAAAACGCCTGTCCCTTATGTGGATTATAGGGGAGGAAACTCGCAAGGGGAACCTTAAGTCTAAACTAGACTAAATGTTTCCTGTCGTGTAGTAAACACTAAACACTGAGTAAACCTAGGAAGGCAAGAGAACTGCGTTAAAGAGGTATACAATTAACAAACCACTCGATTGAGACAAACCTGTAACAAATAACAAATAAGACATTTGAAGATTACGGCAGACATGGTAAAACGGTACTGTATTAATATCTATGGATATTGCTGTGAAAGGGTATTAACTCTCTGAACCGACCACGGCCCAGTCCCGCTGAAGGCCGCGCTCAGGAGAGGCTGATGCAAGAGAAGATCCAGCAATGTTCCATCTAGAGAGGAGTTGCATACCGTCCTCCAAGGTGGAGATAGCTACCGTGGAGCCATCCCGGGTAATCAGTAGCTTAGTAGGGAAGCCCCATCTATACTGGATGCCTTCCTTACGCAGGATAGACGTAATTGGGAAGAAGGAGCGTCTCTTGGATAGAGTGTATTGGGACAAGTCCCCGTAAACTTGTATGGGGCCCAGGACTGTGTGGTTGGTCTCCGAGGGTCTGGCAGCTTTCAAAATTGCCTCCTTAATATGGAAATAGTGTAAGCGCATTAGCACATCTCTCGAAGCACCTTCCGGTGCATTCTTGGGTTTAGGGAGTCTATGTATTCGGTCGATCAGGAGATCTGCTGCGTTTGTGGAAGGGAGGAGTTTTTTGAATAAATCAACTGCGTAATCGTTCAGGCTGGAGTTTGAGATATTATCAGGTACTCCTCGGAGTTTAATATTTTGTCGTCTCGATCTATCTTCCAAGTCCGCAACTTTGTCTCTCAGGGTCTCCAACTCAGCTTTCAGAGAATCATGGCTAGAGATCAGGTCATTGTGAGAGCCCACCACTTCGCCCATTTTGTTCTCTAGATGGTCTGTCCGACCCCCCAAATCATCTATCGACTGTTGGAAGGATTGGAGAGTGGAGCGAAATTCCGCTGCTACCTCCGATTTAAACTGCTGTAACAGGAGCTTCATTGACCCCACTGTGAGCGCATCGGAATCGCCCAGTGCGTCTGGTATGGGGGTCCCCCGAGCCACATTCTGTGGACCCGAGGTGGGCGGAGGGGCTAGGGTGGCGGGGCCCATTGCTAGTAGATCACCTGATTTTGGTTTAGAAGCTTGCGGTGAAGGCTTAAAGAAGGCCACTTGGGGTGCCGATTTATCAGCCTTGGGCCTTTTGGGTGCCATTGTAAGGTTGTAGAGAACCCGTAGTACAGGTAAGTGCTTGTATGGGATGGCTCCTCTTGTACCGAATATGCTACTTCATCCCAGTGAAGATGCTGGGTGAGGGGAGAGATTAGGGCTGGTTAGGTTTGCATGAGGGGACGGCTTGGGTCAGCCTTAGGGAGCTGCAGGGATCGGTTGTCAAGCTGAATTCCTGGGCTTTACCTCAGTAGTCTGGTGCAGTATTACAGCACAGGTTAGAAGAACTGTCCTTATTGGGGGGCAGGGAGCAGTTGGGGTCCCAGGTACATTAAGGGGCTATGCAGCAATATCAGCAAGACTCAAAGCTGCAATGAATCAGCCCCCATGTCATATGTGTGGAATGCAAACAGTCTGGGGGTGGGCTGTGGGTAGGCACACAGTGCCACTTACTTTCTCCCTGGATGCTGCTTGGATGCTGGGTGTGCAATCTCAGAGGGGGCACAGCAGCCAGGTGTGGAGAAGCTGCAGCCCCGGAGCTCCGTTTTAAAGATGGCCGCCGCGTCCCTGTAACAGAGAGACCCGTCTTGTGAGGCTCTTTTGCTGCTCCCCCAGAGGGCCCTGGAGTGACTGCCAGGCAGCCTCTGGTCCCCAGACACCCAGCGAGGCCCTGGCCGCCTCTGCGAGAGCCTCCACCGCCCTCTGGTGATTCGCGACGGCGATGTCCTCCTCTGGAGCAGCGCCGCGGGTCGCCGCTAAAATCTAGGCCCCGGCTTCACTTGCTGTGTAGGCCGCAACTCACGCGGGCACCGGAGAGGACCCCCCGACTCTGCAGCCCGGCCACGCTAGATGGGGGAAGAGGTCTAGAGAATGTAGGGACCTCTGGGGTGTAAGTTTGGAGCTCCAGGCACTGCTTTGATGTGCTGGAGCTGGAGAGCCTAGGTGACCCACGTCCTTGCAGCTTGGCAGCTAGGCCACGCCAGCCCTTTGTTGATTTTTATTTACAAAAGCATGTAGTGGATCTGAAATCGCATATTAAAGATACCAAACACTTTCTAAATATAATTAATAACATCGAGTGGAAAGAAACGTACCATCTGGTAACCTGCGACGTGGAGGCATTGTACTCTAATATCCCACATAAATTGTGACCATTACCTCTCAAAAGATGAGGAGATATCGGATCCCCTACGTGCTTTTCTATTACACTCTATTCAGTTCATTTTAGAGCACAATTATTTTTTATTTGATTCACGATATTATTTACAAACACGGGGGACCGCTATGGGGACCAGGTTCGCCCCGAGCTTCGCCAACCTATACATGGGGGTGGTCGAGGACCGACATGTATGGGGGAGCGGGTTTGGGGCGAACCTGGTCCTATACGGACGTTATATAGATGATTTGTTTATTATTTGGGATGGGGATTTAGAATCACTTCAAAATTTCACTGATCAATTAAATTCTAATGAGTTTGGACTTAAATTTACTAGCAATCACAGCACCAGTCACATTAGTTTCTTGGATGTCGCCCTCCATATAAAAAACAACATGCTGACAACTGAGACTTATGTTAAGCCAGTTGACCAAAATAGATATTTGAACTATCAAAGTTCACATGCAGACAACTGGAAAAAAAACATCCCGAAGGGACAGCTGGTTCGTATAAAAAGAAACTGCTCCACTAATGATGCCTACTTTAAACAAGCAAATATGTTATTAGAATCGTTTCGAGAACAGGGATACCCAGAGACTATCCTCAAACAAGCAAAACAAGAAGTAGATAGAATGGATAGAACTAACCTATTGGGTGAAAATAAAAATAAAAATAAAAACAAAAAGAATATAAAACAGAACACAATGAGAGAAACTGGTGAAGGGATGACAGGTCTTTTTGTAACCCAATACAATGGATGTGCAAAAGAAATCAGAAATATAATTAAAAACAATACTGTTATGCTATTACAAGATCCTCTCTTGAAAGATGAGATTCAACATAATGGCAGAATGATTTTTCGTAAAGCAGATAACTTAAAATCAAAATTAATACACAGCCATTTTTCAAATGCAGATAAAAGAGGTGAAAGAGAGGATATTAATAACGAATTAAACTGGCTACCCCCAAAGCCTAAGGGATACCATCGATGTGGGAAAGAAAAATGCATGACATGCCTAATGGCACCTAGAAAAACAACTAGCTACAAATCTACTATTAATGGTGAGGTGTTCCAAATAGAAAACTTTATAAACTGTGGCTCTTCCTATGTTATTTATTTGCTTTCCTGCGGTTGCGGGAAGCAATACATAGGGAGAACGACAAGAACATTACATGTTAGGGGAATGGAACATAGGAGGAACATACTCAATGGAGTAAAAACACATTCAGTTTCAAGTCATATACACAGATGTCAAGGTGGAAGGGTGGATGACGTGACAATGATTGGGATCGAAAGTATAAAAAGTACCAATAGAGGTGGCGACAGATTTGGTAAACTATGTCGCCGTGAAGCATACTGGATCTACAGAATGGATTCACTAATGCCAAATGGCTTAAATGACGCAATAGAACTAAACAACATCTAGTCATAATTTATTTATTTGATGTTACATCCATCCACCTTTTCACCTTTTATTCTTTTGTGTTTATTAAATAACAATGAAGTGGGAACACATAATTGTCTATATAGGACTGAACATCTTCCTATTCCTATATTTCCCCTCTATTCCAAACTAGGTATAATTATAATTGAAATTGCAACTTATTACTCTTTATATCAGTTTTTGACATCCCCTCCATCTTTTCTCACTCACCTCGCATGTCCTACTGCCCCATCGGGTTTATGGCTCTCGATTATAACAAAGTGAACTGTGTTGGTATTACTGCAATATAAGTGATGTGGGTCATCGGGACGTCAGATCCGAAACTTCTGCACATGTGGGACCGGAGTTCCATCTGGACCATATGTGCGGAGACTCGGATGGCGCCTAGATGAAAAACACAAACACTACATAGAAGGCAACTATTGGTTCAAAAGAGAAAATATATTTGAAGCCATGATATAACTATGACGAAATAACCTAGTGGGCCATATGTGTATATATGTACTACTATCTATATGGTTACTAATCCTATTTTAAAGAAATACAAAAAAAAAGAAAACTATGGCGCTATATAGGATAACGATGATCAAGGGCTTATAGCTATTTGTGGTCCTCTCCTGAAGAATTATGGTACATGCTACATGCTCATATATTCACCTGTATGTATAAGTAATTCATGACGACCACCCCCTATGTGTGTTTTTTTCTGGTCCTTTATCACATAGAGAAATGGTCGATATGAATCGGTGATCGAAATTAAATAATAACAAAAGAACAATTAATTGTATGTATATATATAGAAATAAAATAAAAAAGAAGATATCCCCTAGACATACATTTGTATATACATAGGAATAGAGACAATGAAGATGTCTTCTTAGAATAGTTTGTTCTATATATATTCCTTAAATATGTCTACTATGTATGTTCATAGTTACCTGGATTTATGAAATTATGTCTCTTTATGTACACTCTCCGGTTATGTCTGAGCAGAGGTACATATACCTATCCCCCCCCCCCTTTTTTAAGTGTTATACAAATATTCTTGTTCCTGCCTAGATACCCAGATTTATGGAATCTGGAGATATGGATAGACCCATGTTGAGAACTATAGGAATACCTGTTCCATTTCTGTTAACCTGCAGATATGAATCTAGAAATATATAATACGAGAAAAAGATGAATATATGTGAAAAAGAGATTTTTTTCTCTCTCTATATATATTTATATGTACATTTTGTTGTAATTGGTTTGTTTTTCTTTTCTCTCTCCCCTTTTTTTTCTTTTCTTTTCTTCCATAATGAAAATTTGGCGATTAATCGATGTTTATATAATAATTTTGCCCTTGGGATATGGACTCCTCCATGTGTAAAAATAGGAAGATGATAGATGGATGGAAAATGAATGTCTAAGTGATATATTTACATTGTCTCTATTGAAATATCCAAAGTGTGATAAATCGTCTACTGAGTGTCCGTCGATACATTCACACTGTTATAAAACGCAGTTGAGATAAAATGTGAAAAAATATCCGCAGCATATGGCATAATAGCTATACATAAGGCACGATGTGTTAGAAACGGACTTGATTAACATAATGTTATAAGGTTAATAATATATGTTTTTCTAAATGAATAAATGATCTCCTCCGTGACTTCCCTTAACAATAATGGCCGCTGCGGACTCTGTAATACACCCAAGCAGATGCAAATATTGTTGGAAACGGCATATTTCCCTTAGTAAAAATGGCCGCTACAAAGTACATTCTCCAGATGTCGATAATAACACATAAATAGAGGGAATGTAAAAGACGGACACCACAATGACGGCCGAATGGAACGCAAAAATGACGCACTTCAGGTCCAGTGGAACGCACGGACTGGAAATAGAGTAACAAACAGCGGAGAAGCCGCCGCATAGCCGGAAACGGCAAGACGGCACACAGCCATGCCGCTCAGACCATCCTGAGGTATAAATATAAGACCTACTAAGTGGACACCCACTTGCTACTCTTCCTTTCTCTTTCCTTGATAAAGCCGCTGAGACCGTTATCGGAGGCGGGGAAACGCGTTGGATTATCAATAAATTCTTTCTGCACCACAGGCGATACCACGCAGGCTTGCAATCAGACCACCAGCCCGAAGGAGACTCCAGATAAAGTTGGACCAAGTAAGGTGATTCAGCACCATCCACTGGGAGCCCGGAGGAATTACAGGTGGCAGCTGTAAGGTACCCCAATGTAATATTGTCTGGCCAGACACTAAAACCTGGACAGTTATATTCACTAATCCACAAAAAGACTGTTACGTAACCAACATTCTAACTACAACTAATATACTACTATGACCGCAACAAGTTAAAGGGAAGAAAAATCTATTTGGTTTTAATCTATTAATTTGACACGACCGGTTGTGCAATAATCTTTATCTAATCCTCCCCATAATTTTTTTTTATGTATTACTAATTTATATTAATTTTTCTTAAAATTGTGTTCTAATATTCTGTGTATGTTTTATATGTGTTTTTTATGGGTACATAAATAAATTACATGTACTATTTCCCCCTTTATGGCGCAGTTCTACTCTGTTTTTTTCTGTTAATTAAATTTGGGGAACCGAGCTATCCCCCACAGAACAGCAGCATTTAAAGGGGTCTAATAGTCTGTGCTATAGTATATTATATATAGGAGATTAGAAAGGTCAAACCACCCGCAGCGCAGGACCTAGCCAAAACTGTTCTATTTTCCTGACTTCTCCTACAGGGATAATTGTATAAATGTACACAGCATTAGAGGGATCGGTCCTTAATGACTAATATGGCCAATTTCAGAAAACTCTTGGGACAAATCCTTTAAACCTTATGCCCGGTACACACCAGGACGATGGTGCTCGTGAGCTGGTCGTCACAGGAATGTACGACCCGCTCACAAGCTGACGGCGCCGCCGCCGACACACCGCGAAAATGCCGCTAATGTGATCGCGATCCAATCACGATACCCCACCCACTGCAATGGTCGGTTCTGAGATCCTACCTGCAGCAGGTAGGATCTCAGAAAAGACCGAGCGACCCGCTGGGCCGCGCATCGGATCAGGATCGCATCAAAAGGACAGTGAAATGGCCCAAAACATGGCCAATTTACATACAATCGGTCGAGTTTGTATCTAAATTGACTCGTTTTCGGCCATATAACGTCCTGGTGTGTACCCCACATTAGTCTATCCATGGAAATTCGGGACATATGATAATCACACATCTTTAATTAATACATATGGAAAATACAACTCACAACTTTACATTAAATTGACCACCAAATTCGGCATTGTATCATTTATTGGTTGTATGTATGCATCAGGACTTGTTTGCTTTTAGCTACATTTAAACATTTATCGTTTATGCCGTGTCTGATGTTTGTCAGCCCCCTTTTCTGGTATCTTATCTTTATCAGGTTCTTTCAGGAGCTGGAGCAGAAATGTAAGCAGGTCATCTCTCTTCTTTCCTTCCTCTTCCTTTTTCTTCTTTCTGGCTTTCTCTATCCGCCTACAAAATAAGGATGGAAGTCACCATAGTAAAATCTAGTCTATTATTGTCATAGACATGGCTATGTTTGTGAACAAAGAGGGAGTTTTGCATGTACTCAAATCTTACCATGTAAATTAGCATCTATTGCATAAAAGCCAGCTTAAATAATGTACGTCTACTATCTAGCGCAATGGGAGGGATGTCTCATCCAGCTCTCATTGGCTGACTAATGCACAGATGCAGACCCACCTCCTCTTGCTGGAGAAAAGAATACCCCACACTGTTAGGTTGCCCCAATGTTGTGGCAGCGTGTTGTGAACCTTCCTCTTTGTTCTTTGATTGTTAAGCTGTTTCTTATGTCACTTTGTTCCTATGAGTCTTCTAAACCCCCCCCCCCACCTATCCCACATGACACAAACAGCCAAAACATTTGCCCACTGCTAATTGCACTTTTGAAGGGAAAGGGAATGAGCAACCAGCAAAACATTCAGGAAGGTGCTGGACAGATGCCAGGGTGAAGGCGTGAAGCTGGAGAGACACGGGGGGGGGGGGATTAGCGCACGCCGGGGGGGTTTCTGAGTACCCAGAAACCCCCCCAGGAGTCTAAGGACCCTAGGCTTAAAGCTGAGGGTCCCCTCTTTAGGTGGGTACAAGAATTTTAAAAATCGGCCCTTGGGAACTGGAGATATCTGACCTCAAATGAGTGGTCCCCATCCAAGCCTGTTAATTGCTCTTCCCAGTCAGATATTTCAGGTTCTGTCTGATTTAGAGTTTTTCTGAGGGTATATTCCAAAAGCTGGGACTCCCCCCCTTTGATGGACACTAGTAGCTTGTCTCTACTCTTCCCAGAACTAGAGATATCTGCCTTCCAGCAGCTGGTTACTGCTCCAGCTCCACACACCTGGTATGTAGTTTTATTTGCTCGTTGGCAGATTGCTCTGCCTCCTGAACTCTGATCCCCTAGTCCCCAATATCATTTGGTAGGTGGTATTCTCTAGTTTTTAATTCCATTAAAATCTAAGAAATCTATTTTCGGGAACTGGAGATATCAGCAGTCAAGCAAGCTGTCCTCCCACCAGAAAATTATGAATAATAAGCCAACTCCACTATACACCACTCCTCTGCGTATTAAACATCCTCTACCACCCTGGAAGTTATGTATCAGGGCCCCTTCATTCAGCCCAATGCCCCCTTCTCCCACCCCATCTCCCAACATCTGTGCAGTAAAGGGGTAATAAGTGGAAATTACTGATCCAGGCCCTACATGCTGAGCGGTTGATATAATACCCCCTGCCACCCGCGGGACATCAAAGCTTCCCCACCCCTACTGCTGGAGGATCGGTAGGGGCCCCAATACTTTAACTGACCCGGCATATACTGGGTCACCTAAGTGTCCATCTCCGTGCTTTGCTCCGCCCCACTGGAAACCCCCTTCTGAAAATCCTGCGTTTGCCCCTGCGGGGGTGGGGTGGCTGAATAGCTATATGGTGGTCACAAAACTAGCGATCCAGCGAATGACTGGTCCATATTACCTTTATGATTAGGTTAAAGAATTTGCCCTCTAACAATTTTTTCACTCTATTTTCCCTGGGAATACAGCTTCTGTTTGTAGTTTATCCCAGTATTATGATTTAAAAGGGAGCTTACAATCTATAAACCCAAGGAAAGGGGGTTGTGGATCCGCACAGACTTTGGTCATCATTTAGAACATTTGAAAATAATCATTTATAAACCCACACAATCATGGGGAGAATATACAGTATTTATATGTTAGTTGGGTGCCCGTTACGTATGTTGCGTAGTGGTGTATTGAGAATACCAAAACAGGCTGGCTACGTAATCTACGTAATTTACGCAAATGACGTAAATTGCGCAAATTACGTAACTGAAGCCCTGCTTACACATAAAGGATCATATGCCCACTATCCACGTCATACCCCCAGTGTGCACGTGGGTGTGGTGTTAATTTTAGATACGCGTCCCCTCGCGGGGCTCACTGCACTCGCCACGCTTCGGGCTCGCTGCGCACGCCACACTTTCTAAAATTAACTCCACACCCACGTGGACCCTGGGGGAATGACGTGGATAGTGGCCATATGATCCTGTTAGTGGGTGTTGTGTGTGTGTAGTGTGTGTGTCATTATACTAACCATCCAGCTGTCCCCGCCGCCTCCGGGACTGTTGCTGCTTACTACGCTATTAATGTAGTGCCGCTGGGGGAGCAGGGAAACCATGTGATGCTCCCCCAGGATGCCGGGATCTCCCTCCTCTGCCGCAATTACGCCCTTCCCCGCACCGATGCCAGCCCCCGCCGTGCAGGCCGCCGAGCGCCTTGCCGAGCGCCCTGCCCATAGGTAAGAGCAGGGTGGCCGCCATCTCCCCCCTCCGCCCGGCCGCACCTACCCTCCGCCCGCCCCTATTAGCCAGGCACCCGGCAATGGCTACGCTGCCAACGTAGCCAAAGCTACATTGGCAGCGTACCGTAGCCGGGCGCCCGGCTAATATATAAGTGCTGAATATACAAACTCCTAGGGCCATGGTGGAAATCTAACCCATGTGCTCAGCGCTGTGAGGCAGTACACACCGCCCGTACAGAGACCGTTACACCGCCCGTGCATTTCTAACCATACCTTCGTATATTAGACAACCAAGAACTGTTCCAATCGATGCTGAATGACTATGGATCACTTACCTAATCGCCCAGAGTGATATAAGCAGGACAACTGTGCCGCAGGCTGCTGCCACATACAGGATAAACTGAAGCTGTTTGGATTCTGTTTAAGAAAATCAAATGATTCAACATGGGCAAACAATGAAGACACAGTAGTCATTCTTTACTGATACTTGATACTACAGGTCGGGTCTCCCTTATCCATTTATTTTTTTCGGGGGAGGGGGGTTTCCACCCATTTTTTTTTTTGCATACTTACCTTGTCCCCCGATGTCCAGGGCGGCTTTCGGGATCCTCTTCAGCAGCATCTCCGGTTCATGGGGTGCTTAGCGCGAGTGCACGGGCACGCTGGTGACATCACCGGCACGCCTGCGCTCTCGAGCAATGCATGGGAACAGAAATGCCACTGAAGAGGATCCTGAAGGCCGCTGCGGATGCTGGGGGACACCGCGGACATCGGGGGGCCTTCGGGGCACCACCAGGGGATAAGGCAAGTATGGAAAGAAAAAAAATTCCGAAATGCGGAAAAATCCCTTATCCAAAATGCTCATGGTCCCCAGCATTTAGGAAAAGGGATACTCAACTTGTATGAAATGGATTTGAGTGCAATATTCAAGGCTACATGGAAGCCTCAATATGTGCCCATGCAAGTACCGTACTCCACAGTTGCCTACCCTCCTGCATTCTGCAGGAGACTCCCTGAAATAGCAGCAATCTCCCTCTCTCTCTCATTAGTCTAGCAATCTCCCTCATTTCACCTAGCTCACATTACACTGTTATATTTTTTGGGAAAAAAGGAATGAGAGACAGATACATTTACATTGAATCATCAGCACCATTTCCGAGCACTTTACCAAGTACAGTATCTCTTACTAACTGCTTTGGGGCTCACATACATTTGTATATAAGTCATTTTAAAAGATTACTCTCAGATGTAGCAGTACACAGCCACGCTTCTAGGTGCCACGTTCACAATCTCTTTTCACAATCTCTCCATATATGGAACTAAACACGCCCTGTGGGAGGAGCATGACACGCCCCCTCAATGGGGCTCTGTGCAAAATTCTACTACCAGTTATAATCTCCCTGAAACTAGTTTTCAAAAGTAGGCAAGTATGCCGTACTCGCTTATGCCAACATGTAGAATGTCTGCTTACCTCAAAAATGTTCCTCCTCCGCTGTTTAACTTTAACCTACTGGATATTGTGCCAGAAATCATGGGTAAATGATTACAAACTAACTGTTAGTAGTCCTTTCCCAAAAAAGCATTACTGTAAGTGTCATCTAATATGTGTGAGACATACGGCTTCTGGTGAATGAATGTGAATCGTGACCTTCACTTGCCCTTTCGTTAATAGTATAATGGTGTTGTTTGTGGGCACAGAAGGCAGCTGCTGTGTGGATGGAAATACAATCAGGTCACAGGCTGTTCCAGGGCGGTTACAAAATGTGTGTTGTCACCATTTAAAGGGCACTACCTGTTATCCTGGGGCTATGCCACACAACTTTTCTTCCTCTCAAATGAATCTGCAGTCTCTCTGTGGGAGCGCTGCAGTTTATGAGCTGTCTACTCTGTAGACACCTGATCTAACCATAAGGCCACGGTGAAGGAAATGAAAGGTACTGAAGATCTGTAAAAGTCACAGGTTCTCAAAGTCGGTCCTCAGGACCCCAGACAGCGCACGTTTTGCAGGTCTCCTCCCAGAATCAAGTGAAATAATTAACTCCACCTGTGGATCTTTTCAAATGTGTCAGTCAGTAATGGGTGCACCTGTCGGGTGACCTGGGAAATGTGAACTGTGTGGGGTCCTGAGGACCGAGTTTGAGAACCCCTGTAATAAGCTGTATGATAACAATTTATGGAGGATCTGCCCATTTCCGAAAATTGTCTATGAACGGCATAAGGAAAGGGGTAGTTAGTTACGTCTGTGTGGGGGCCTATCTTCTACTTGTTGGAAGGAGGTGTTTGATTGCGAAGCTCGCTGTACAACTGATGATTACCAAGTCGGTAATCATACAGAGATGTCCGTTTGATGATGATTATAACTAAATTATTACAATATCTAATTCTAGCAGAATGGAGTCGCCATACAATGTATGACGGCATTTCAGTTGTGCTTTTATCAATCTCTGAAAATGAAAGTTATTCTATAACACCGTCTTCCGATGAAGCTAGCTTGTTCACTGACATCAGCGCCTGCCCCGAATTCAGCCGTCTATGCAGCGGCGTAACTTTGTTTGGGGCGCCCCCCACCGTTAATGGGGGGGGCGCCCCCCCCTCCCCGCCCGTCCGTCCCCCCTGTGCCCCCTCCCCCCATTGCTGCATGCTTACCTTTCCGCGCGTCCCGGCTCCCCTCCTGGCTTCAATAAATTCTATCCAGACGGACCACGATAAAATGGCCGCCCCCATAACGCAGACAGTTTGAGAGAACAGTCTGCTTTATGGGGCGGCCATTTTATCGTGGCCTGTCTCCATAGCATTGATTGAAGCCAGGAGGGGAGCCGGGATGCGCGGACAGGTAAGCATGCGGGGTATGGGGGGTGGGGGGATTACTATAGCACCGCAGCCCCCCCTGCGCCCCCATATGCACAGCGCCCCCCCCGCGACCGCGGGGGCTGCAGTGCTATAGTTACGCCACTGCGTCTATGGCCAGAATAAAAGTCAGTCTAACAAAGGGAAAAAAAATGATTCGATGGTGAACGACCAGCGAATGGTTTTTCATCCATGTGGCCACATGCGAGCGGATAGGTAAGCAAACGAATCCACTCGCATGCTTTGAAGGGGCAGCGTTTACCTGAGGGGCAAACGCAGGATTTGCAAGGGGGAGTTTCCAGAGGGGTGATCTCGACGGTCAGTACACAGACATCGGAATCCCGTCCGCCGGTAATCCGACACAGGGGCAATTGCAAAATTGTGCTCACCACAGGTTCTATTCTGCCTCTATGGGGTCTTGGATCCCACGAGGGAGAACATCCCTGTTGGTTGGGATTCTGACTGTTGGGCAATCAAGATTTCGACATCAGGATCTCCACATCAGTATACTGGTCCCAACAAAGACAATTGTTAAACTCAATTATTCGCATTGTTGGTGCCGCTTACCTACATGCTCGTTGGGGGTTCCAGTATGTTGGCAGGTGTTCCAGCTCATTGTCAGGGGGATTACATGCTTGTTGTCATAGGGGATTCATGCTTGTTGCCAAGGGGATCACATGCTTGTTGTCAAGGGGATTACATGCTTGTTGCCAGGGGTTCCATGCTCGTTGCCATAGTGAGTTAAATGTTGGTTGCCCAGGGGGAGGTAAATGATTGCTGCCCAGGGGGAGGTAAACAGTCTTTGCCCAAGGGGAGGTAAATGCTCATTTCCCAGCTGGAGGTAAATGCTCATTGCCCAGCGTGAGGTAAATGTTTTTAATGTGGGGAGGAGCTGCGCCGAAAAGGCACAGAGTCTCTGACAGCATTAGAGACCCTGCTCCCCTCCAAAAATGGGCACTGCTACAAAGGAGACAGCTGCTAGAGGTCTCCTGCACCTCTAGCGTCTGTCAGTGTGACAGACACTAGAGGTGCAGGAGTACATCTAGTGTGTGTTCCCTGTGGCGGCTGCCATTTTGGGAGGAGCGCAGCTCTCTGTAATGCTGTCAGAGACACTGCGCCTCCACAGCGCCACTCCCCCTAGCTCATTAATGTGTTAAAAAAAAATGATAGGATTTATAGTGTTGCAGCGTTGATGTTATAATAGTGCGTTACCCTGCCCAGAATTAATATATATATATATGTCACGTTGATGGTATGATTATGAATATGCATTAAAAATCTTGACATTGGGGAGTGCCCATTTAACTAGCACTATATCTTTCTTTCTATCTATCTATCTATCTATCTATCTCTCTCTCTATACATATATATTTATCTATATAAAGATAGATATATATATCTATCTATATATAGATATATATCTATATATATAGATATATATATATCTATAGATATATATATCTATAGATATATATAGATATATATACACACACACACACACATAAAATATACACTGTATTTACATGCATATATTAACTAAATAAAGTGCTTCTAGGTTCTAGGCAGCAGCAGCATCAAGTACTTGGAGTGAGTACAGGACAGAGCCATGCAGGAATCACAGCAGCAGCTGTGTGTTCTTTTGGCAGGTTATCTGTTTTCTTAACAACCTGCTATTCACAGGTGTATGAAAAGGGGGTGGGACTAATTCCAGGAGGCGGGGCTTAATAGCGGGCCATGGCAATGGGTTTAAAATCCTTCAAAACATTTTTTTGTCTGTCAGGGGGCGGGGGGTGTTCTGTGTACTCAGAACCCCCCCGTGTGCGCCACTGTACCTGCTCGCAATGTAGCGAATATATGAAGCCTAGCAATCAGGTCTGAATCAGTCCCTGAGTTTATACTGACTGTCTAAATGTCCTCTGAAGCATGTTGGCTGTCTGTAGCAGCAGTCACTTGCCAGGCACTCTGATTCATTCCCTGCTGCTGCTGGGCATGTGATATTTCCAAGTAGATAGCAATCTGGAATCACAAAAGAGAAGGTATATATACAGTATACACTATCCTATATATTATTTCTAGAAGGTTGATAAATTGATAAACAAGGTACCATTTTAAAGATTAAGTTCTCCACTTCCGACGAATTGTTAATTTACAATTGCATATTGTATTGTTTGTTTAGAAGTCAAAGTGAAAAATTTACTTTGGCACAATAAGCTCCGCCCCTCTTACTTCCGGCTTCCCCAGATCCACTCAGTGTAAGAAAAACATGGCGGATTCCACACGCTTATAAGTCTACCAGCACTGGTACATTACCGCCAGTGCTGCTACCTGACCGCTGTGCAGTCTCTGACCCCCCCCCCCCCACCTGACATCTAAAACAAAGCCTGCTGAGCTACTTAGAGCTCCTGCAGATTAGCTTTGCTGCAGGATGCGCGCATGCGACACGCGGCCCCAGTCGGAGGCTGGCCACTGACACTGCGTTCCATCTGGCAGCAGAGCCCCAGAGCTTCATGCAGCTGCAGCAAGACGAGCACACGCAGACCTCAGTACAAGTGTCGATATCGCCTGGCGATTAATGTCCAGCATGCTGGATATTATTCGATCAAGGCCAGTGTTCTCAGTGAAGAAAACTGACCCTGACAGATTGCTCAGCACACAGCGCTGTCACAGCGCTGTCACAGCGCTGTGTGCTGAGTGATCTTGCTGAAGCGTTCTGAATGCTCACACTGAATCACAGACATTGACACACAGAGACCGATATGCAAACAGACGCTGACACATGGACGTTGGCACACATATACTGACAAATGAACAGACCAACAATGACACACTGACAGACGCCCGCTAACACACTGACAGATGCTGACATGGTGACACACAGGCATTGACCAATGCTGAGGCTTGGAACACCACCAGGACAGATGCTGACACAAGGAGGCTGACACACAGACAGGCGGACACTGGCACACTGACAGACGTACACTGGCACACTGACAGACGTTGACACACAGACACAGGAACTCTGACATGCGACTGCTGACATACAGATACACACTGACACATGGAAGCTGACACACAAATGCTGGCACACAGATGCTGATATAGACATGCTGATAGATGCTGACACTGACACACACATGCTGACACACAGACACCGACACACAGACATCTGCTGACACCCGGATGCTGTCACACAGTCATGCGGATGCTGACACAGACATGTTTGCACACACACGCTGACACAGAGACAGATGCTGACATTCTGACACTGTCACACTGCCAGATGCTAACACACAGACTCTGACACACAGACAGATGCTGACACTGGCATACAGATGCAACACACACAAAATAAGAGATTTGAGGTCATATATTTTGCCACAGCTGACATATTAACATAGTGGGAAGGATAACATTACCAGTAGTATTTCTTGAGGTTTAATATGAACAAGTGCAATACAGTGTTCCTGAGTTATAATCATAGGTTTGCGCACATTGAGTGTTAGGGGTGCACAGGCACCCCCTAATGCTGTGTCCACCCTTATAAACAACTCCCTGCCGCTAGCAATACCAGCAATACCCTTTTACCAAATACTTTAGTTTTTAATAACTGTATTCAATTAAAAGAAGCGCCCATCGGTCAATTATGTTTTGCATTATTAATTGTACTAGACAGTGCCATATCACTACATAACTGCGTCATCCATATATGTTTGTGACTTTATTTGCATGTACTGTTACACAGAGTAATTAGAACTGAAATAGGCAGGAGATTATGGTGTTGTGGAGAGATGTTTTGTATAGTAGCTAGTGCCAATAGTTGATGGTAGAAACACCTGATTGGTGATGTTAGACACACCCAATAGGTGGTGCTAGACACACCCCTTTCATGGTGCACCTCCTAATAAAATGTGCTGCGCACGCCTATGGTTATAAAAATGCATGTGCAACAAGCAGACATGCACAATAATCTTACAACAGGTAATAAAGATATAGGCGTACCTTTTTCTATCTTCTTTAAGCATTTTGGTTCCACAAAAGCAACAGCCTTGATTGGCACAATAGTCTTCATTTATTAGATGCCCAGCAATAATTGTGCCACAACCAATATGATTGGTTTCATTACAAACTAAAAGTAAAAAAAAAAAAAAGTGATTAGTTCTATACGTTTTGTAAAATAATTGTTATTGTCATGTGTCACCTGGAGAGATGTATCAAACTTTAAGGAGAGATAAAGTGGAGAGAGATAGTCTACCAACCAATCAGCTTCTGTCGTTTTTCAAACACAGCCTGTAAAATGGCAGAAGCTGATTGGTTAGTACTTTACTTCTCACCACTTTTAATACATCTCCCCAGGGCTGGACTGGCCCACATGTGTACAAGGGAAATACTCGGTGGGCCCCACTGCATGGGAGCCAGGGCTGCCGTCTGTAATTGTGGGCTTGGGACTCATTAAATAGGCAGCACCCCCCTTCCAAAAAGTGGGTGTGGGGCATCAACTAGTGCAGGGTTCGCCAACCCGTCGCTCGCGAGCGACGGGTAGCTCGCCGGGACCTTTCCAGTAGCTCGGGGCTGTTTAAGTGACCTCCTGCCGCGTAGCGGTACCTTGCTTGACGGCAGGAGGTCAGAAAGTGTTTTAATGCTGCGTCCTCCTGACGTCCCCAGCGCACTTTCTTCATCCTCACTTGGCGGCAAGAGGTCTCTGAATGTGACTTCATGCCGCGTCCTCCTGACGTCCCCAGCGCACGTTCTCATCGACGCCACGGCCACAGCCTCTGCTCAGCGTGATTGATGTCTGCTCCGGTCCTGCGCCACAGCCTCTGCTCAGACTTACATGAGGTAAAAAAAAAATGAAAACTGTGTGCGCACAGTGTGTGGGGCATATGTATAATGGAGCATCACAGTGGGGCACATGTATAATGGAGCATCACAGTGGGGCATATGTATACTGGAGCATCACAGTGGGGCACATGTATAATGGAGCATCACAGTGGGGCACATGTATAATGGAGCATCACAGTGGGGAATATGTATAATGGAGCATCACAGTGGGGCATATGTATAATGGAGCATCACAGTGGGGCACATGTATAATGGAGCATCACAGTGGGGCATATGTATAATGGAGCATCACAGTGGGGCACATGTATAATGGAGCATCACAGTGGGGCATATGTATTATGGAGCATCACAGTGGGGCATATGTATTATGGAGCATCACAGTGGGGCATATGTATTATGGAGCATCACAGTGGGGCATATGTATAATGGAGCATCACAGTGGGGCATATGTATTATGGAGCATCACAGTGGGGCATATGTATTATGGAGCATCACAGTGGGGCACATGTATAATGGAGCATCACAGTGGGGCATATGTATTATGGAGCATCACAGTGGGGCATATGTATTATGGAGCATCACAGTGGGGCACATGTATAATGGAGCATCACAGTGGGGCATATGTATTATGGAGCATCACAGTGGGGCATATGTATTATGGAGCATCACAGTGGGGCATATGTATTATGGAGCATCACAGTGGGGCATATGTATTATGGAGCATCACAGTGGGGCATATGTATTATGGAGCATCACAGTGGGGCACATGTATAATGGAGCATCACAGTGGGGCATATGTATTATGGAGCATCACAGTGGGGCACATGTATAATGGAGCATCACAGTGGGGCATATGTATTATGGAGCATCACAGTGGGGCATATGTATAACGGAGCATCACAGTGGGAAATATGTATAATGGAGCATCACAGTGGGGAATATGTATAATGGAGCATCACAGTGGAGCATTACAGTGGGGCATATGTATTATGGAGCATCACAGTGGGGCATATGTATAATGGAGCATCACGATGTGGGGCATATGTATAATGGGCATCACGGTGTGCGGCATATGTATAATGGGCATCACGATGTGGGGCATATGTATAATGGACATCATGTGTGTGGCATATGTTAAATTCAGCGTCACGCTGTGGGATGTTTGCATAATGGAGCGTCACGTTGTGGGGCATATGTACTGTATAATGGGCATATGTATAATGGGCATCATGTGTGTGGCATATGTATAATGGAGCATCACAGTGCGGGGCATATGTATAATGGGCATCACAGTATGCGGCATAGGTATAATGGGCATCAAAGACTGCACTATTGGGGTCATATGTGTATCACATCTCCATTTTCTATGGCCGCACCACATGTGGCTACAGCTCTTAGAGAGCTGACCATGCCCTCAAAAAATGGGGGATGTAGCCTCGCAGGAGTTCCACGGTAGTAGGTGAACCCTCTAATTTTGGGCGCGTGCCTTCGGCACGCGCAGATGTCTCCTCTGCCTCGTGTTGGGAGGTATGTTTGTGACATATTGGACATTGCAGTGTGTGGCATAAGGTGTCAGGGGCATTACGGTGTGTGGCATAATGTGTAAAGGGCATTTTTTGGGATATTATGCAGGTTTTAAATTTTTTTTAAATTTAGTAGCTCTTCGGGCGGTTTATTTTGTCGCGAGTAGCTCCCACCCCGAAAAAGGTTGGAGACCACTGAACTAGTGCAATAAAAAAAAAGAAAAAAAAAAAAAAGAAAAGTTAAAATATGGTCTGTGGGGGTGGGTTTTATTATAACATTGAATCTACCATATAATCTATAAAACTGTACAACATACATTTAAAAGACCAAATCCACATAAAAATACATTATTGATAAGGACTCGCAGTGCCACCATTAAGGATTTGTATCCTGATTCCCAGCATGGATCCTATTAGTGCCAGTGCAGGTTGTATTTAGGTCAGGGGGTTTAAGGGAGACATAGTGCCTCAGAATAGCTGGGCACACCCCACGGGTATAAAAAAAAGATATTACCCTAAGCAGGGGTGCCGGCTTACGTTTTTGCCCGTGGGTGCTCAAGGGTGCCCCCCCTCAGTCCTGGATGGAGGTAGGCAGGGGGTCCTGGCAGCGCTGCAGCTAGGTCCTGGCAGCGCCGCAGTGGGGTCCCAGCAGCGCATATGCCGTCAGCGGGGGGTCCCTGCGGAAGATGGGAACTAGCACCGGTATTAATCCCATCCGCCGCAGGGACCCCCACTGCTGACGGCATATGCGCTGCTGGGACCCCGCTGCAGCGCTGCCAGGATCCCTGATGGTGAGCTCCGGCCATGGCCCATGGGTGCTCCTCATCTTCCGTGGGTGCTCGGACCCCGGAGCACCCACGGTTTCGGCGCCTATGATCCTAAGGTAAATGTTACAGGCACTAGTGAGATGGGGTGTTGAGCTGCTCACACGCTGGGAAGGACAACTCCCTATATAGAATACAGAGAAGAAAGCGGTTGGTGGAGAGCTAAATAAACTGTGATTTAGGTTAAGAATCTTATTTGTAATAAATTGATCAATTGGGTATCACATAAAAATATTTTTTCTAGCATATAGTTAGACAATAGCATATTATCATATCATATACACAATTAAAAATGAGTAATCGTGATCAAAAATTAATAAAAATAAATATATGAATATATAAAAATATAGCAGAATTTGATAGACAATTGGAAATTATACTTATTTGCAAGTCCCACCTATGGCGCTCACTGCTGAATTTTAGTGGTCTCCAAAGGTGATATCCATTTGTAAACTGGTTTGGTGGATATCCATAGACCTGTCTTGGTGCCTTGTACCTGGAGTTGAGCTGTGTTCGATGCCAGTTGGTTCTTGTTTTACAGGAGATAAGGCCCCAAAAATAAGCAGGTGGTGGTGTACCGGATGATTGTTCCAGTTATTGTGGAAAACAAGGGGGGAACAGCAATGGGGATCAGCAGAAGGAGCTGGTTCAAGTGGGAGCAGGTAGTAAACAAAGTCCAATGTCCATAAGAGAGTGTAGCCTGGTGCGTTTTGTTGTTCAAAGACAACTTTTTCAAACGCAATCATACAATGTGATGGATTTTTTTCTATCATACTCTACAACAGAGTTTTTTTTTTAACCACTGTGCCATGGGACACTAGTGTGCCTTGAGTTTATCTCAGGCCAGAGCTAGAGATGTCCACACCAGAGATGCCCAATCCTGTCTTTGTATCCTGGGCATATGAAATCACCCCTTTCAGACATCAGTGGGTCCAGATCTGGCTGCTGGCTCCTCCTCCTCTTGTCATCCACTAATCACTATTGGTTGGTGGTGGCTGTTGCTCCCTCTCTCACATTGTTGGTGTCAGTGTCAGTCTCCGTGTTGCCGGTTTGCAGGCTCTTTGCTTAAGAAGTTGCCCAGAGACTGTAAACCATGTGCACTGCAGGTGGGACATATGTAACATGCGCAGAGAGAGTTAGATTTGGGTGCTATTTTGTTTATGCGCTTGATCTGAAAAATGACAGCTGATTGGCTGGTTGCTTATCACTCTCCAATTTATCACTTTTTGAACCTTGATACATCTGGCCCTTTATGATCTGCATGTTTTGCCTTTTATCACTCTCTTCCTCAGAGAGATTAGTTACTATGGGCAACAATCTCACCACTTCATCTCTGCACAAGGTTTGATACAACTCCCCCAATGACCCTTAATACCTTAGAACACGGGTGTCAAACACAAGGCCCGCGGGCCAAATCCGGCCCGCCAGACCTCGTCATGTGGCCCGCGCAGCCGCCGCCGCCAGCCTTCACCTTTTATTCTCGCTTCTTTTTTTGACACAAGAAAGCCGCCTCTTCAGCGCCTACAAGCCAGAGAACGTCTGCCCTCTAGCGGCACTGGCCGTTCTACCCAGGAAACCTCCACTTGTTTTTATATTGAGCGCATGCCATCCTGTGATGTGACAGATCCAACGGCTGCCTGAACCCTTTTCTCCTGTACTGTAAGTAGATATGATGTATGTGGGGGGGGGGGGGGTCTGCTTATTATTCTGCTTAAAAGTCTGATTATAATCAGGGGCGTAGGGAGGGTGGTGCGACTGGAGCTCAAGCTCCGGGCGCTGGAGTGGAGCAGGGTGGTCGTGGTGGCGCCAGCGCGCACCGCAAATGATCCCCTGTGTCTGCTTGACTATGCGCTGCCCGGCGCCTGAGTGCATGCTGGCCGGCACCTGCCCACCCGCCCGCAACTCGATTTCACCTGTCCCCGCTCCCTGCACTGTCCCCCTGACTCCTATTAGAGCTGGCATCGTGAAACATAAAATGTAAAGGTTCGCCCGGCTAGCACTGCACAGCTCCGGCATTAGCAGATACGTACATGAGCAGGGCTGGCCGGGCCATTACCTTATGCAGCAGAAGTGCAAATATCCAGCCAGCCAGCAGAGGGCGCTGGCCAACTCGAGTCAGACAACATGCTCCAAGTGCAAGGCAAGCTGCCTGCCTGACACTCGCTGGTTTCACTCGGGAGGAGCTGATGGACAGAGGAGGAACTTTCAGGCCTGGCTAGGAATAGTGAGTATAAGGGGGCTGCTGGACAGGGTGGTCTTTTCCCTAGTTTTTCCCTTGCATTCTTCCCCGCTGGCCTCCTACACCTGTACTTGTAAAATAGTAAACTCTCCTGTCCTGAATGCAGCCAGCCTGCTGGCTGTATGTATCACCTGAGAGCTGTATGAAGGTGGACAGGTCTGACAGGCAGTACAGGAGGACTACAGGTCCCACCATGCCCTCATAACTTACATCAGGATTTGTAATAATGCAGCTGATATAGCCCTCTGCTGGTCAGCTTACACCACCTGCTGGCTCAAGCAGCCTGCCGGCAGCTATGTAATGGGCATTAACGTGTGTTATATAGTATGTAATGGGCATCACCGTGTGTTATATAGTATGTAATGGGCATTATGGTGTGTTATATAGTATGTAATGGGCATCAGGTGTGGCCTTATGTGTAATTGGTACAACGTCATTGCTAAAATGTGCAATGGGCATTACGGTGTGTGGTATAATGTTAGGCTGTGCCCCTTTTTCGCCGTGCAGGGCCCCGCCTACTCCAAAGGCGGGGGGAGGGGCGCGAAACATGCCCTTGCTCCGGGCACCGTGGCACCTAGCTACACCACTGATTATAATTAATTTGAGAATATAATTCCAGTAGGAAGGTTGCACACTGCTGATATCATCCGCAAGAAAACTTTATTGGAGACTGCTCAGACAGAAGAACATGGTATTTGGTCTGAGCAGTCTCCAATAAAGTGTCTTGTTTGACCCTCCTTTTCTGACTTGCATCATCTGCTACTGAAATGTGAGGGGGCTCTGCGTTGGTCTGCACCTGCCCTTCACAGCACTGCAATGGTTACATACCATGGCAGGTGGAGCGGTAAACTTTCGATATACTGACCACTTCCATGTCACTTTACAGTGGTATAGGGACCATAAACTACAATCAAATACCTCATTATTCTGACTATGTTTCTGCTTTCAGAGCTAGTTATTACTTACATTATTACAGAAAACAGTAATAATTGAATGCAGTGACAATAATTTATGATAATAAAGAGTGGACACATAGTCCTACAGATACAACCGGCCCTTTGAGGGTGACCAAACTGCTCATGCGGCCCCCGATGAATTTGAGTTTGACACCCCTGCCTTAGAAGTTGTTACAAACTTTCTATTTGCAGAAGTGGAAGCAACATCTGTCATCTCTGACACTACTACACTACAACCAGCAGGGGGCAGTAAAGCTCTGCATTTAAAGAATTCACAGTCACACTTGGATTTGCGGATCGCCTGTTCAAAATTATGCTCCAAATTGCAGGCTATACATTAGGGATCACTTAGCTTAATATGCAGCTGAATATGCTAAAGAAAGGAGTTCACATCTGCTTCCAATTCTTTTGTCCCTGTTCTATTAGTTGATGTTTATTTTTAGTAGTATAAATACTGCAAGCCTTATTCCATATACTTATTGGATTACCATCATCCTTTATATGTAAGGTGCCAAAGTACTTAACACCTTGGCAGTCAGTGTAACAAGTGAACAAAATACAAGAACTAGACCAAGTACATGATGAATATATAGAGAGAAAAACGAGGGTCGGGGGATTCGCACTAGTGGGGATTTTTTGACAATCTATATAGCATCAGTGTTCAGTATGGGGTCAAGACTAACCTTTGGAGGTTCTCTCCGTGTTGATCACACTACACACCCCCGAGTTATACATAGTTAATTTACACAACCAACAAGAAAAAAGAAACTCGGGTGGGGTGCACGCTAGACCCCTTGAACTAATGTGCCTTATTGCAGTTTAAAACAACTTCTGCTGCTCACTCCTCTTGCTATAAAGTATCGGACGGGGAGTGAGAGTCTCGTGCCCATATATGATCCCTAAGGGATAGTAAAGAAAGGTGATCCTATTTGGCGGACAACCAGGGCACCTTCTTGTTACCATATGGTATTGCAAGGTTGGTGGTCCTCGAATGTCTGTCTGGACCCTCCTTCGATAGGAGAATGGCGTGTTCTCTGTTAAAGATTGCAAAAATTCCAGGAGTTAAATTTCTATAGTTAGGATTTTTATGGTATACAAGGCTTCTGCTGCTCACTCGTCTTGTTGAATAGGACGAGGAGTGAGAGAGTCCCACGACCATATACTGTCCTAGAAAGAAGATAGAGAAGGTGGTGCTTCAAATGGGTAACCACGGCACCCCCCTGTTACCAAAGCATTGCAGGGTGGGTGGTCCTGGTGCATCCGTGAAGACCCCGCCTTTGAGGGACAGAGAATCTTGTGTAATTCTTCAAATGATCTAAAGTATTAATTGCTGCAAAATATCTGCTTCTTGTACCCACTCTATTATATGTGGCTCTCTTTTTACAAATTGGGAAATGAATCAATTAGTTGTCAGGGTGTACTGTGCATACCAGTGTAAAATTTATTGTGTGGGAATACATATAAACAATTAACTTAATAAAATGTTTAAACTGCAATAAGGCACATTAGTTCAAGGGGTCTAGCGTGCACCCCACCCGAGTTTCTTTTTTCTTGTTTGTTGTGTGAATGAATATATATAGTGCAGACCAGCTTACATAGAAGGGCTGCAAATTCATAGCCACCATAAATGTAGGATGGATCCACCACAGTATTCAGTAAGTCAACAATACCATGGTCGACCACTAGAGGTCAACGGCGTCTACTTAGACACCTATACTGTCACTTTCGATAGAGATAGAGAGTGACGGGAAATCGATGGAGGGTAAGCATCAATGGGAACCTGGTAGACAGTAGCAAGGTCAACAGGTTTTTCATCTATTTTTTGTGCCGGTCCATTTGATTCCTACTCTACTATACAAGCGGACATAGAGTAGGAATATAATAGTTTGCCGAGTGTAGCACGGCACCATGCCGAATGCAGTGTCCATAGACACCACTTTCACATTCAGCACCAAAAAAAGATGAAAAACATGTCGACCTTGCTACTGTTTACGTGGCTCCCATCAATGCTTACCTTCCGTTGATCTCCCGTCACTGTCTATCTGAAGGTGCCCTTACATGGTGTGTTTGCACCGTGCAATGTGATGCTCGCTCCTGCGGGCATCTCATCGCACAGTACAAGAAGTATGTGCTGCACATACTTTTTGTACTGCCTTCTTACGGTGCTATGGGCTGGATAGCACCTTAAGCGTCGAGGACCAAGTATAGGCGTCTAACTAGACTCCGTCGACTTCTAGTGGACAACCATGGTATTGTCATCCTAAACTTGGTTGATTCTATATACCATATCCGCCCCGCAGCCTCTGCAACACTTATGGGAGGAAGGCTGATATATTTTGTGTGCTTGTGGGCACCATGTTGCAGCTTAATATACCTTATACTGTAGGTATATCCTTAATTTATATGAACTAGAGACTTTCTCTCATACTGTAGACCATAAGCCTCTATGGGGATGGTGTCTTGAGGGCAGGGGAACATCTAGATCTGACTTCTAATGGAGGAGGTGTAGTGGTTTAAACACATTATCTTGTTGTACATCATGTATTTCATAAGTTGCCTGTTATAACAACTTGTCTCAAATAAATTCATGGAGTGGAGGGAGAATGACCATTGGAGGGAGAATGACCATTGGAGGGAGGCAGCAAAAGAGAAGTATAAATTGCAAGTCATCCAGATAGATACAGGAAATTTACCTCCATGGCTTCTACCACAAATCTTCCCTATTCGGCGTGAAACTTGTGCAGTAGGAAAAGAAGTAGGGTGGCGGTCCCTGACTATGCAATGTCCGGGAATCAGTCTGGAGATGGACAGTCAGGGAGAGAACGTTGGTCAGCCAGGCTGTTACAGAACAGGTCCGTGGCTATTACAAACCAACGATCTCTGCCTGGCTATTACCGGCCACTAAAAAATAATTTCACTCCCCCTTGGCAATGAGCATTTCACTCCCCCATGGCAATGAGCATTTAACTCTCCTGTGGCAACAAGCATGTAATCCTCCATGGCAATGAGCATTTAACTCCCCATGGCAACAAGCAAGAAGCCTCTGGCATCAAGCCTGAAGCCCCTGACATCGAGTGTGAAGCCGCTGGGCATGAGCATGTATCCCCTGGCATTGAGAAAGAAACCCCTAGCAATGTGCATGTAGGTAAGCTGCAATTACAGTATGTGGCATAATATGTAATAGGCATTCGGTATGTGGTATAATATGTAATTGGCATTAGGATGTGTGGCATAATGTGTAATTGGCATCATGGTGCATGGCATAATGTGTAATGGGCATCACGGTTTGTGGCATAATGTGTAATGGGCCTCATGGTGCAAGGCATAATGTGTAATGGGCATCATGGCATGTAGCACAATGTGTAATGGGCATCACAGTGTGTGGCACAATGTGTAATGGGCATCACGGTGTGTGGTATAATGTGTAATGGGCATCACGGTGTATGGTATAAATTTAAAGAGCACGCTGATCCTGGCAAACAATCTGTGTCCAGCGAAAGCCTCACAACTGGGGTCTTATGTCAGATGCTGGCATATATAAGGCTCACAATGCCTCTTGTGTATTAAACCAGGTTGGTCATTATTATTTATTATTATGCATTATTTATATGGGGCCACATGGGTTCCGCAGCGTCTTACAAAGTATATAAACAAAAAAGTGCAGGACAAGGACATGGCTTACAAACATTGCTGCCACAGTGGTCATGCCTGTAGCTCTCAGATATGCAGCTGGACAGCAGCAACCAGGAGTTAGGTGCCGATGTAGGGAGTATGGGGCAGATTATAGTAAAGCTAAGGGAAGGAGAAGAACATGAGGGAATAGGGCTCCATACTTGCTGTGTAAGTATTTGTATGTCTTTCTTAGAATATGTCCAAATGAAATACAAAATACTGGAAATGGTAAAGACTGACTAATCCCTGCTATTTTTACCCTACCCCTATTTACAGTGGCGAAAGTTCGTCCCAGCTGCCTGGAGGCAAGAAGTATACTGATGCACCCCCCCCTCCCCCCTCCCCCCCCCCCACACACACAGACACACACAACCCTATATACAATATAAAAAATATATATAGAGAGAGACACTTATATATTTCTAAATTCAGCCATAGAAGTGATATCAATGGCTTTCAATTAATGGATTTAAACTTGCAGCGGAGGAGAGGTGCCCCCTTGGGAGCAGGAGCCCTGTGGCAGATGACTCCATTGCCTCCCAGAGTTCTGCCTCTGCCTATTTACCCTAACCCACCCCTCCTGCAGTATAACCCTTACCTCCCCCTCCCACAGCCTTACCCTAACCTCCTGCTCCCATAGCCTAACCCTCCTGTCCTGCAGCCTAACTCTCCCCTCCTGCAGCCTTACCCTAACCTCCTGCTCCCATAGCCTAACCCTCCCTCCTGCAGCCTTACCGTAACCCCCCCTCTTACAGCCTTACCCTAACTCTCCCCTCCTGCAGCCTTACCGTAACCCTCCCCTCCTGCAACCTTACCCTAATCCTCCCCTCCTGCAGCCTTACCGTGACCCTCCCCTCCTGCAGCCTTACCCTAATCTCCTGCTCCCATAGCCTAACCCTCCCCTCCTGCAACCTTACCGTAACCCCCCTCCTGCAGCCTTACCCTAGCTCTTCCCTCCTGCAGCCTTACCGTAACCCTCCCCTCCTGCAGCCTTACCGTAACCCTCCCCTCCTGCAGCCTTACCCTAACCCTCCCCTCCTGCATCCTTACCCTCCCCTCCTGCAGCCTTACCGTAACCCTCCCCTCCTACAGCCTTACCGTGACCCTCCCCTCCAGCAGCCTTACCGTAACCCTCCCCTCCTGCAGCCTTACCCTAACCCTCCCCTCCTGCATCCTTACCCTCCCCTCCTGCAGCCTTACCGTAACCCTCCCCTCCTACAGCCTTACCGTGACCCTCCCCTCCAGCAGCCTTACCTTAACCCTCCCCTCCTGCAGCCTTACCGTAACTAGGGTGACCAACTTTCCATAGGGCCAACCCGGGACAGGGGGTCGCGGGCTCGACAACCCCCCCCCCTCCCTCCCCCTCACAGAGTGACTCACCCGGCCGCATATCACACTCAGCAGCACACCGTCGCAGACAGAGAGCAGACTGACCATCTCAGAGAGTCGCAGAGTCGACTCGCAGGCTCCAGCCTCCAGCAGCCGTCGGGTCACCGCCTTCACCTTCCTCCTTCAGTCAAGCCAGGGGATCACCAGCACAGGCAGCAGAGGGTCATTAATGCGGCACCAGCGCCACGCTCCCAGTAATGCTGCCTGACTGCACCCGCCCTGGCTGGCTGCACAGCATTACTGGGAGAGTGGGAGGGGACGCGGTCACGCGGCGGCCAAACTAACCAATGATGGGGAGGCGGCAGTGCACACCGCATAACAGCTTCCCCTCCCACACTCCAAGTCTAATGCTGTGCGGCCGGATAGAGCAGTAAGCTGCCCGGCACGTCACCAGGCAACAACACCAACAATTTAGTTAAAACGGGACTTTCTGCATCCCGGGATGGGTTTGGCCGGGACGCGGGATTTAGGAGGTCTAAATCAGGACAGTCCCGGCCAAACCGGGATGGTTGGTCACTCTAACCGTAACCCTCCCCTCCTGCAGCCTTACCATAACCTCCTCCTCCTGCAGCCTAACCCTAACAATCCCCTCCTGCAGCCTAACCCCCTCCTCCCACAGCATAGCCTTAACATCTTCCCCACGAGCCTATCCCTAACTTTGCCTTCCAACAGCCTAACCCTATCCACCTCCCCCTGCAGCTGTCCCCCTAACCTCCCCCTCCTGCAGCCTTATCCTAATTGCCCCCTATTACCTGACCCTAACCTCGATCCTAGATCCCGTCAGAGCAGCCATCAGGGAGGGACTGCTGAGACACCAGTCCCGGGCCCAGACAGAAAGGGGGCCCAGGACTGGAGTTTATAAAGTATAATTTGTCATAAACAAAGTTTACGTTTCCCTTGAAGCAATGTAGAAGTAGATTAGTGCGACCAGTGCTGCAGATACAGGTCTCACCAGCCATACCAGGTGTTCAAAAAAGGGGGCCCTGCCTACTTTGTCATTCCTGGGCTCCACAATTTCTGATGGCAGCCCTGGATCCCGTCCACACTATGATGCTAGGGCTGTAGGCCTGAGGAATCCCCCTGACAATGAGCAGGTAGCATGAAGGGGGAGGGAGATTCAATTATTTATACCCAGATTATTTGTTCGCACTACATTCAATTCCGTTTTCACAGAGCACAGTGTAATAACAGAGTTGAACACTAGAGGGCATGCATACACTGCAAAGCCAGAGTTCTCCAAATAAAACACTGTTATAGAAGTAGCTAGCGTAGCCCCAAACCATCCAAAGTGGGGTAAAGCATTTCAGCCACAGCATTCTAACAGGGCAACCTTGAGCTGGACTTTTCTCCTGCTTTAATTGTTACTTTTAATTATATTATTTTTGTAAATGGTGTTTGCAATAACAGTATTGCAATGACATAAAAAATAAGTACATTAAAACATGTCATTCTAGGTTTTCATAGCATCCAATTCTATAAATAAAAGATACAGGAAAGGAGGAGCATAGAATGAGAGCCAATACACTGTAAGAAGATACTGGGATCAGAGGCAATGGGCCTGATTCAGGGGTGCAGCAGACACGGCTCTGTGGCTTTCCACAACTACATCTAAAGCAATTGCCATTAAGGCGTCTAATGCATTATTGAGATGAACCTTTTCTTTCAACTTAAACCTTGATTACCCCTAGCAGTAAATCACACGGACACATGACCTGAAATAACTCACACGGACACGTGACCTGAAATAACGACACGGACAACCACTGCATAAGTTTAAAAAAGGTAAAGGGTATTTATTGTGGTATGACCCTATTGAAAGGGATGGCCTAGAGAGCGCTTGACGACCAGCCAGTCATAAACGTTAGCAATGGCGGCGACTACAACGCCCCAACTTGTAACTAGGGCGAGGAACCGCCCCCATTGAATTCAAAGCCAGCCTGCGCTGTGACTGTCTTGCCGCCCCTCCTAGGGCCTAATGAGGACAGTTCTAAAAGTGTCCTGCGTCCCCCCTCGGGGGCAGAACTCACCAGCCTTCCTGGCAGAGGGTGGCAATACCTCACAGTGACCACCTGTACTTCAAACTGGACTGCTGATCGAGAGCGCCCTCCCGCCAATTTATATTAAAATTGATGAGAGCCAAATTTGGGTGACGGCCGAAAGGCCCTGTGGTAGGTTAGCACAAGGGAGGGAGGGTGGGAATCCAGACTCAAGAGGAAGATGGATCACCTGACTACCTCTTATATACCTCCACCTAAGCTACCACCCCTACTACACCTGATTGGCTACCCCATCTACACTGCACTTCTATGGGTAAGTGACACTCTGATTTCTATCTTTGTCATACCATCTCAAACTGCACCGACTCTTATATTCCCTCATGCCTAGGCAGCCCTCGCTCTCTCTAAGGCGTCTAATGCATTATTGAGATGAACCTTTTCTTTCAACTTAAACCTTGATTACCCCTAGCAGTAAATCACACGGACACATGACCTGAAATAACTCACACGGACACGTGACCTGAAATAACGACACGGACAACCACTGCATAAGTTTAAAAAAGGTAAAGGGTATTTATTGTGGTATGACCCTATTGAAAGGGATGGCCTAGAGAGCGCTTGACGACCAGCCAGTCATAAACGTTAGCAATGGCGGCGACTACAACGCCCCAACTTGTAACTAGGGCGAGGAACCGCCCCCATTGAATTCAAAGCCAGCCTGCGCTGTGACTGTCTTGCCGCCCCTCCTAGGGCCTAATGAGGACAGTTCTAAAAGTGTCCTGCGTCCCCCCTCGGGGGCAGAACTCACCAGCCTTCCTGGCAGAGGGTGGCAATACCTCACAGTGACCACCTGTACTTCAAACTGGACTGCTGATCGAGAGCGCCCTCCCGCCACAGCTGGGTTCAAAAATTGCCACTTAAAGACAATTACTGTAGAACCCAAGCCCGCCAAACCAATCAATAACTAAGTCAACCAGAGTAACACAAACCTAATCCCCTATCTGCAACAACTGAACAAGTCCTGAAGTAGAACGGCCATGCCTGATTCCGACAAATGTACACCATCACTTCTGTAGAAGGATGGGGTCTCCAGTGCTAAAGAGGGGTGTCTAACCGCTGTGCCTCCCATGGACGTGACCGCTTTGGAGACCGCAAAGTTGACCTTGCGTCTGATCTTCTCTAATGACTTGGGGTTCCAGCAGCCCCTCCAGTAGAAACGAGGCACTATGTCGGACCAAACTATCCGCAATCCAGGCCAAAGGCCTACCAGAGTCTTAAGATCAGCCTCGATCCCTAAAATAAGGCCTATGCTGGTTCCCCGGCCTAAGTCGTTACCTCCTAGGTGTATCACCAAAACATCCGGGCGACCCCAGCGACGCTCTTTATCTGACAATAATGGTAAAAGACCATTCCACCGGATACCCTTGACACCGAACCAATGTACTGCCTTCGCCCCTAGCTCTGCCCGGGCCCTGACAGCTAACTGATGATTGGGTGCCCAGAAAATGTATGAATGCCCGACGAACCAGACAGTGGCATGAGTCGTTGAAAGGGGGGGGGGGAAGGGCTGAAAAAGAAAACCCTAACCGGTTAGCATTCAAACTTAAACTGTATAAATGCACAACGTAGGGTTAGACATATAATGCACAACATGAATTAGTACACTAGAATCCAAGTGAAGGGGAAAACCTTAAAAAACCTCCGGTGGACTTGAGGGGGGGAAGCCAATTGAAATCAGCCCACTATCGGAGGAAAAAGTAAAAAATTCCCTTCACACCGTCGATTCCGTAACGCTGCCGTTACAAAACCGATTGTAAACATAGTTTTTGGATCCAGCGCCGAAGGCGCGTGCTAAACCTTATCTAGACGTATATAAGATTTATAAGCGGAGGACTTCCAGCGGCCGAGTTGCTGAATGGCATTCACTGGAAGGCCCTCCGCTGCTGCGTTGGTGGCCGCACCAATACGGAACAAATGTGTCCCGTAATCGGCGACCTCCAAACCCAACGCAGCCACACAGCGCTTAAACACAGCAGTGCCCAGTAAGCGCGTCACGGCCATGTATCAGCATGTGCGAGGAACTGCGCCGGAGCGGCGGACCTCAAAGGCAAATATGCCGTGGCCAGCCGCACGGTGCAGATCCCCTTTCCAGCTGGGACTTAAGGGATACCCAGCGACCTCTGCCTAACTGATCGGTCTCAGACCGGCGGAGCACACAAAGGACGACCCGTCCTGGAAGACCATGTCTTCGAACCGCACCTAAATCAGTGGCATTCTTGCTGGCCGCAACCAGCTCGCTGACCCTAAAGTCCCTAAAGAACGCAAAAGAGAACGCCACCCGAAAGAGTGACGTCTCTTCCGCGCTCTCTGCTACACCCTGAACACAGGCTATAATTGCCACCGCGTCTGCAGCTCGGTGGACTTGCGGGAATCCGCTGTCCTTGTCTGCACTCACGCCCGCCAATCAAAGCCCTCGCTAGCGCCAAGGCTTTGGTGGGGCCCCGTTCTCCGCATAACTTAGCACGGAATTAGATCTCGGCTGATGCCGCAGCCATGGCAGATTGACATGCCCACGCCATGATGCCCACGCAAAAAACAGCAACGGTCATAGACCGACTTCCGCTGTCCAAAGGCTGCACAGTCCTATTGCGTGGCTGCCTATGCCCTACGGGTGGATGGCGCCAGGGATGGCAAGGCAATCCTCTCATGTCTGCTCTATGATCTGCCCTACAGACCATGGACACGTGTGCCTAAGGGGCGAAACGTTCGGTACCAACTCGCGCATCTTCGCAAAGTAGAACCGCGACAAAGCATCGGCGATGCCGTTGTCAACCCCTGTAACGTGCTGCGCCATGAAATGTATGTTGTCTTGCAAGCAGCGTAATGCCGCATGTCTGAGCAAGCGCAGTGTCAGTGGTGAAAAAAGGTGCCCTGGTTGTTAGTGGTGTGCACCCCACCTGGTTATGTCACCATAACCTACCGTCTGGCTTGACAATCTATGGGCCTAATACTACAACGGCGGGAAAGGACACTAATAGCAGCAAATAGGCCGTGAAACCCCTCTCAATCCATGATTGAGGCCATGGGGCTGCGCACCATTTGCCCTGAAAAATACCACGAAACCCCTGTACCTGCGTACATAACTGGAGCCTGGCCATAGGCAAAGCTCTGCGGGCCAAAGAGGCTACCCATTAACGTCCGTCAGCAATGGAGACCAGACGACCAGGTCGTAGCGTATATCCCGGGACAGGCTAACCATGGATGGGGAACCTTAGTCCCCACTTTCGCCCATACCCGCATGCGGCAAAAAACCCCGCCCCTGGGGATGACCCAGCGCTAAAAGTTAAGGGACCCCCAGTCATGACTGGCCCTGCTTTAGATCGGCCTTCTTCTTGGCCCGGCCGCCCTGGATAAGGACCCACAACTTGTAGACTATGTCAGCCGACAGGCCACTGCCGCCGGCTGCAGGGCCAAACTTTAAGCCTAGGCAAGACATGACGCACGGTGGGCCCTTGGTCCTGGTGTCGGCCACTGATACCCATAAGTTAGGGTGTCACGGGAGGAGGAGGGGAGCGGACTCAATGTCCCACCTGGCCATGAGTGCCTAGTGCCCAAATTTGTGGACTAGCCCGGGTGCTTTATCAAACAGCTGATAACGCACTTGCAACTTCATAGTAAATAGCATCGTTAGTGGATGCCCCGTGAGGGTAAGACAGGTGCTGCATTAACCGGTATTTACCCGGAGCCTTCTTGGGTACTACTCCCAAGGGCGGAAAAACACGTGCTGGGCGATGGGTCCGCCGTGCACGGACCAACCATTCTGCCCAGTGCTGTCTCGGCACACACCTCACGTCTCGCCACCTCAGGGACATACACCGCTGATTTAAAATTCCTGCGTGGAACTACCCTGACGTCACCGGGGATAGGCGAACTAAACCGTAACTAAACCTTGAAACAAAAAACAGGGCCTCCTCCCTGTTAGTGCAGGCATGCATACTGGGTTCCAGCTTGAACAGGACTATGAAGAAGTTGCCTTACTTAGAGAGCTGGTGTGGCGTAGCCAGAGGGGTGACTTTACAGGTCTTAGCTGGATGACTAGCCCCCAATTACAGCATTCGTGGCGACAAAGGCATTTGACGACTCTATCACACTTTGAATCGTTGAAGGCAAAGCCCTCGCCTTTAGCGGCTGGCTTGTACCCTTCTTGCCAGGGGGAAAATGGCTCCTCGGGATGGACTCAGAAGCAGCGTGGCCTTTACCCAAGGCCCACCACCATATCCCGACAAGCCTAAGGCCTACGGGCGTAACCCGTGCGCCGGCGTGGGTCAGACGAAATTTCTCGTCCTAATCCCTCCGAGCCGTAACCTTGTAAGCTAGAAAATCCGTGTACAAGGAAACTGAACCGCTGAACGCTGTTGCGCTACCTGGGTATGGGTAAACAAATGGCCAGATGGAATATAAGGAAACGCTTAAACCAGTGGTGAAAAACTCAGATACGAGTTTTCACCGGCACCAGCCGATATTTTGGCCCTGCCGCTATAAGTTTTCAAGTCGCCAGTGGCGTGAAAACATCCACAAACTCCCGTTGGCTATTTTCCCCTTTGTGCCTTTATGGAGACAGCTGGACCCTGCAGTTTTGCTGCGATGGACCATGTCAGAGGAAAGCTGAGACTAAGCTACAAGTTGTCCTGCTAGCCCGCTTCCCCCCGCCCCTGCTTGCTGTGCAACTGCGCACGCCACTAGCTTGGCAAACTTGCAGGGGCGTCTAATGGCTCCTGACTCATCGCAGCCGGTGGAGGAAAAGGCCCGCAGAAGACTCAGAGGTACATAGTCATCATGCTCACCATCACCCGGAAGGTCGACAGCATCCAGAGACCCGGCTTCATGCGGCGTCCCCGCTGCAGCTGCCTGCGTAATGTCCTCTCCAGAATGATGATCTACGTCCGCGGCTGCCCGATGAGACCTCGGAAGAAGCATGTAAAGTGGTTAGCGACTCACTAAGACCAGTGCATAACCCAACCCCACCCTAAAATCGTGAGGGGGCGAAGGTAGCACAATGACCAACTCTACCAGAAGGGTCCTGAGAGCTGGATGGGGATGAACGGGGAAACCCGCTTGACCGGTGGGAGCCGGGCATGGCTGAATGGGGTACCCAGGGAATCCCGCTTAAGCCAGAGAAGAATATACAAACTCCCCACAGTAGGGGCCATGGTGGGAATGGAACCACTGACCTCAGTGATGTGAGGTAGTAATGCTAACCATTCACCATACATGCTGCCCTGGGCCTGCCCAATCTTGGCCGTAAGGGCCGTGCAGCTGCCTCTCAGGACTCGCAGCCGGGAAAACCAACTGGCTGGGACGGGTGGGTAGATGTACCCGAAGTGCCGTAGGGACGGGTATTGGGTCCGGGGCAGGAAACAGGGCCCGAAACCTGGGTAATACCCGGATGGGTTACCTGTGCGTGCCGCCTTGTGGCGGTGCCCATGGCGCCCCCGGAGCAGGGGTGTAAATTGTGGGGGTTGATGACTAATGGGAACCCCCTGCCGTGGGAATCTTGGCACTGGCGGCGCCCTGGCCTGGTACAAAAACCCCCCAAAAGGGGGACCCCCCTTGACCCTGGGGGGGGGGGGGGGGGAGTTGAGAGAGGGAATGGTATCCGGACGGACCCACGGGAATGCAGGCGGCGGGGTTGCCCTGAACAGGAAGGTAGCCCCTTATGTGCCAGCTAAATGGGACCCTGTGTAAATGTGGGTGTCAGCCGGCCAGCAGGGGGAGCCGGAACCCCCTGGCCTGCAGCCAAAATTGCCCTGTATATGATGCAGGCCGCCCTCATACCCGGGCGACCCGCCCCCCCACTGTATAATGCAGACCCCCCCCTTAAAGTGTGGGCTGAGGGCCCGCCGCCGGAGTGGAGCTCCTGGTCGGCTCATGGGACCCCCCAGCCGCCGCTCGGGCGCCATTTTGACCAGCCGCAAAGGGGCTGGGAAGAGATGAGGAGATGCTTTTGTGCTGTACGGCTCCCCGGGTGAAGGGGGCGCGGGGACTGTGCAACTGTGTGCACACCCCGCGCACCCCCCCCCCCCCCCCCTGGCGCTGGGGAGTTCCGGCGCGACAGTTAAAGTGGTGCGCTCGGCGGGGACCCGCCTGGTGTGCGCACCGCTGCGGCGGGAGAGAGGACGGAGGACGCTGTGTCCTGCTGGGCAGTCACTGGGACCGTGTCTCTGACACGGAAGCCCGCGCCGCCTGTCTGCCGCTACCACGTGCTGCTGCGGCCAACAGGGGACAGGCAGATGCCGCAAGACTACGGGAAGAGGGAGCTATAAAGCTATAGCGGGGCACAGCTGAAGGGCAATTAATGCTAGTGGGAATTAAGCTGGATGAGAGTGTAACCAAAATCGCCACTTATCTTCTTTTCAGCTGTGAATGTGGACCTCCTGCAACTCCAGAGAAATCCAGACTCAAGAGGAAGATGGATCACCTGACTACCTCTTATATACCTCCACCTAAGCTACCACCCCTACTACACCTGATTGGCTACCCCATCTACACTGCACTTCTATGGGTAAGTGACACTCTGATTTCTATCTTTGTCATACCATCTCAAACTGCACCGACTCTTATATTCCCTCATGCCTAGGCAGCCCTCGCTCTCTCTTCCCAGCTTACTTAGATGCTGCAGCATAACCGTCGTTCCCCCTGCTGCCCCCCGCCTTTTGCTATGTTGTGTGCAGCATTTGCAAGTGTGTATGCACTTGCCGATGCCGGTCCCCCCGGCCGGGTCCCGCTGCCACCAATATCGGCGTCGGCAGGATTGTGCTAGTGTGTATGGGCCTTTATGGCAGGTGCAATTTTGGCCATCTGAAAATTAATCTTCCTGGGTGAAATATCAATCTGCACCTTAGAGAAGTAATCACGGGGATGCATACTGAGGGTGAAAATATAGATCACCACTGCGAGCATTCAATGAAAGCAGGCAAAAAGAAAAAACAGTATGTAAAAAACAACTGAAGTAAACTAGGATGAATACAATAGGAGAATCTGGTGTGACTGGCTTGTGTATGAAATTATGACTTTCGGGATCCAGGTGGTCAGAATCCCAAAACTGGAATCCTGTTGGTCATAATGCTGATGGATCCCAGAGAGAACGCCCATGAAACGCGGGGCGTACGCAAACAGCCCTTCACACCCCTCTCCACCCCCTGCTCGGATTGTTCCGACCAATCGTTTTCTGTATGGAATTCACGCCATATTCGGACGTGCGCAGAAACGCCTCTACACATGCGAAAACACAAAACATCGGCCGTCCGACCAAACACGCAGCTGTCCGGCTCAATCAGAATAAGGGCCCATTTTTACACTGCAATATAGATCTCACTTTGAAGTAAAACCCCACCCAAATCTAATTCTCTCTGCACAAGTTTCATCTGCCACACCTGCAGTACACATGGGCCCTTATTCTAGTTGAATCGTCGGATGCGTATTTTCGGACTGGAACCGAGTGTTCTTAGCCCTAGGGATGGCCATCGACTATCGATGTTCCCAAAACATCGATGGTTGGGACCTAGTGCTCGATGTTTTGGGCATCGATAGTGGATGGTCGAATAGTTTTATGGATGGATGGCTTCCGATGGTAAAAGTTGTGGGTGCAGCGTCATTGCGTCCAGCGGCAACGCTGCGGGCGGCCCGCCCCGCCGGAAGGTGCGCGCATGCGCAAAAGAAACTTAAACTTGATTGATGGCTAAAGTTTCTTCTTCGCATGAGCGCGGATCCCGGCCGAGCAGGCTGCCCACAGTGACCCTTCCCGTTGCTCTGCGCATGCGCGGCTAAGCGATGTCAGGAACCATCGATGGTGTAAGATAGAATGGTTTATAGCCATCAATGGTTCCTGCTCTAGAAGCCATCAATGGCAATCATCGATGGGGGATGTGCCGATGGCCATCCCTATTTAGCCCCACCTTCGGTACCTAAGGCTCACACCGCCCGAATGCGGTAAGATGTCGACCGAGCGGACCGCAAGTGGATTTTTTATGTGAACACCTCCTCCATCTGTGGGAACCTCCCCCATCATTCGATAGTCGCCGACCATCAAATGCTGAACCGAGTTGTCAGGCAGCACAGAGTGCTCCAGACCACTCAGGCATTTCTCCGTGCAAAAGCAGGAATATGGGCGGTAGCTGGCATCCGGCTATGTCAGCTGTCCGCCCCCCACACGTGTGTCATGGCCGGATTACCATACGTACGCCCAGCGTTTTCATGGGAACGCCCATGAAACGCGGGGTGTACGCATATGGTAATGAGCCCAAACAGCCCTTCACGCCCCTCTCCACCCCCTGCTCGGATTGTTCCAACCGATCGTTTTCTGTACAGAATTCACGCCATATTCGGACGTGCGCTGCGTTCGCACATGCGCAGATACGCCTCTGCACATGCGAAAACACCAACCATTGGCTGTCCGTCCGCATTCGGAGCTATCCGACTCAATCAGAATAAGGGCCATGGTGTTGTCTATTTGAGAAGGAATTTGCCTTTGCAAGTGAACCTGAATAAGGGCCAATAACATTAACAATGCATGCTTCCGTGCACAGTTAACGACCCCCAAGCCCCGTCACCTGTTCCTAGGGCTGGAGCCACCACTAGGCAGCCTTAGGCATTTGCCTAGGGCGCCGGCCCCTGGAGGGCGGTAGTTTGGAAATGGTCCCCCCCCGCACCACATCACCCAGCAAGCCGCCCCATCCCTGGGGAGCATCGTGGCACGGTGACCCGCATCACCCTGCAAGCTCCCCCCTGGAACGTGACAGTGCCAGACCCGGCAAGCCCCCCCTCCCCTCCCTGGGGAGTGTCGCGGCGGCCAGCGCCGCATCGCATGGCAAGCCCCCCCTGGAACGTCGCGGCGGCACATGCCGCATCTCTGAACCCGGCAAACCCCCCTCCCTGGGGAGTGTCTCGGCGGGGGCCATCATCGCACTGCACTACCCCCCTGGAGCGGGTAAGTGATTGAGCACCAGGGCGCCCCCCCCCCCTCCCCGCCTGCCTGTTCCTGCAGCTAAATCTGTCTGACAATGTTATCAGGGCCTACAAGTGTGTGTATGCTCAATATCCGTCATATATAGATTAATTATATCGGCGGCCGCGGGAAGTGTCTGGTGTGAACCCAGCATAAGTAGATTGTAGTTGCATATAGGTTAACACCATAAATTCTTCAGTGCCACTTTTGCTGCTTATTGTATATATAAATAAATATACACACTTACCTCCCCCACTGGTAGATTTATTAAATGTCGATCAGGGGAATATGCGCTATCCCCGTGTGTTATAGCAGGGGATAGCGCTTCCCCTGATCTATCACACCCGCCGAGCGTTTACTCTAACGCCGGCGGTGTGGGGCAGGAGGCATAGCGCAGGGGCGATGTTTTGCACTGCGCCCCTGCCTCCTGCCAGATTTATGAACGGTCAGCATCGCTGACCGTTCCGCCGCCTGCAGCTGTTGACTTCGACAGCTGCAGACGGCGATGCCTATACCTAACAACAGGGACAGCGCTGTCCCTGCTGCTGGGGCTGAGCTGCGCTGGGATCTCGCGAGACTAGCGAGATCCCGCGCATGCGCAGTCAGCCGGCCGGGGGGGAAGGAGACGGCGCATCAGTATTAACTGATGCGCTGTCTCCAGGAGGGACATCGCCGGAGGGGGGAGTTAGCGCTCCCCCACTCCGGCGGCAAGATCTTAGTAGATCTTGTCGGTGTCCCCTCCTGCTTTGCCTCGCTAATGAGGCGAAGCAGGAACTGTTATAGCGGCGCGATAGGCGCCGCTATAATAAATCTACCCCCCAGTGAGGGAAAGAACCAACCGAACCAACACTCACAGTTGAATGAAGATTCAATCTTCAACTGTGAGTGCTGGTTCGGTCCTTTCCCTCAGTGATGGAGGTAAGTCTGTTTATGACTCTCTATTTGGACCCTGCACCACCCCATTACATCCTGCAAGTGAGTGCTGTCTTGGATTGGAAGAGCCACCCTTTGCCAAATTCATGCATGCAGCGTCACAAGCTTGCGATGCTTGCTTTCTGCCCTCAATCTGAATTCTTTCATTTTTAATTACCTCTGTCCTTAAATTATTGATAATAAATAATATGTTCTGTTCTTAAGTACATTTTGGGGGGTATTCAATCTGTGCCAATATTTCTCAACAGGGGAAATATCGTCAGTTACCTATTCAATGCTGCCGTTATCGCCAGTGTTAGATCCGACTTTTTAGGTGTTAGATCCAACTTTTTAGGTGTTAGATCCGACTTTTTAGGTGTTAGATCTGACTTTTTTAAAAGTCAGATCTGTTTTATCGGAAACAAATTTATGGCCGTTTTCCGACAATCTGCGGCTGTTTTCTCAGATCCACAGAGTTTCCGTCACATTTGAACATTGAATTCCGACTGTCGAGTTACTGTCAGATCAGACAAAAACGTCCCGGGATTTCAACCGTCGGGACATTCCAGTCGGAATCCCGGATTGAGTACCCCTCTAAATCTCACTTAAGGTGCGTACACACGTACAGATTTTCTGTCTGATCTATCTGGTGGGAACAAAAATCTGGAAATGTATGGGAGCATATGACAATCAAAAATTTCCACCCAAATGCAGGAAAACAGAAAAAAAAATATATGCTTTGATAAATGTGTTATATCAGAATGATTTAAACAATTTGTCTGACTGATCACTGTCTGTTTTCAAGTGTTTGGTAACAATTTTTTGATTTTCATATGCTCCCATACATTTCCAGGTTTTTGTTCCCACCAGATAGATCAGAGAGAAAATCTGTACGTGTGTACGCACCTTAAGATTTTAATCTGATTGGAGCTATTGTGGGTGACACAAGATCAGGACTAAAAGTGGTCCTGGAGAGGTGGGGAACTCCTGTCCATCTGCCATCTAATTACCTCCCCTCCCCCCACTAGGCAGAGCCAGGGCCAGTGGCAGGATTTTCGGTACCCCCATGCAAACTATAGTGCTTTTCTGCTACAATGACTGTGCCAGGGCCAAGGCAGAGCTGAACTAGTTCCATCTCACCATTTAACCCCTACAAGATGTATTAGGCCAAATGGACAAACTGACAAGTGTCTCCTGGAAGAAATAATAAGAATGTTTTCTATGAGAATACAATAATGATACAGATATTTAACATCATCTGCTGTGGAGAAAAGTAAGAGTAACATTGTCCTCTGAATTTTTGGGAAAATTGGATTTAATGGTTTTGATTTATAAATTAATTATTATTATACTTACTGGGTTCTCCAGAGACAAAGGAGTTCCATCTTCTTTCTATAAAATAAACCATCGTAAATATGTCTTAGAAAGAATAGGTGAAATAAACAGTTGCAATTATAAATGAGCATATTAGCATAATGTCAAAAGTATCTAAGTGGGTGATTGGATGATTCAAATACATTCAAATTGTACTTCTTAGTATCAATATTCTAAACTTGTATTCCTTACCTTCTTTGTCTTGTGTATATAATATAGATATATGTAGAAACATAGCTTAGCAATATTTCAGTGCATGTAAATGTGCAGATGTACTTATTGGAATGGAACCTGATAGATGCATTCATGGGATCCTCTACCAGCAAATGGGTGGTGAAAGTGGCATTGCTTTGCCCATATTTATATAATAATAATAATTTTATTTATATAGCGTTCTTTCTCCAATAGGACTCAAGGCACGTAACAGAATGAATGAAATACAGTACAGGAACAATTAAGTACAGAAAAGCTTTTCAAAAACAATACTTATGGGAATTAAGGAAATGCTTGAGTAAACAGAAAAGTCTTGAGTCTGTTTTTGATGGATACTAGAGTGGGGGCCTCTCGAACTGTGCTATATGATTGACTTCTCAAAAGTTAAGCCATTTGCCGTTGAGCAGACACAGGTGCTGCACTGCGTCCTTGGGTAGGTCAGTGGTTTGTGATTTTGCCCATGGTATTGGGTTCACATCAAGTTGCTTTAAAAAAAAAAAAAAGAAACAAAATTGTTACATTATAACATTTGGAAGGTCATGAAGCAAAGACTCTTCGTCTTTAGGCGCAGGTGGGCGTAAGTTGTAGATGTGTGTAGGTCTGTGTAGAAGCATATGCGTATCTTCACTTTCTGAGCACACGCCCAAGACACATTGGGCCTAATGCACTCCTGTTCGCTGGGCAAATTTGGACCGCACCGATTGGGTCTGAATCACCCTCATTATGCAGACGAACACCTTACTCACACTGGACCACTCTCGCCGAGCCTGCCATTAATTCCTCTTCATACAAGAGTTGTCTAGAGGACAGACAACTGAAGCCTGTTTGTGATTGGATGAAGGACAACAGAATTATTAGACTTGCTGCAGCAAATCTGCAACTGAATGGATGAAAAAGAAAAAGATCAATGTTTTAAAGTGGCCAAGTCAATTGCAGAACTCACCCCCATTAATGTGGTGTGTGGGGACCTATACACTGATGTGCATATACAAATACCCTCAACATCAACAAACGGAAACAGTATTATAACACGGAGTGGGCTAAAATCCCTCAAATATATCAAACTAATAAACACGGAAAGAAAATGATTACATTAAGTTATTAAGATCTAAAAACAGAACTTGTTTTGCTGATCAGAGAAGGAAAATATGTTCCATCTTCCCTTTAAGAGGGCGACGTATAAATGCTTGTAGAGAAATAATGTTGAAAGAGAGCGTGCCGAACATTCGCCCCCTAACTGTCATTTTTTAAACATAGAGGGATATTCCGAAATGACCGCTGTTGTGTGAATTTGCAATGTATGAAATTGGGATGGTAACCGGCTGTTTTCAGGGAGTGTCCGAAAAAACGCAGACGTGCCCAAGGCGTTTTAAGGGAGGGTCTATGATGTCAGCGCCAGCCTCGTCCAGCCTGTATTTATCTCAGAGTTGTGGAAGGATCAGACTTACTCAGATTTATACGGACCGGGGAAATCATTTGATGGTTCCTGAATTGCGTATGGATTTCCAGATGGATTGCGAATAGCGATTCATTTACAATCCACTTTCAGATTTGCACAGGGAGAGTTTTTAGTCAGCGGCTTTCTACTCGCGAGCAATCATGTCTGAATTAGGCTCATAGCCTGTAACATGGAAGATGATTGTTTGTACTTTATGCGGGTTACATTCTGGTTGATTTGCTGTTGATTTAAATGTTAAGTTTTAATAAAGTTTTGACACTATTCTCCCTGGACCGGAAGCTGGAAGTTACATTAAAGTTGACCATACACCTGAACGATATCAGGCCCGGACGCAACAATTTCCAGGGGTCATGCGATGGATTGTGTGCACTACGTGAGGAATACTGGTACGATGCGTGGTCCTGCAGAGCGAGAGGTCGACTTGCTGCATCTCTAATCCATCGTAAGCAGATATTATGCGCTTTTAAAGCACATACGATCGCTCTTATGACCTGCATATGATCAGGTCTTATCTAGGTCATTCTGAGGTAATGCAGTAGCATTATCAGATAGTAAACAGATGCTATAACCAAATCTAGATTTGGGGTATTGTGCCTTAAATATGTGACCAGACACTTAGATTAGAGATTACATTATCATCATCATCATCATCATCATCATTTTAAGCAAATAAATTGACAAACTGTATACAATGTACTTACTTAAATTGTTTGATATGCCGCCAGTTGCTGTGTTACCTTCAAAGAGATTAGCATGAGTTACACAACCTTCATTTCAGTCTTTAGTAATGATTTCATTATGCTACTGTGATCACTTTCCCCCTTCTCCACAGTACAGTATGGTTCATCAACCATTTATTAAATCAGAGTCAGGCAACATTATTCTATTTGGGTACCAGACATTCAACATTGCCATCCTCATACAGTTACTGGAGTTCCACCACATTTACAACATGCAGTGGGCCGGATTCTGTAGCGATTGGAAGGAGCCAAATTCGTCCCCATGAAAATGCTGAGCGTACCCCTGGGAACGCAGGCGGACGGATCTCTATGCTTTGGCCTCATACACATCCCCTTTCATGCTAGCAACATTTACAAAGCTCATTGACGGATACAGCAGATGTTATAGGCTTCTCTGTTCTAGTAGTGAAAGACTGACCACAGTAAGAGTAATTGTAGTATGTTATAGTATACAACAGTATTCATGTACCATCTTTAATACACACATACACACTGACCAGTCCCCTTAGAAATTAAGCACACATCGGGGGAAATTTACTAAGAATACGAATACAAAATTTTTATATTCATATTCTTAGGGCAGTATTCAATGGTAATATTCTCCGTGCACGGCGAGCATTTTTTTTTGCTCGCCGTGCACTCTCCGTGTTCCGGAGGGCTCGTTGCCTCTCCTGCTGCCACTATTCAATGTTTATAAGACTCGCCGCCACTCGCGGCGAGTCTTAACCCCTGCAGCGGACGAGCGTCCGCAGCAGGGAGCTGACAGGGACGTGGCATCCAGGGAGATTAAAGTCTCCCTGGATGCCACAGAACATATGTGAGGGTAGGGGGCCCCCCTGGGACCCAGGCAGCACAGGCTGCCCCCCTCTATAGCCAGCGGGGGACCCAGTATTCACTGTACCCGAACGTGCTTCGGGTGCAGTGAATATATGAATATCTAATGAGCGGCTCGAGCGCTCTGGCCCCCTGCTGGCTGCACTGTGTAAAAAAAAGAAAAAAAAAAAAATGTAAAAAAATATTTTTTTTTAAATTAAATATATATGCTATAGGCACATGAATAAAAATACCATGGCCCTCCACAGAAAAAAAAACCTGATTTTTTGACACCAAAATTAAAAAAAACACCCTTTTAGTTTAAAAGTTCACATTCCTGCTCTCCATCAAAAGATGGAGAATTTCTTCACGGAGAGAGACGGCGAGAATCACTAAGAAAGACGGAGAATATTTCACATTGAATAGGGTGGCTCGCCTTTGGAGAAAAAAAACCTCTCTCCACGGCGAAAAAAGCACAAGTTCTCCACAAAAGACGGAGAACTTTTCTCATTGAATACTGCCCTTAATATGAATGACTACGACTGCATACTGCTGCTTCAGCCGTATGCAAAGTCATGTTCCGGAGGGGAATTTATAAAGCAGTCAAAATACGACTGCTTTGTAACCCTCCGATGGCGTAATGATCCATATTAGTGGCCGTATATACGGCTGCTAATACGAATTCGTACAGGCAGTCTGCACGGATCAGTCAGATGCAGTGTGTAAAAAAAAAAAGATTTAAAAAAACGTTGTGGGGTCCTCCCCACAGCCGTAACCAGCACCAGGCTAAAAGATCCGGGGCCGGTAATAAAACATCAGGGAACCCGGCAAATAGGGGTTCCCCAATTTTTTTTAAACCAGGCCCAGGCTCCAGGTCCGGGGCTGGTTCCCAAAATATGGGGGACAAAATGAATAGGGGTCCCCCATATTTTAAGAACCAGCCCCAGGCCAAACCAGCCAGCAGGGTAATGTCACAGCCTGGGGGAGTGGGGACCCCCCCCAATAAAGGGGTCCCCCCTCCAGGACTTACCTGACCAGGCTGAAGCCTGGTGCTGTCCCCTGTGACCCTGTGGGGTGGTCACCGGGCTGATCTTTGTGTAAAAGAAAGAATAAACTATTGTTTAATACTGTGGAACTATGAGTTCCAGCAAGCCTTCCCCGCAAGCTGGGACTTGGAGAACCACAAGTCCCAGCGTGCGAGGCATTAAAGGGCCCGCTGGCACTTGAAGTTCCACAGTATGAAAAATAGTCAAATAAACACACACAGACACAAGAAAAATAAAACTTTAATACATCCAAAGCCCACACATACTGATACTTACCTATCTTGAGTCCGTCGGTAGGTCCCGGGGTCCGGGGCTCCAGGGCTGAAGAGTCCGGGGTCAAGGATCCGAAGAAATCCATATGGGGACCTGTGGAAGGATATTCTACTCACCAGGTCCTCTGACGACACCAGGTCCTTCTTTTCTCCGCCATAGTCCAAGTCCGCGCCTCTCCTCCAACTTTCTCGGCTCTGTCTGCTCCCGACTCCTGCTGCTAATGAAAAACAACACCCCACCTGGTGTTAACAAACCCCCCTGCGGCCGGTACCTCCTGCCGCCGGCGCTTCTGTCGGGTCTCGGCTCCCCTGGCTCCGGCTGCCAATGAAAAGTGACACTCGGAATATGGCTGCCCCATACAGCAGACCGTTTTTAAGGTTGCTAGAGGAGGCCGCTGCCCAAATTTGCGGCAGGGGGGCACTGCCTATGTAAGATATGATTGTTACAAGTGCTAGTTTAACTAGCCAGGCATCAAACTGGATTTTAAAAATGAGTTTTGGAAGAATATTTTTTTTCCCCATGATGCCTACAGTTGTAGCCCTCATACAGACATAAGCACACTGTATAAATCTATAGTATATACAAAGACAGACCATATGGAGGGAATAAATGAAGGATAGCAAGTCCAGGTGGGCTTTGTCTTTATTAACATAATCTCCTCTGATTGAACAGAGATCTGGTGAATAACGGAGGAAGGACAACTCCTGAACAAGGTCTACTCTACTGTGCAGTAGGAAAGACTTCACAGTGCCCCAGATTTCAACACGTTTCAGCTCAATGAGAGCCTTTCTCAAGAGTAGCATACTAGGTGGTAGGCTGTACCCATGCGAATACTAGGGGGTATGCTGTATGCACAAGAGCACTAGGTGGTATGCTATACCAACACGAACACTAGGTGGTAGGCTGTACCCATGCGAACACTAGGGGGTATGCTTTACCCATGCGAACACTAGGTGGTATGATGTGCCCATGTGTACACTAGGTGGTATCCTGTAGCCATACGAACAGTAGGTTTTATGCTGTACCCATGCGAACACTAGGTGGTATGCTGTACCCATGCGAACACTAGGTGGTATGCTGTACCCATGGGAACACTAGGTGGTATGCTGTATCCATGGGAACACTAGGTGATATTCATGCTGTACCCATGGGAACACTAGGGGATATGCTGTACCCATGCAAAGACTAGGTGGTATGCTGTACCCATGGGAAGACTAGGTGGTATGCTGTACCCATGTAAACACTAGAAGGTATGCTGTGCCCATGGGAGAACTAGAGGGTATGCTGTATCCATGAAAACACTAGGTGGTATGCTGTACCCATGTAAACACTAGAAGGTATGCTGTGCCCATGCGAACACTAGGGGGTATACTGTACCCATGGGAACACTAAGGGGTATGTTGTATCCATGCAAAGACTAGGTGGTATGCTGTACCCATGGGAACACTAGTTGGTATGCTATACGCACACATACACTAGGTGGTATGCTGTACCCATGGGAACACTAGGTGGTATGCTGTACCCATGCGAACACTAGGTGGTATGCTGTACCCATGCAAACACTAGGTGGTATGCTGTACCCATGGGAACACTAGTTGGTATGCTATACGCACACATACACTAGGTGGTATGCTGTACCCATGAGAACACTAGGTGGTATGCTGTACCCATGCGAACACTAGGTGGTATGCTGTACCCATGGGAACACTAGGTGGTATGCTGTACCAATGCGAACACTAGGTGGTATACTGTACCCATGGGAACACTAGGGGTTATGCTGTACCCATGCGAAGACTAGGTGGTATGCTGTACCCATGGGAACACTAGGTGGTATACTGTACCCATGCAAACACTAGGTGGTATGCTGTACCCATGGGAACACTGGGGGATATGCTGTACCCATGCGAAGACTAGGTGGTATACTGTACCCATGGGAACACTAGGGGGTATGCTGTACCCATGCAAACACTAGGTGGTATGCTGTACCCATGGGAACACTAGGGGGTATGCTGTATCCATGCAAACACTAGGTGGTATGCTGTACCCATGGGAACACTAGGTGGTATGCTGTACCCATGCGAACACTAGGTAGTATGCTGTACCCATGCGAACACTAGGTGGTATGCTATACGCACACGTACACTAGGTGGCATGATGTGCCCATGTGTACACTAGGTGGTATCCTGTAGCCATACGAACAGTAGGTTTTATGCTGTACCCATGCGAACACTAGGTGGTATGCTGTACCCATGGGAACACTAGGTGGTATGCTGTATCCATGGGAACACTAGGTGATATTCATGCTGTACCCATGGGAACACTAGGGGATATGCTGTACCCATGCGAACACTAGGTGGTATACTGTACCCATGGGAACACTAGGGGATATGCTGTACCCATGCAAAGACTAGGTGGTATGCTGTACCCATGGGAAGACTAGGTGGTATGCTGTACCCATGTAAACACTAGAAGGTATGCTGTACCCATGGGAGCACTAGAGGGTATGCTGTATCCATGAAAACACTAGGTGGTATGCTGTACCCATGGGAACACTAGGTGGTATGCTGTACCCATGCGAACACTAGGGGGTATACTGTACCCATGCAAACACTAGGTGGTATGCTGTACCCATGGGAACACTAAGGGGTATGTTGTATCCATGCAAAGACTAGGTGGTATGCTGTACCCATGGGAACACTAGCTGGTATGCTGTACCCATGGGAACACTAGGTGGTATGCTATACACACACGTACACTAGGTGGTATGCTGTACCCATGGGAACACTAGTTGGTATGCTATACGCACACATACACTAGGTGGTATGCTGTACCCATGGGAACACTAGGTGGTATGCTGTACCCATGCGAACACTAGGTGGTATGCTGTACCCATGGGAACACTAGGTGGTATGCTGTACCCATGGGAACACTAGGGGGTATGCTGTACCCATGCGAACACTAGGTGGTATACTGTACCCATGGGAACACTAGGGGTTATGCTGTACCCATGCGAAGACTAGGTGGTATGCTGTACCCATGGGAACACTAGGTGGTATGCTATACGCACACGTACACTAGGTGGTATGCTGTACCCATGGGAACACTAGGTGGTATACTGTACCCATGCAAACACTAGGTGGTATGCTGTACCCATGGGAACACTGGGGGATATGCTGTACCCATGCGAAGACTAGGTGGTATACTGTACCCATGGGAACACTAGGGGGTATGCTGTACCCATGCAAACACTAGGTGGTATGCTGTACCCATGGGAACACTAGGGGGTATGCTGTATCCATGCAAACACTAGGTGGTATGCTGTACCCATGGGAACACTAGGTGGTATGCTGTACCCATGCGAACACTAGGTAGTATGCTGTACCCATGCGAACACTAGGTGGTATGCTATACGCACACGTACACTAGGTGGCATGCATGCTGTATCCATGCGAACACTAGGTGGTATGCTGTAGCCATGCAAACACTAGGTGGTATGCTGTAGCCATGCGAACACTAGGGGGTATGCTGTACCCATGCGAACACCTGGGGGGTATGCTGTACCCAAATGAACACTAGGGGGTATACTGTACCCACATCAAAAAAATAAACACAATTTGTGTTGAGTGCGGGATCATCATTGCACACAGAGGGAGAGAGAGGACAGGTTGCCGCTGCATCTGTCTCTCTCCCCAGCTCAGCACACAGCAAAGAGCAGCATGTGCTGAGCTGGTGAAAGAGGCTTGACTGCGGTGGCATCCTGTCATCTTTCTCTCCCCTGATCTGCCCCCCCCCCCCTTCTCTACGTCACTGGCTGTACACGCATGCAGGTCCGGCGCTACCCACTCAGGCGTCATGCTGAAAAGGCGCTGTCTCCCTCCCTGTCTCAGCCCTCAATGTCACTGCCTCCTGCACTCTGCCTGCAGCGCCTGTCTGACAGCGGGCGGGCAGCAGTATAAAGAGCTGCTCCCTGCACTGCGAGTGCACACCGCCCACAGTGCCTGTCTGACAGCGGGCGGCAGTATGGAGAGGCTGAGCAGCTCCCTGCACCGCACACACACTGTCCTCCTCCTGAGACCTGCCCCCTCTTTCTCACGAACACTTGCACTGAGCCATGTAGCGCTGTCTGTGAATGCCTGGATGACATGTCTTGTCCGGATCCGCCTCCTACCCATTGCTCCCTACGCCGCCCTTCCTTCCCTCTTCTCAGTGTGCTGTGCCAGTGTCACTGTCAGTCCTCAACACTCCGCCCCCTCTATCTCCTCCACTCTTCTTCCATCTCCTTCTCTCCCGTCCTTTCCCCCTCAGTCCCGAGAGGGGTGTAATGGCGTCCTCAGCGTCCTGCCTACGCAGATAGAAGAGGAGGGACTGCACAAGAGTTAAACAGCAAAAGAACAGTGAGTCTTTTATTATACATGTTTATAACAAATTTTTTAATAAATGTAGATTTTTTTATATTCATTTAGACACTTTTTAAATAATGGGCTGGGTTATGTGCCTAAAGGTGGCCATACACGCTGTGATAGCAGCGTGTGATGCAATGTGCACTTCTGCAGGCATCGCACAGTATAAAAAGTATGTGCTGCACATACTTTTTGTACTGCTTTTGGATCGCATCGCACACACATTGCATGCATGCCGTGTGATGCGATGCGATCTAGCCCATAACGTATGCGATTCTCGCAGCGTGTATGGGCACCTTTAGTGCCTGCAACATTTTGCGGACACAGCACTGAGATGGTGTATGCATACATGTACATGCACCCGAGATCCTCCATAGGAGCGCATGTTGCATAAGCTCCCACAATCGTGCTGCAGCTTGTTGCAATAGCAGTGTGAAAGGGAGAAAAATTTATGGTTTGCAGGAGGGCGCCGGACACCCTAGCACCGGCCCTGCACGCATGAACACGAGGTGGTATGCTAAAAATACGCGCATGCTAGTTGGTATGCTGTACCCACATATAGAGCAGGTGGTATGTTGTACCCACATATAGAGCAGATGGTATGCTGTACCCACACATACAGCAGGTGGTAAGCTGTACCCACATCAATGCTTGGTGGTATGCTGTACCCACATATAGAGCAGGTGGTATGCTGTACCCACATCAATGCTAGGTGGTGTACTGTACCCACATATACAGCAGGTGGTATGCTGTACACACATCAATGCTAGGTGGTGTGCTGTACCCACATATAGAGCAGGTGGTATGCTGTACCCACATCAATGCTAGGTGGTATGCTGTACCCACATATAGAGCAGGTGGTAAGCTGTACCCACACTTAGAGCAGGTTGTATGCTGTACCCACATCAATGCTAGGTGGTGTGCTGTACCCACATATAGAGCAGGTGGTATGCTGTACCCACACATATAGCAGGTGGTAAGCTGTACCCACATCAATGCTAGGTGGTGTGCTGTACCCACATATAGAGCAGGTGGTATGCTGTACCCACACATATAGCAGGTGGTAAGCTGTACCCACATCAATGCTAGGTGGTGTGCTGTACCCACATATAGAGCAGGTGGTATGCTGTACCCACACATATAGCAGGTGGTAAGCTGTACCCACATTAATGCTAGGTGGTGTGCTGTACCCACATATAGAGCAGGTGGTATGCTGTACCCACATATAGAGCAGGTGGTATGCTGTACCCAGATGAACACTACTTGGGATGCCTGTACCCACACAAAGTAAACTGAAGTGTTGCCTATGGTGCCATAAAACCTTGGACCGGCCCTGCTTAACTATGGGGGAGTGTATACCAATTAAGTACTAATCCCCTTCTATCGTGTTACAGGCCATATCTCTCTCCAAGCCTTGATAAATCTCCCCCTAAATATGATAACAAAAAGGAAATGAAAAATAGAGCAGCTGAAGAAATTAGGCCCAGTGTCAGCTATATATATATATATATATATATATATATATATATATATATATATATATATATATATATATATACAATCGAATAAAGGGCACACAGGGTCTTCAGATAGGTGAAAGCAGGTGGACTGGTTTATTACACAGTCATGGAAATGTCAACGTTTCGGGGTCGCCCCCGTCGTCAGGACAAGTAAAGGTGAATCCATTCACCTTTACTTGTCCTGACGACGGGGGCGACCCCGAAACGTTGACATTTCCATGACTGTGTAATAAACCAGTCCACCTGCTTTCACCTATCTGAAGACCCTGTGTGCCCTTTATTCGATTGTATACTATTGGGACTGCAAGGTTCCTTATTGCAGGCACCAGGGCAAGCTACTTCGGCTTACACCCAAGACCAGGAGTGCCAGTTCTTTCGAATCCTATATATATATATATATATATATATATATATATATATATATATATATATATATATATTTATATATATATATATATATATATATATATATATATATATATATATATATATATATATATATATAAAACATAGCAATCAAATAACATGGTGTAATACTCACATCTCACTGATATGTTTCCAAAAACTATTATAAGAAGGAAGAAGGTTGTCAGGGAATATTGGTATGGATTGGTGAATGAAATGATCATTGTGCTTCCTTCTTTTGCTGACCATCAAAGTTACTGAATATCCATATTTAATAGTTTTGGTGAGACGATGGAAATTCACAATCTCCAAATCTCCAAGCCAACAAACGCTATAATGAAGTGACAGTTAGGAAGATCCCAGTGCTCGGCATTGTGGGAAAACATTGTGTTGCTAGGCACCTATAAGAGAATTGTTTCCCCTCCACAATAATGACATATGAATAAAGTTATTTTTATACTAACAATAAGATGATTATAACCTCATTTATATTACCTTCAAAGTTGACTGAAGAATTACGTTTATTTGCAGAGTATAGAACATGTGTATATAATGTATAAACAAGGAGATAGCACTGAGGAAAATTTTCCTTCATTTTATATGTGCCAAGAAGAAAACAATGACAGAGCTGGACTGAGGTATTAGTGACCGTGTAAATTAAAGTGACGTAGGCTGGAAAACTTTGATGGGGCCCAACGTTGACCATGGTGGGAAATGTTCAGTCGTGTCAGATGATCATTAATGGGCTGTTAAAGCAATGAGTACACTAAAGGAAACTACATATAAAAATGTAGCCACAACACTGACACACAAATATCCTGAAAATAAAATTCATCCTTTTAATTTGGTACTTATATTTAATGAGGTCTTTGATGTGCCTCGAACTCTGGGCTTTTCATTTGGTCTCCCGGAGTAAGATCTCTAGGGGTTTTCACAGCTCACAAATAGTGTCCTGAATTTATATCGCATTAAGTGGCAAATTAGGAAAGATTTTGTGCCTGGCTTCCTTCCTTTCCCTTTCCTGCTTTGGGGAGGTAAGAGGACGTTATCCAGAGAGGGGTGAAGTGACCACAGTGTTTGATGCATGAAATAATCCCCACTTGCCAGCTCCTTCACAGAGCCTGACTCAGCACCACTGGGCTATAATGTGATGTCTTACGGCTTTCATGTGACTGTTACTCAGACAAGACGTTGGTAAAGGTTACACACAGATTAACCTTTGGCTTGGGTGGTCAGGTATTAGTTGAATGAAATATGACTGGGTGTTGGGGATGTGAGATTTTCCTGTGAAGACATTTCATATATATATATATATATATATATATATATATATATATATATATATATATATATATATATATATATATATATATATATATATATATATACACACAGGGTTTGTATAAAAAGTAATGAGACCAAATTCGTAAAAATATTTTTTGAAGATATTGCTAAAAACAATACAAATTCTTCAAAATAAGACCCTTGTGCATCGACAATCTTCTGCCAACGAGTTATCCACGCTTGGAAGGTGCCCTGGAGGTCCTTTTCCAGAACGTCCTTCAAGAATGACCTCTGCTACGGTCCCATGTCTGCTTCCTTTGAGGGCTGTCTTCACTCGAGGGGACAGGTAAAAGTCTGCCGGGGCCAGATCGGGGCTGTAGGGGAGGCTGGGGAATAGTTGCGATGCCGTTCCAGGCCATGTACTTGTTGACTACGAAGCAGGTGTGGCTTGGTGCACTGTCATGCAGCTTCCAATTGGCGGCAATGCACTTTCTGGATCATGGCTAACCAGAATCAGAATCAACTTTATTGGCCAAGTGTGCTTGCGCACACTAGGAATTTTTTGTGGATTTACAGTGCAGCATCAAGCAGGGATGAAGGTGGGGGGGGGGGGGGGTGAAGGCATTACATACATTACATTAAGACATTACATGTGGGGAACACATACCCACCGAGCTGCACAGCGCCTAGGCAGCCATCAGCGGCGCCACTGGTCGCTGCAACAGCCAGGAAGGTAACATTAAGTACAGTTATCACATAGGGAGCACATACCGCCAAGCTGAACAGCGCCTAGGCAGCCATCAGCGGCGCCACTGGTCGCTGAAACAGCCAGGTAGGTAGCATTAAGTACAGTTATCACATAGGGAGCACATACCCGCCAAGCTGAACAGCGCCTAGGCAGCCATCAGCGGCGCCACTGGTCGCTGAAACAGCCAGGTAGGTAACAATACAAGCAGAGAGACAGTACAGTTATCACACAGGGAACATATTTGGCTGAGCTGCACAGCTCCTAGGCAGCCATCAGCGGCGCCATCTTGATCATGCTGCTCAAAGGCAGCAGTAATAATATTATTTTCATGGCAACTGAAGCATGAGTTCGACCGGATGCAGCACTTTTCTTCCAAAGCTGGCACACCCTGCCAGCTTGTTGTTCAAAGGGTGTGCAACTAGTGATGGTACAGCATACAGGCTTTGCAAACAGTGGTTACAGAGGTACATGGTACAAATCATTGTAAAGAGACAGTAAACAAAGACAGTAACGTCTCCATAGCCGATTTTTCGAATCCCACACAGAATTTATTGGTGTAGCGCTGTTCGACAGAACATTGCATTTTTAACCTTAAACCAAGCCTAGAGACAGGGGTTCACTAAAACCACAATACGAACCGCACGTAAGCTCGTAGGCACCTGATGCTTGGTGCATGTTGAAGCTGACTTCCCTCTCCATCGAACCCGCCTGGAGCATGTGCGCTGCGACGTAGATTAGCATCAGAAAAAATTAAGTCTATCTATCTTGTGATCTAGTGCGGGAGAGCCGCACGCACATCGTCATCCAATTTCAACAGTTGGAGTGCTCCAAGCTGAGACCAGTATAGTCCAGAGTAATATAAATAGAGTAGAGAAAGAGGCACCCACCAGGACAGCTTAGTAATAATCAAGTTTTAATGATGAAAAAATACCCATACCCATCAATGTTTCTGTCAGATGAAGACCTTTTTCAAGCTAGGCATATCTTCAAGCCAACAATATCATCATTGTGATCAGCAGTAGAATTGGTCATAATGATGATGTTGTTGTCTTGAAGATATGCCTTGCGTTCTGAAGGTGCATATACACAGTGCAATTTGAGTGTCCGATTTTGACTACATAGTCAAAATCGGACGTAAAGTGTATATGCATCTTGCGATGACGATGCACGCCCGTGGGGGCGGCATCGCAAGAAAAAATTAGACTGTGCAGGTAAGGCAATTTTGACTATAGTGTATATGGTCTAGTTGTAGTATAGTCAAAATCAGCCATAGTCAAAATATCAAGTAGATGTGGTCAATATCTCAAGTAAATATAATAAAGACCACATGGTTATGGGCTCCGGGGGAGTTCAAGGGAATTCTCATAGTCAAAATCGCACACAGCCAAAATCTCACCGTGTGTATGCACCTTAACAATTTAGAATGAAGTGATAACACGAAATCTCATGTTATCACTTCAGTTTTCATTAGTAAAAAACATACGACAGGAGGTGATTGGCTGTAGCTCCTTATATATTACACAATAAGGGCTATTATTCACAATGAGTTTTATCACTTATTGATAAATAGACCCCTTATTTTCTCATTCCATTTTTTAATGCATTGTTTTGCAAAAGGTGGAAGAAGGGGTAAGATAATTGGATTGTGGCTGCCTCAGCTATGTGATCTCATCAGGGTTCTCTCTGGCCTTAAGTGGGCAGACCCATTAGTAATTGGCAGCTTACAAATAGTGACAGCAAATAGTGACAGCAATTGCTGCTTCACTGTCTGTCCTTGCAGAACAAAAGAAACATAACTAATCTTATACAGTTACTTTGGGATCTATATACTTAAGGTGGACATACACTACTGTGATGTATCGCAGCAGAGTATGGTCATCCGAACCCCCAAGAGAAGCCCGGGACCTTCCTAGGCGGCGATGTATCACATGCAGTCCTTTCACATGTGATGTATTGCAAGCGACCCATTCCCCCGCCGCCGGGAGGGGGGTCCGAGTTGGGGGTCGGACCTACATGCAGCTACGACCTCAAATTCAGGTCCGATGCACACAGGGTCATGCATCAGATCCGATGGGACATCAAAGGCATCCGCTTTGGGCCAATTTCTCGGCCTGATCCATTGGGAACGGGTGAAATCAGCCCAAATCGCTGTAGTGTATGGGGACCTTAAATCTAGGATGGAGATAAAGTACCAGCCAATAAGCTCCTGTCATTTTTCAAACTCAGCCTGTGACACAATAGTCAGGAGCTGATTGGCTGGAACTTTATCTCCACTTAAGGCCCCTTAGTTCATATGATCTTCTTCAGAATAAAATAGTCATAAATCAATTCATATCCATATACACTTAGGAAGTAATAATGATGAAATCCAGAGTAACTCTATCAACAACCAAAGGTCCCTCTCTCGCCCAGTTATACCCTGAGAGTTCCGCAAATGATCAGGACTATATAAAAGGCACCTCATCAATCAGGAATGGTCATGGCTCTATCTGTATACAGGTCACACGTATATAAGTACATCACCGTGGGACGCTGATCCTTGATCCCAAGCATGAGTCAGAAAAGAATTTGTCTCAATATATTTCCATCACGGATGTTGCATTGTAATCAGTGAAGATGAATTCAGCCTTTGAAGACTGTTCTTTTATTGCTAGTACAATCTTGACAGTTTAGGGCCACTGGCAGTCTGTGGCCTCACTATTGGTCAGGTAACAGGCAGAGGATTCCTGCTTAGATGTTAAAACCCAATCTGGGCGGCTATACAGCATTGTCTTTCTGCTCCACGGCCATCAGCCACGTCAATTTATCAGGGGTAGTACTGGTGCTATAGGTAAGAAGGGTACATACGCAGCAGTGCTGCTGTAGCCCGGACTTCTAGTTCCTTTTGACATGACTTGTAGCATTGGAGCAGCCCCTTCTCTCTGTGAGGCCCATCCCATACTCCAGTTAGAAGAGAGAGGGGAGGTACACAGAGCCAGTGGCGCATGTACCCCGCCCATATTCTCAGATCCTGACCTCCTGGTGTTGGCCACAAGAGGGATTTTTTTTGATAGAACATAGGAGGGCTCATTATCTCCTGCTCCTTTTCTGTCACTGACCGTGCAGAAGATTTCTGTATACACAGCATGCCGGTTAGACTGTTAGGGTAAGGCTGTGGGGGGAGGGGGGTTATGGTTAGGCTGCATGGAGGGAGGGTTAGAGTTAGGCACTTAAAATGAGGGTTATGGTTAGACTGTGGGATGGGGTTAAGTTTAGGCTAACAGGGGGTTGTTAGGATTAGAAGCTAGAAGGGAGGTTTAAGGGTAGACTGCAGGGGGCACAAGGATAGGGTTAGGCACTTAGAAGGGGTTTAGGCTGTGGGCTGGGGGAGATAGGCAGTGGGGTACAGGGGTTAAGCACTAATATGGAGGGTTAGGCTGCGGGAAGGTAGGGCTAGGGTAAGAAGGAGGGCAGGGGGAAGGTATATATACTTACCCAACCCTTGTCGGGACTCCCTCCATTGGAATGCTGGCATTGGTATTTTGACTGCTGGTATCCCCACTGCCAGTCATCTGGATGTATCCTTGATCGTCTGATGTAATTATTACACTATTTATAAAAATAAAACCATCTGAAATTATTGTTTATTACTTATTTTAACATCATTTTTTATCATTTTTCTCTGAACACAGGGTTTATATGTAGTACTAATAAGCCTGCTCGAAACAAAAGCTTCGAAAGCTAGTCTGCTAGCTTCTGTGTTTGTGCATGTGTGAGAAAGAGATGTAGTTTCACTCTCTGCCAGCAGATGGCAGTGTTTCGGAGCCTCGAGGACACTAGACATATATATATATATATAGATGATTTCATTTGTTCTAAATGTGTAAAAAGTTGTTTATTAATTGCAAGTCTCTAATATTTTTATACATTTTATATTTATTATATTTTTTATGTAAAGTGTCAGTCTTGTACATTGCGCTCTGTGTCATATACATATTACTAGAATGGTCAGTGCTTTCCACATCAGTTCACAAAAAAAAAAATGTCCCTCGCCCATCTCAGATTTTTACAAAAACTTTTAGTTAAGAGAGGATGTCAAACATCTGACAATGAGTTGATTTAAATATTGATTTTTCAATTTATTAAAAAATGTGCTAATCACACCTGACGTATCTGACGTATGACGGGTGTTCATTAAAGGATCACCCAAAAACTTGGACCACTAAGGTATCTCTTCCACCTGAATTCAAAAATCTAAATGAAATGACTGTATCGGGCTACAAAAATAGAACTTTTACACCTCCCTCATTTGCATCAATTTTAGCAATTCTCTGCTGAAGCCCCTACACCCGCTGATTTGTGGACTGGATCCAACTACCAACTTGCGGCTATCAGTGTTTTGTGCCATCTTGGGCCGACCGCACTAAGGACTGTTGGAGGACTCGCAATTGTACCAAGGGTGGTAACTATCTCTACTTAAAATCATCCATTCCCAGGGGTAATATAGGAACGGACTCTCCGGTTCACCAAACATACTATTGGGGTGCCATTATATTGTTTTATATTGTCTTTTATATGCAATATGCGCATCTTTAAAATGTCATTATTAAAATCTCACTATGGCCCTTATTCTGATCGGTGCGGCCGGATCCGATTATGTGGCCAGGACCGTGCGTTCGAAACCCCGCCTTCCATACGGATCGCCAACTCGGTCCGTACGCGGTAAGAAGCTGGCCGAACGGACTGCACGTGTATTTTTCATGGAATACGCCTCCTCAATCTAAGGGAACCTCCCCCATCATTCGATGGTCGCAGACCATCGAATGCAGGACCGAGTGCTCCACCAGCTCCCGCAACCTCAGACCACACGGACATTTTTCCGTGCAAAAGCAGGGATCTGGGCGGGCAGCTGACATCCGGCGATTTCATATGTCCGCCCCCTACACGTGCGTCACGGCCGCATTACCATGCGTACGCCCAGCGTTTTCATGGGAACGCCCATGAAACGCGGGGCGTATGCATATGGTAATGAGCCCAAATAGCCCTTCACGCCCCTCTCCACCCCCTGTTCGGAGTGTTCACATATCATGCGGGATTTGGCCGTACGCCCCGCTCGCACATGCGCAGAGACGCCTCTGCACATGCGCAGACACAAAACATCGGCGGGCCGAACGCACACGGATATATCCGCACCGACCAGAATAAGGGCCTATAAGATCATCCAATCTTCAGTTGTTTTTCATTTATTCTCAAAACTCTGCGCTGCCACACCTGTTTTTGTTTGTATTCTTTGTAAGTGCTCTTGTGTTTTGTTATTATGCATTTTTTAGTAATGCGTATTCTATACGCCCAGTATTTTTATTTAGCTGCAAAATGAACAACAAAACCTAATTATGTTGGAAAAAGTTTCAGTTCAGAACTTCGGACTAATGTGGCTTCCCAGCCTCCCTTTACAGCCCTGTTGTAAAAGTCACGCTTTCACCTCTGATGTACACGGCATTCACTGACACTTATTCATTGACTTGCTAAGGGCACATGCAGGAAATGAAATGGCAGGAAAAATTATTTTATATTGACAAATTAAGTGATGGCTAACCTCTCCCCTCTGTAAAGTCAGAATAAGCTGAATCTACCGTTTCCCACTATGATCTACGTCATTGTGATGTCCAAGGCCACAGGGAAAGCTGCTTCTGTGTCAGAAACGAGACCCAGAATGATTTTTCCACCGCACGCTTTCAGAGGAAATGGTTCCTGAGGAAACCACAAATCCAGCACTAAAAGTTCAGATGACTGTGTCAGTCAGATGTCATTGAGGTATAATTCCCTTGTAGTGTTCATAATCAAGGCAGACTCAAAGCAGAGACGCAGATTAATGGGGACTAAGAGGTGGGACGCGGTGCAGTCACAAAACGATTGCAGAGCAAAACAGTATTAGCGGTCAGCAGGCGGATTTTGGGGTGCCACACCCCGCATCTAGATACCTAGATATAGCAATAAGGATCCTCAATTCTCAGAGAAGCCTTGACGGAGGGCTTACTCGTGTATTTGCAAATATATATTACCAAGATCTCTGAATTTTATTATTATGTGGTCTTTAAATCTGGTTACTGGGATCATTTGGAATGCTGGGGAAAACCATGTGTTCTTCTTACCTTAAATATAACACTGCACCGTATGCAAGCACTTTATCAATAAAATAAAATAAAATCATATTAATAATTACATATAAACAACAATAGCGCCCCATTAAAATGCGGGTTAATTCAGGAAAAAGCGACCAAGTCTAAGAAACAAGGGGTGGGCATGGATGCAGCTCTATGGGGGCTCAATATGTACAACTCAAGCATAAAAAAAGGGGGGGGGGGGTATACAGCACTCGGGTTAGACTGAATAATAACCAACTACAAATTGTAATAGAAATACAAATACATTTATTGCATAAAACATCAATTAGAAAATTCTCTATGAATAAAAAGAAGAATAAGGGGGAAAAAAAAGTAAGAACTGGGTAAATGATTTAAAAAAAAAAAAACAGTCAATGCATGCATATATGCTCCAGTGAAAAAAATTGTAGATCGCGAGTGCCAAGATGTTAGATATAGGCCCTTATTCTGATCGGTGCGGCCCGATCAGAATATGCGGCCGCGACCGTGCAGGCGAATCCCCGCCTTCCATACGGATCGCCACCTCCGTCCGTACGCGGATATGTGGCGATCCGCATGAAAGTGGACGGGGATACGCCTCCTCCGTCTTGGGAGCAGCCCTGCATTCGATGGTCGCCGAACATCGAATGCAGGGCCGCACGCTCCACTAGGTCCCGCCACCCAAGACCACACGGACACTTGTCCATGTGAAATCATGTATGGGGGCGGGCAGCTGACATCCGGCGATGTCAGATGCCCGCCCCCTACACACGCGTCACGGCTTCATTACCATGCATACGCCCCGCGTTTGCATGGGAACGCCCATGAAACGCGGGGCGTATGCATAGGGTAATGAGGCTAAGTAGCCCCTCACGCCCCTCTACGCCCCCTGTGCGGCGTGTCAAGAATACGTGCGGCGAAATCGCCTGCACATGCGCAGAGTGACCTCTGCACATGCGCAGACGATAACCATCGGCGGGACGACCGCATGCGGAGAAATCCGCACCGATCAGAATAAGGCCCATAGTTACCAACGGTGAGGGTCAAATGTAGAGACCTCGTTGAAGAAAGATTTGATGATAATTCTGGTATAATACCCAGTGTGTGGATCCAGATTACCCCAGGGTGTTTGGGCAGGATGCTCTTGAAAGCCAATGTTTGGAAACACTGCAGTTTGAGGTTGAGATCTATTGGATGCACAAGTATGGAGGAGGCTGGTCCGGAATAAAAGTTCACCGAGGTGTTGCCTGGAGCAAGATAGATGGTGGGGCTCAATGGTGGGGCTCAACGCATTTTGACGTGTTCACACATCTTCATCAGGAGCAGTAGTGTGTAGCTATTCCTCTACTACCTCATCCTGTAATAACTCTTCCCCATTTCATTATATAATTGCTCTTCTTCCTCCACATCAGCCCTTAGTAGCTCTTCTCTCATCACCTTATCCTATAAAAGGTCTTCCCCCACCACCTCATCCTATAGTAGCTCTTTCTCCATCATTCCAACCTGTAGTAGCGCTTCCTCAACCACCTCATCATGTAATAGGTCTTCCTCCACCACTCCATCCTGTAGTAGCTCTTTCTCCTCCAGTCCATCCTGTAGTAGCTCTTTCTCCTCCAGTCCATCCTGTAGTAATGCTTCTCCCACCACCTCATCCTGTAGCAGCTCTTTCTCCTCCATTCCATCCTATAGTAGCGCTTCCTCCACCAGCACATCCTGCAATAGGTCTTCCTCCACCACTCCATCCTGTAGTAGCTCTTTCTCCACTATTTCATCCTGTAGTAGTGCTTCTACCACCACCTCATTCTGTAATAGGTCTTTCCTGACTAACAGTTTCTGTAGTAACTATTTCTACGCCATTCCATCCTGTAGTAGCCCTTTCTCCACCACTTCATCCTGTTAGAGGTTTTCCTCCACCATCTCATCCTCTAGTAGCTGTTATGCACCATTCCATCCTATAGTAGCTCTTCCTTCACCAACTCTTCCTGTAATCGCTAACCCCACCCCTCCTCATCCTACAATAGCTTTCTCCTCCCCCATACACCTCATTTTTTAATAGCTCTTCCTCCAACATCTCATATATGGGTGTTTTTTTCACTCTTGGGAGTAAAAACGAGGCCCACAAATGTCTAATAAAGGCATTGGGGGAAATTTACTAAGATGTGTATTCTACTTCACATGTGATGTTGCTATGGCCAACCAATCAGACCCTGTCTACTATCTTCTATTGGGTGCTAAATAAAAAGTAGATTCTGATTGGTTGCCCATAGCAACATTACACATTTTAGTAAATTTCCTCCATTGTCTGGAATATTGACAATTGTCATTGATAAATATGAGTTTCTTATTGTCCATTTTAGGTAAAAAGAATGCCCATGCACTGTACCAGACAGGGGACTGCATTCTTGTGGCTGGCTACACTGGAATCAGGGCTTGTCGCAGAGATGGACACAAATCCAGTTGCACCTACAATCACATAAGCAGCAGCCATGTAAATGTTACAGCTGGTGGGATTTGTACATTGGGACACATCCATCGGCACACATTGGTTGACATTTAAAGTAACTCTATGGTTGCGCATCCTGGCTATCAGAAGACATATTTAAAATTGCTTACAGGATCACAGTCACTGGCAGGAAGTGGTAGGAGTTGCCACCCCCTGCCCCCATTTCCGCGTACAAACGTTACCTGTCAATCACTTTATGGATAATTTTTCACTGCAGCCGCCGTCACAAGACCATTGCGGAACCTGCACAGTGCAATGTAAAGAATTACTCCATAGCATCCAACATTGTCATTGTGCCACCTCTCTGCCAACATAAAACCATGGTAAATTCTGCTTCTCACATATTAAACTGAAATTGTAAAGCACATTGGAATATGCTGGCACCATATCATTAAATGTAAATAAATATAAGATCTGCAAGGCACAAAAAGGATTTCTTTACAGGTTTTTCTAGAACTGAAAACATGGGTATTTCTAGCTTGCTGGGGTGGAGATTACTGTAGTTAATGTCATACAGGTACTATTGTGGCTGACGATAAAGCTCTCAGTCACAGTCAAGCCTACTATCGGGCAAGAGATCACTAATAACAAGGTCATTATGGTGGCTCCAATTACCATCTCAGAAGGCGAAATAAAAAGTGCATGTGCAGTGAAGCCCTGCAGGGCTGTACTTAGTGGTTCGGTCGGGCACCCCTTGAAAACTGAAGCACTTGGTCCAGCCCTATCACTGTCCACCACAGTCTGCACAGCGTTGGTGTGACGACATGACTTGTGACGGCACTCCACCGCACCACCAACTGTAGGTGCCAGTGCTCAGTCCAGGGAGCATCTAGGAACAGCCCAGCACTGGCCGAGCCAGGCTACCAGGGAGTTGTCACGCGGGTAAGGGCAGCTCCCTTGTAACTGCCCCCCTAAAGTTTTTGCCACCTGGAGCTTGTGCTCCACTATAAGTACAGGGACAAGATATGAGGCCATGTAGGATATATAAACATGAGTCAAATAAAAGAGAATGCAATAGACTGTACATACTGTAAGAGTTTTATTGAATAACTAGTCAAAATGACAGCTCCTGCAATTCACCGCTCCCTGCCACTGCCGCTCCCCTCATCTGCCACAGAGTTGATGCAGCATCTTCTGACGTCTGGAGATCTGTAAAGCACATGCATCGGGCATCTCTACCAAACAGTGAGGGAAACCGGTCCCCGAGTGCTGGAGCAGGTCCACGGTCCCGGACATGTGACGTCATGGTGCGACACACGCTACCACAATGCACCACTGGGAACAGGTGCAATGGGCCAAATTCTTTCCTTCACCCGCTGGGTCAATCCTCCGATCCATCGCAAGCATCAACAGTTGCATTGATAATGTTTTGTCGATGGGGATGTATTTGTTTGAATGTTATGAGTGTAAGAAGTTGGAGAATAAGACTGAGATGAAAATTTGCCACGTTAAAGTGTACAATTTACTCAATAAATCATGAAAAAATATAGGTGTGCACAGAAAAACAGAAATTAAAGTAGGATTAAAATATAAGTTCTGATTCAAATTGAAAATTGTTTGGAAGGGGGTGGGTTGCGAAACAAATCTATAGATGGGGGTGTGGATATTGTGGGCATAATTAGTGTTTGGTACACCTACAGGGGGTCCCCAATTGATAAGAAATTTTCACTACAGTGTCACCATAGGGGGATTCCCAATTGGGGTCCAGGTGGTCTTTTAGGGGCCCCTTTGCAACTTCTTACACTCATAACATTCAACAAATACAGGCAGCGCTCATGCCCATCGACCAAACATTATCTATGAACCAAAAGGGTCTGGGAAACCCTTAAGGCAGAGCAGTGCCTAACATCCAACTGACTAACAGGGTGAGTGCAGTCACAGCCTGGAGGAGTGGAGAGACGGATATGGGAAAAAAAAACAAAAAACTGCACATTTGGTACAGTTTTTATTTGCCGGTACAGACTGTTAAATAAATTGCAAATTTGTCATACAGGGCTTACCTGCTCCCTGCTGGGTACAGTGCTTGGCAGGTGCTGCAGCTTAAATTCTTCCTGTGCTCCTCGGCCGCTCAGTACCACCCTCCAGTGGCCTAAAGCTGCCTAGTGGTGGCGCCGACCCTGATTATGATATGTTTACCCTTTTCCTGACCACTTATCTTATTGAAATGTTTAGCCTATACTATAGACCATCGGTACTGTTAAACATTAATACAGTTATTCCATACAGTAGCCAATGTATAAAAAGACCAATTTTCAGGGCTGTTACCGCTGTCCCAGACTCCCATACTTACTCCAATGCACTGCATAGTAGGAGATTTTGTATTTCATTTGGAAACCCCCCTCTACAAATCCTGCGTTTGCCACTGGCAGGACATGGGAATTCCATGGATATGAGGGAAGAGGGTCCTAATTGTTATAGCTTACATTGTAATGAGTGCTTCTATTTGGAATAGTTCCTCATTATTCCATTTACGTACATAGAACAAAACCATTTTATAGATCATTTAAGCAGTGGAGACAATATTGAAGATGATTTCTATGCTGAAAACTGTGGAGAAAGTGGCAAAATACAATTGCACAAACAAATGGCTTCTCATTATATTTATTACGACTCTCTATTGTTTTCTAGAATCACTATAGCCTGCGGGTCATAAGAAAGTCTTTGAAGCCACGAACATAACTTACATTCCAGACAGGCATGTTCATGGTGGATCAGTGAAATACAACTGCATAATATCCTTGTACTATATTTGTGCAGTGTTCCACATAACATATTCAACTGTGCTATTTACCAACCATTTGGCTGCTAATACAGAATAGCAGTCAAAAAAAGCAATTATTTTATGCACATACAGTATATTCGTATGCACAATAAAAAAAAAATACTTAAAGTAGCTTAAAATGATTTTTACATTATGGCCCTTATTCTGATCGGTGCGGCCGGATCCGAATATGCGGACAGGACCGTGCGTGCGAAACCCCGCCTTCCATACGGATCGCCAACTCCGTCCGTACGCGGTAAGAAGCTGTCCGAACGGACCGCACATGTATTTTTCATGGAATACGCCTCCTCCATCTCAGGGAACCTCCCCCATCATTCGATGGTCGCAGACCATCGAATGCAGGACCGAGTGGTCCACCAGCTCCCGCAACCTCAGACCACACGGACATTTTTCCGTGCAAAAGCAGGGATCTGGGCGGGCAGCTGACATCCGGCGATGTCATATGTCCGCCCCCTACATGTGCGTCACGGCCGCATTACCATACGTATGCCCAGCGTTTGCATGGGAACGCCCATGAAACGCGGGGCGTACGCATATGGTAATGAGCCCAAATAGCCCTTCACGCCCCTCTCCACCCCCTGTTTGGAGTGTTCACATTTCATGCGGGATTTGGCCGTACGCCCCGCTCGCACATGCGCAGAGACGCCTCTGCACATGCGCAGACACAAAACATCGGCGGCACGAACGCATGCGGATATTACCGCACCAACCAGAATAAGGGCCTATGTGACATTTTATATTTCTGTGGTTGTGATCTGGTTGATCATTCCGTTTGCCCCTTTGTTTTGACAAAAAAAAATGTAAATTCCAAAAGTGCCCCACTTTCTCCTTTAATATTTAGGTAGCTCTCCAAAATATAGAATTGTGGTATCAGAATTAGATTCCAGTGAATGGTTTTCACATGAGATTGAAATGTTTTTTTTGCATGTAACTGAACATTTATTTAAGCCCCAAAGACTTCGTTGTGCAAAAAATTGAAATTTCCAAATTCCCCCAATTTCTGTTGTCATATTTAGATTTGTCTCAGTCATCAGCATAATCTCACAGCTGCACAGCGACCAAATTGCATATGCAAATTTATATGTATACATCTGAGAATAAGGCCTCTAACCTCCAAACCATTAAGCCATAGCTTCTCATACTTAGTCCCCAGGACCCCGAAATAGTGCACGTTTTGTGGTTCTCCACAAAGAATCACAATTGAAATAATTAGCTCCGCCTGTGGATCATTTAAAATGTGTCATTGAGTAATCAGTTGAGAACCACTTCTTTAATTGTTACCTAATTACTCACCCCTTCGGGGCACTTATCAAATTCCATAACCAACCACATAACAACCCCCCCCCCCACCATTGAAGTTACTTTACCTACTTTAGCCCCCATTACATTACATCTACATCATTGAGATCCTTAAACTCTTTTCACCATGGAATCTGACTGAACCAATATGTAGCACCTAAATGTATTACATTGCTAATTCCTGATATATTGTAAGTCTCAACAGACCTATAGCGGGATCTTAGTATACTGAAATTTATTTTACTGTTTCGTTTGAATTCTGAAATTGTCACTTTGGTTTTCAAACTAGCACAAAATGAAGGGGAAAATAATTTATCACGGAATTACTTTTTGTCTCAGTAGAGTACACCCAATAAACCTGAACCGGTAATTTAGGTAACCAATTCGCAAACAGTATTTTAAAGTCAGTTGTAAACAGCGTAGGTCCATGGTGAAATATGTAAAAGTGTATCACAAATTAAATTGCTATAAACATATTTTACTTTATTAAATTATATTTTATGAAGGCCCCGGTGACTAACAGATTAGTTTCTTATTTATTATTATTATTTCATAGATTTTTTTGTAGTCTGTTGGACTTTGTGAAGGTCAATTTTTGGAAGCTTCACGCCATGAATCAAGAACCCATGTACAGTAGGTTGAATCACACTTCCTTAAATGTAGGAACACCTGAGTACAACATAAAATAATATTAGTGCATAACTATGCTATGTATTAAACCTCTTACTTTTAATAGACCAACATAATTATTCTGACAGTCAAGCATTACGCATAACTGTAAACTTTTCCTTTGCAACCTTAATACAACATGTCTGGGTGGTTCTTGTCTGCAGGAGATCATAGGAAGTTTTGATGACCATCATCAAAAGTCATCTTTGAAAATCATTTACCTCTAAACCAGTTTCCACCCTTCACATTTCCAAGTGATTATCATCAGGCAGCAGAGTCTATAGAAGTCTATAGAGAACTAGTCTTTGCCGTCTATGTTCGCAGACGCCTGACCTTTTCTGCCCTCAGCAAATTCCTCCCTTTCAAATAACAACAGCCCAATCCGTGAAAGCTATTGGAGAATGTTTCCATCCAATGGATTGCGATGACGGTGTCTTTGGTCTTGGGAAACAATAGCATGTATACCTTGGACATGATGTCAGTTCCCCAAGGATTTACTTTAACAAAACATTGCGGTTTCTGGATTCCATTCATTTTTCCATCTCAATTCACTCTTTTCATTCCGTTGTGCTTAAACGTTGGTAGGGTTAAAAAGCAAAAGAAAATTCATGGTATGACCGAACAAGATAAATGTGTGCAGATTGTTTACAGATAAAGAAGCCAACATAATAAAAATGTGAAAAAATCCCCTTTATAACATAAATATATCTACGGGGCCTAGACGCTTGAGAAATCAAAAGCCGCCTTACAGCTACTATAACTTTCTCATGGTTCTTACCCCCCAGGCTGATTATTTTGGATTCAGTTCTAGGGATGGATACTTCTAACAAATATGCACAAACGTTTCGCTAATGTGTAGGCTGGGGGTCAAACTGTTCAAGAAATTTTAATTTAGCTATTTAGGCAAAAGAATAGTTGGCACTGATGTTCTTTCGAACTGAATAGAGTAATTGGCCATTTACTTGTTTATGACATCACTTTAATTTACAGTTTAAAATGTGTCTGATTCTGTCCTTCACAATACATTAATTAAACGGTATCCAAAACAAAATGTAAATAACCAAAATAGTTTTCAGCTTCATGAATGAGGCATCGGCTGATATATGTGATAGGCACCTTTTTTTATAAGAATTTATAGGCATTACTTGTGTTTATAATAACATGGCTTGTGGGTTAGGGTCAGTTATACTCTTTTCACACCAATATGGTGGGTCTGGACCAGGTTTTGAAACATGGTTCTAATCCAGATCAGACCCAGTTATTTCTTGATTGGAACCCTTTACTCTGCACACGAGTACTTGGTGATTAAGCCATCTTCAAGCACTCGGAATGCAGTTCTTGAATGACCTGGGTTATCCATTCACACTGCCTCTTAACCCAGGTCCTTTCCTGGACCAACTTTTCAAACGATTTAGGTTGGATTCCCAAATAACTAGATTTGAGTTCTGTTTTTGGAACCAAGATGCATCCCAGGTTAATCTGTCAATAACCTGGGCTAAAGTGACAATGTGAACAGGCCGTTACATATGGCTGAGCATTAGGTCAGCTCTGTGCTTTACCTCCAACATAATCATATTCCTACAAACAGAAAACATGTATAATAAACGTGTGACATAAAAATGTTTGTGGTGCCATGATCAAGGTTGTTTACAAGATCTATTAAATACCAACCAGGAAACTGTTGCCTAACAACAGCCATAACCGTGGCAATGCCAGCCATTTTGTTGGCAATGTGTAACAAGTATGGCAACCAGGAAACGGTTGCCTAACAACAGTCATAACAATGACAATGCCAGCCATTTTGTTGGCAATGTGTAAGAAGTATGACAACCAGGAAACGGTGACCTAGTAATGCCATTAACCATGGAAACAGCAGCCATTTTTCTGGCAATGAGTGTTTATGCTGTATATATTGATATATTGATATATATATATTATATCAATTAAGTTCTTAATAAATGAAATATAATCTTTATGATTTCTTTTGCATATGCAGCCATATAAAGTTTTCTGTATCACCCTCAAATATCCCATGTCTTAGTACAGTGGTTCCCAACCTTTTTTCTCTCCCGTACCCCTTGATTAGGCTTTTCATTGATAAGTACCCCCTCCTCTCATTTTGAAATATGGACAGTTCTTAGCGGTATGCAGATCCTTATGCATGTCCTTATATTAAGGAGGAGCGGAGGAGTAGTATACAGCCAGGAATCATGCCCTTCTGTGTCTAGACACTGGTTGTGTATTATCTCCAGGATTCCCGCTAACACTGGTAGGATTAATGCCGCTGCTTCCTCCACCTTTGTCAGTGCTGGGCAGATGAAGGCTGATGTCTGAGGGCAGCATGGGAAGCTCCCAGTGGATTGCTGGTCAGGCATATGACACAACATGGTTTGTCTCCATGGCAATGGGTCTTCTTCAGCCATCAAAAGACCCTTTTCATCGTCCGCCATTACCAATATTATTTTCAAGTACCCCCAACTGGTCTGAAGAGTACCCCCAGGGGTACTAGTACCCCAGGTGGGAACCACTGACTTAGTATGACAAGGTACCGGCCAAAATCTATTCTCTTTGTTTTTGCCTATAATAAACCTGTAGTGATGTTAATGTAATCTTCAATAATCCTTTGTAAATTACTGTATATATAGAAATGTACAATGATTTTTTTGATTACATTTTTTTTGTGTAATTAAAATCATATGTATGTTTTTGATTTTATTTTATATCTATAACAATAAACATAGATGATCACTTTGATCTATGGCACTCCAGATAAAAATAGGCCCATCACCATTCCTATTTTACACATTTATGCAATTTATACTTTGATATCATTAGGGAGAAATTGGGGCTTATACGGTATGTGAACTACATGCCTACATGTCTACATTGGCCTCACATCCTCCACTTTTCCTAATTGGCCCTTTAACATTTTCAGCTCCAGGCCCATAAGGCCCTTAATCCGGCCCAGGTAATAAGACTACTCCATGAGCTTGAAAATTCAGAGATCTCAGTTGCATACAGTATATTTGCAAATATATGGTTAAGCCACCAGATTTCAGCAAGGCTTCTCTGATACAAGTGGTCCCTAATGCCACATCATAATAGCACCCACTCTAGGCCATGTATTTGCTTGTTGTTATTCTACATGATAATGGCACATACAAAAATATATCTAAATTGATAGCCAACCCACCTGGACGCACACCTACATCCTCCAAATGGAATTACAAGAGCCAGCAAGCCCTCCAAATGTTGGTCCCATCTAAGGGGTAATTTTACTAAGATGGGAGTTCTATTACTGATGAGATGTTGCCCATAGCAACCAATCAGATTCTATCTATTATCTTCTAGATGGTACTAAATAATTAAGAAATAGAATCGAATTAGTTGCTATGGGCAACCTCCCATCTGTAATAGAACTCCCATTTTAGTAGATTTACCCCTAAGACATATTGCTGATGCCTCTTGGTTGCTGGGGGGAATCTATTGTAATATTTTTCCTTGTGTGACTGTCCTGGTCATGAAGATTTTTGGATGAACCCTATTGCTATTCAGAATAAAACTTCTTTTTCCTAGTGGGGCATATTTTTTGCAGGTGTGATTCACACAGGTTATTTAGCTGTGTTATTACTACGCTGGTGCTAGTTACCACTACAATGGGGGATACGTACCTTCAGGTTTTCCACTAACAATGGGGAGAACCAGCCTCTATGTTGCGTTTGTTGCAACAAGCTTAGACTATGAATGCCGATATGAGTTTAGATTAGGGCAAGATCATCGTTTAAAAAAATAAAATAAAACTGTAAATGTCTATCATCATCATCATCATCATCTCTCCAAGCTGCTGCCTAATCATCCTATTGGTTAAACAGGCCCTTAACCCTATGCAGTCCAAATTTTTTTGCAATTCAAACAGTTTGGTTCAAATTTTTAAATGAATTGTAATTTTTTTTTAAATTTATTCAAAAATGGTCTACATTGAATGTTGAATGATGTTAATGTTCTTATTTTAAAGTGGCTCACCGGTGGATCTGTTATTAGTGCTAGGGCTGTTGAGCCTGACTAGACATTGGACCTGAAAGGGTTAACATATCCATAACATTCTTAGATAAAAAATATTGTATTCATTAATATAAAATGTTTATATAGAAATATACTGTAACTATAAAATTGCTAACTTTTACTATGAATTTACAATTTTTAAATAAAAACATAACCTCAAAGGGTCAGATTCCTGAAATAATTAGTCGGATTTTGTTGGAACGGCTAAATATCATTAACAAGGGGAAACTTCCCGTTATATTGAAGTTTATATGTTACGTTGCTTTAAATCTATGGTTTCTGGATACAAATTATTATTTTAATGTGTCTTGGGACACCATCATTTTTGACTTTCTGCGTAATGATACCTATACATTCCCAAATGCAAATCTTTAATTACCTTTTCATTTTTTCCCCACATATTAAAAAAGAGTAAATTAACCACAAAGGTGGCATTGAAACTCATGACAAATGATATATTTATTCTCTTGCTTGTTACATACCATATTTTCTTTGCGGTAATAAAGTCCTTATAATGATTAGAAGCAGGAAAGCCTTCTGTATCCTTCCACCATTAAACTGTAGGTGATTCATTACCACTCTCTAAAAAGCTCTGTGTCAGGTAATGTTTAAATGTTCTGGCTCTTTTACAAATGTTTATAGGTTTATATGTGTGTTGTAATAAAAAAGAGTCCAACTGAAGCAAAGGCCATTGTTTGGACAGTACTTTGTTAATGATTCCCTGAGGCTTGATTCAGAGGAGGACGTACGTTAGTTGAGCGATTTGTAACAATAGTGCAAGTTCTACCCAGAGTCGTGATTGTGTCCGTACAGAATGACATTGTGCAAGGAGAAATTAATAACAAAATGAATTGGGCTGCGGTAGGGAGGAACCTTAGGAGTAGATTTATTAAGCTTGGTGAAGTGACAAAGTGTCTGGTTTTTATCACCGTCCAATCAGCTCCTACCTGTCATTTTTCAAACCAAGCCTGTAACTTCACATGTAGGAGCTGATTGGCCGGTGATAAAAACCAGACACTTTACCACTTCACCGAGCTTGATGAATCTACCCCTTAGTGTGCAAAGAAAGATCGTCTTGTGGGCGTGTTATGGGAATGTCGCAGGTGGGCCGGTGAAAGTCGCTTTGGTGGCTATAGATGGAGAAACTGCAGCTCCCATTGGGCTGTTGTAAGCTTCACTGGTGAGACGGACAATGGTTTCAAGTGTGCATATATAGTAAGAACTCGGAAGAACCACTTCCATCAGGTTTAAGACAAATTGACAGGTGCTGCTGATTACCTGACTGTTGTCCTCAGCAGGCAGCAATATTCAGACCTAAATCCCAGGTTACCAGGTGGTAAGGTGAGTATTGCCTTTGAATTGTGGCCCTGTGAACGCACATCAACCCGGGATTTAGCTCAGTGTGAAAGGGTCTTGAAAGAATATCCCGATTTCTACCCAGGTCCTGACCCGACCCGACCCGGGATGCGGTCAGTGTGAATGGTCCTGTACATGAGATTGGGTACACGGGACTTTAAAAGAGCTGCCTATTGGAGCTTTCTTGGGCTCACAAATGCTTATGTATTTGCAGGAATTTCCCGGGATCATTGTGAATGGGGCTGTCCCGGGTCGATCCCAGGTCTAGTGCAGTGTGAAAGGGTACATTCCCGGGTAGAGTCCCTTTAAGCATCCGGGAACACATTCCCGGGTATGACCCGGCTCTGCGAGTCTGAAAGGGGTATAAGACTTGCAATGTGATAAAATGGAGAGTGATATATGTTCTTTTGTGTATTTCCTTCTGAAATTGTTCGATATCTTTTATTCGTATTTGCATCGCCTAAATCAATATGCCCATGTCCTTTACTTTGGTTTGTAATTATTAAAGCTAATAAAAATTACTGAATTATATTAAATATCAATCTGGCTGGAAATCTATGGAGCTGTGCCTGGTTAAAAACTGCTTGTTTTTTTTTCTTAGTGAGTTAGGAGTATCCTATGGATAGTTAGTGCCAGACAAGGAGTTTATTTTGTGATTTGTTTCCTGTTTTTGCACAGTAAAACTGTCATAGGACAGATGCACCAAAGCCATTGATTTTTATGATCTCAGAGCTGCCGCAAACTGACAAATAACCTTTGAGATGGTACCTGTACCCCTGCCATTGATACAACCTGGTGGAGAATGTGAAGGAGCCTGATCTGCACATAGGTGAAGGCATCAGCAAGTTTGAAAACCCTGCAAGAAGCAGGTCTGGGTCTATCTAAGCCCCTCGACTAATTAGCAGGATTCTCGTCATTCTGGTGACCCCATAACGGGTGATTGCATTGGTGGTCTCCTTCAGGAGTGGCAACCCCAGTATACCATAGCAGAGAGGTAGGTGGCACTCATGAGACTTAAGCAAAAAGGGCAAGTGCAATTATTGTAACGTTTCCGGGACCGTATCCGCTCCCTGAAGACATGTCTTGAGGAAGGGGATATGGTCCCCGAAACTCACACAATATATAGATCTATATAAATAAATGCACTTCGTTTTCTACAGTCTATCAGTTTGCATCCACAGTGTATAGCCTCCATTGTTTTGTAGTCACTGATGAGACATTGACAATATACTTTGCTGAATGGGAGTGCCCTCACAATATTAGACATTGTTGAGATTGATTGTTTTATCACTCCTTTTATCTCTCTCACTTTTTTCACTCACAACTCTCTCTGAGTGCAGAATTATACTGTCTGCAAAAGTGCCGTTATTGCACGTTGGATGCCCATTGCTTGCTTTCCAAGACTAACCATCTCCAAGGTATTTGGTGAGAGTGCCGATCACTGGACTATAATTACCCACACCATAATCCCACCACAGAAATGATCCATGACCAAGTGCTTCCAACTACTCTGTCTTCTCTGTGTCTCCTTTAACTTTATCTGAGAAAATGCCATCAAAATCTCTCCCACAATGTAGAATGTCTTCTGTAATAGTCTTATGCCTGAGATGAAATCCCAAAGTCGTTTGTTATTTAACATTTCTGCTGAAATGCTCCAGATGCTACTAAACAAATCTTCTCCAGCCTCCATTCCTAAAAATCCTTACGGTTACATTTTTGCTTTTCGCTGCAGAACAACCACTCTGTCACCCATAACTGCCCAAGACCTTGCTTCCGGAAAAGATTGATATTATTAATTATGAAGCAGTTCAATTACTTTCCTACATCCATCTTCTCTTCTTTCAATTTCACAAATGAAGCCAACAGAGAAGATTTATCAAGCTGCAAATTTGGCAATGTGTTCTTTTTTTTTTGGGGTGATTTTTAATATGTGGACTCAGTAATGGTCAAACCACAAGAAAATCACTGACATTTTAAAAACCACCGTATTACAAATTACCATTCTGATTATGTAATATATTTACATTATTTAAGAGAACTGAACACGAGATTCTAGAAGCTGAGTTTTTAAAAATGTTCGCCAGGAAGACTCGCCATAGAAAGAGAGGTGGTTGTGATAAAATCATCATCAAACCACTTGTATGACAGTGCTATGGCTTCTGAGTTGCACCAATCAATATGCAATGTTCATTGAGTGATGACTTAAGTGCTGTTGTGGTTGGGCACAGATGGTATCAGAAATGCAGCAGAAAAGTGATTAGCATCCCTGAGTGGTGACGGGAAGGTGGCTAAATATGCATGGTGAAGACAGGGGAAGGACAGAGAAGCTGGGAAAGACAGAAGAAAGACAGGGAAGGGCAGAGAAAATGGTGCAGTAAGAGGAAGGGCAGATAAGATGGGGCAGGAAAGAGAAGGGCAGATGGTGCAGATAGTGAAAGGACAAAGGAGATGGTGCAGAGCTGGGAAGGGCAGAGAAGCTGGGGCAGACAGAGAAATAGCAGGGAAGATTGTGTAGAGATGAGAAGGGCAGATGGTACAGAGTTGGAAAGGGCAGATGGTGCAGATAGGGGAAGTGCAAATACGATGGTGCAGAGATGGGAAGGGCAGAGAAGCTGGCGAAAACAAGAAGGGCAGGGAAGATGTGGCAGAAGTGGGAAGGGCAGAGCAAAGGGGGCAGAAATGAAAAGGAAAGATGGTGCAGATAGGGGAAGGACTAAGAAGGTGATGCAGAGCTCTGAAGGGCAGAGAAGCTAGGGGAAGACAGAGGAAGGGCAGGGAAGATGGTGTAGAGGTGAGAAGGGCAGATGGTACAGAGATAGAAAAAGCAGATGGTGCAGATAGGGGAAGAGCAAATAAGATGCTGCAGAGATGGGAAGGGCAGAGAAGGTGGCGCAAACAAGAAGGGCAGGGAAGATGTTGCAATAGTGGGAAGGGCAGAGCAGAGGGGGCAGAAAGGAGAAGGAAAGATGGACCAGATAGGGGAAGGACAAAGAAAGTGATGCAGAGCTGGGAAGGGCAGAGAAGCTAGGGAAGACAGAGGAAGGGCAGGGAAGATGATGTAGAGGGGCTTATGGTGCAGTGTTAGAAAGGGCAATTTGTGCAGATAGGGGCAGTGCAAAAAAGATGATGCAGAGATGGGAAGGGATGAGAAGCTGGGGAAAACAGATGAATAAGTTGCAGAGGTGGGAATGGCAGAGGGGATAGTGCAGAGATAAGAAGGGCAGAGAAGATGACGCAGAGATGGGAAAAGCAGAGATAATGGTACAGAGATAGGAAGGGTAGAAATGTGAAGGGCAGATGGTGCAGATAGGGCTGAACTAGAGTCTTTCCTAGGATTGCCCCATCCCCCAGAGTCTCTACTGGGACCGCCCCAACCCACAGAGTCTCTCCTGGGATCGCCCCAACCCTCAGTCTCTCCTGGGGTGCCCAAAGCCCCAGAGTCTCTCCTGGGATCACCCTATGCCCCAGAGTCTCTCCTGGGATCACCCCATGCCCCAGAGTCTCTCCTGGGATCACCCCATGCCCCAGAGTCTCTCCTGGGATCACCCCATGCCCCAGAGTCTCTCCTGGGACCACCCCATGCCCCAGAGTCTCTCCTGGGATCACCCCATGCCCCAGAGTCTCTCCTGGGATCGCATCATCCTTCAAAGTCCCCAGCAGGCATGTCAGATTCATTGCGAGTGCACAAAATTACCGTAAGATTCTTGGTGACAGCTGCTACATACGCATTCGTTTTCCCCGATTGTATCAAAGACTGAACATTTATTGGCATCAAAAGGGAATATACATTTTCCTTTAATTCAGGCCACTGATAGAAACACTACTAATTATGTATTCTTTAATCTTGCGTATTACAAGCTACCATAACTGCATCCTTGATATTAACGTTGCTAATAATTTCTTTTTATTGCATTTTACTCACTGAAATATCAGCACTTGGCATTTACTGCCGTCTAGTGGAGAACACTTGAACTTGCTCTTTGTAACCTTTATAGTTCGAGACTTATCATTAATGACCTAATACAGATGCTACAAATCTAATCATATCAAACTGCCTATAACACTTCTGCTGGGGATAACACAGATGCCATGAGATTAGATAGTTATCACTCACTCAAGTCTCTTTATGCTCAATTCAAACATTTCTGGAGAACTTTCAGTCAAGTCTATCGCCTCCCTCCCACCCGGCAATTGCCAGACAATCCGACCCAGTGCCAATCCAGTGAGTCAGACTGCTCCAGCTCCCAGCCAACTACTCAACCTAAACATAAAGAGCCAAAACTCCCAGGGCAGAAAAAAGGAAACCAATATTTATAGCAACAGTCTTGGGCCAACTGCTTTGATAAAATATACTTGGTCTCAGAGTCTATAGACACAATATCGAAACAAATACAATAATTTTGTTATTTGGCAAAACCGGTGCCAATAGGATAGTTTTTCTTCTTAATATAAATCTATTTAGATATAATATTGTACGGTATATGTATTACCACAATAAAAGTGATGTCATTTTTGTACTTTTACATATTTAGGCAGACATTGATACAGGGTGGAAATTTGTATACGGCACTGGCCTTACCCCCTCTGCTTCTCAGTCCTTGGTCCATGAGACCTTTAATCAAGCTCTGGCAGGTGTCCTGGGAGGTGTGGTACAGGGGTCCAACAGTCGGGATCCCGACAGTCATTAGCCCGACTGCCCGGAATCAGACAGCATGGTGAGTGCAACAAAGCCCCTTGCGGGCCTCGCTGTGCTCGCCACGCTGCGGGCACGGTGGCTCGCTACACGAGCCACCTATTCTATTCTCCCTCTATGGGGGTCGTGGACCCCCACAAGGGAATATAGCAGGTGGCCGTCGTGAACCCAGCTGTTGGTGTTTTGACAGTCTGGATCCCGACGTCGGGGAGAGGGGGAGAGGGGCAGGTGGATAGTGGTTTACTATTTACCCGGGGCCTTAACTGAGGAGGGTGCTTGGTGGGTTCTAGGACAGCCACTGCCCCCTTTTATTTGGGAGCATAAGCAGGGTCTCTTGCTCTCATGGGCTATCAGTATATACTGTCTTAATGGTAAACCAATATGCTATGGTATCTGTTTGACAGTGGTATTGCCATGGTCAAGTATATTTGTTGGGATGCCTCTACAGTCAATCTAGCATCATGGCTGTCAGGCTAGCCCGAGAGCCATTGTCTCTTTCTCAGAATGGGCCCAACTGCTTGTAAAGTCGGGCCTGTTCTGCCAAGATCCCTGTTCAATGCTGTCGGGAATAGCGGCGGGGTATTGAATACCGCCCTAAGTGTCAGTCAGTATGGTTGACTGACTTTTACAGACATTTCCGGCAAGTTAAGAATAGTTAGAATCGAATTGCACATGTGCAGCCAACCAAACCATCTGTGCTTGGATCTCTGCATACTGTGAAATGTGTACTTGCCTACTACATTAGCAGTCAGTGCTAGGTGATTGCTCTGTGTAACTATCTACATCTATGCACACTGAGCAAATTTTGTGATTCCACTTAATGACTTCTGGCTTTTTTTGTTGACTGTCCCCTTGTCTGATCCTTGTCTGAACTGTCTACTGACCCAGCTCAGCTACTGTACTTGGCTTTATCATTGGTCTGCTATTACCTTCCTCACTGCCTACTGTACCTGTGACCAGATTATGCTTTGCCTAATTCTTGTCTATCATTATCTGCCTCTCACTGTGCAGTGGACTTCTTAACATTTTTTACAACTACGCTATCCTATCCTAGTCTGCCTGGCTGTGACAGCTACTGTACATAACCTATGCCCATTAACCTGGATTGCTCATCTCCTGTTACCATATTCAAGTGTGTAACTGTGCCATTGGAGTTCAGTAAATATCTCGGGGGTAGATTTTCTAAAGCTTCTGGAAAAATAAAACTGGTTGTGTTTGTTGGAAAGCGGTGAGCTCCATTTAATCCCCACAGTGCATACAGTACATGGTGGGCTCTATGACCCAGGGAGGGCTGTCCCCCAATCTGATATATTGGACAAGTGCTGCAGCGATCTTATAGATCATTCTTAAGTACAGAGAGACTATAGTTGTGTCACTAAATAATTTTTATTAATAATATTAACTATTTCTTATAGTGTGCAGCATATTCAGTTGCACTTTACAACTTTAGTACTGGAGAGACCCCAGATATTACTTGCATGAAGCTAATCCGGCAATCCTGCACAGTATCTGCAGCTGGAGAGCTGTATAGAACCTCACTGCCTTGTTGCTTCAATGCAAGAGATACAGTGTGTATACAACAGTGAGTACAGCCGTGCCTGTTATAATTCAATAAAGCAACACCAGTGGTTAAATATCTGGGCTGTTCATAGTTTGAGTCATGCACAGGTGTGTGCCTATTTCACTTCCAAAATAACAACACCTGCGCAGACATAATTCACAACAGTGTTATCCATAGCAACCATTAATATTCTGCCAATCATTTTCTACGATGCAATCAGGGGTTAAAGGGAGGGGGGGGGGGGTGGAACTGAGTTCCACCACCTCTAATGGTGAGAAGGAACTAGTTTAGCTCTGCCTTGGTCCTGGCACAGTAATTCTAGCAGAAAAGCATTAGAGTTTGCATGGGGGTACCAAAAACCCTGCCACTGGCCCTGACTCTGCCTAGTGGGGGGAGAGAAGGGGGGGGGGGGTAATTAGGTGGCAGGTGTATACAATATAGAAGTGATACCTAGAATTTGGTTGCTAATGGCAAAACCATCTTTTTACATTTTTATTTTTTAGCAAATCTTCACCTATAGCACTATAGTCATGTGTGACAGGTATAATGAGTGGCCTAGAACTAACCAGCATTGGACTTATACTGCCTAGGCAATGGGTTTTACTTTATTTTACTATTTACTCTTTTTGACAGGTTAATTAGTACAGACAGCATTGGATTAAGAGAGTCTGCAATGTGAGACATTAGTCTGGATACCCACCAGACAGATATGTTTGTGTAGATACCCGGCAACATACTGTACCCATGATTTTTCTTCCCTTTGCTTGAGTTCAGAGGCGTAACTCTTTGAGGCAATGGAGTCATCTGCCACCGGGCTCCTGCACCCAAGGGGGCACCTCTCCTTCCCTGCAAGTTTGAATTAGTAACATACATACACACATATATTTATATAAGGTGCTTTGTGTGTGTGTGTGTGTGTGTGGGGCGCCAATATTTATCTTGCCACCGGGCCACTGGGATGAACTTATGACACTGCTTGAGTTGGCGATAAATCACCTAGTATGTACCCAGCTTTATAACATTTGGAATTATGCTATTTCACCTGTAGTAAACCACACATCAAATTTGAAAAACTGCAGTTGAATGAAACCACACTTTAGCAAATCCCTCCATGAATATTTTGTGTGATGCAGCAATACAGCAGTCAGCTTCCACCACCGTCTAATTAGCTAGTCACTGACTCAGTCGTTGATATTTGTCAGCAAGGATTGGGCAGAGAACATAAATCAGTAAATAACTAGTTATAAGCTCGGCTGCCAGTCCGCTGTGTACCGAACTTCCCCACTGTGTGCAAACTATGTTTTGTTTTCAAAAATATAAGAGAATGATCAACAGCTGTTTTATAATCTCTTTATACCTCAAACTGGGAATGATGAGAGGTTGAGTTTTGTCTCCAAGTCTTTGTGGTAATTTGGGGACTGGCGGAATCCTGCACTTAAACCGTCCTGCCACTAATTATACGGCTGGCATAAAATGAGGACCTTTCTCTCCAAGTCACTGAGGCCATGTTGGGATCTCCCTCTCTGGCAGAGCTGTTTACACTGTAGGTGGGAGTCTAGCAGTTCAAATATTTAGAGCTATGTTTCTGCTGTTTGGAACGTTATGGTGATTTATGCTAAGGAAATTGTGTTTGTTTATAAAAGCATGCATGCCTGAGGAATTCCCCTGCTGAACATGCATTAGAGGTTGATTGGCTCTTTTTTATTTATTTTATTTATTATTTATTAACAGTTTCTTATATAGCGCAGCATATTCCGTTGCGCTTTACAAAAGGAGACAGTGATACAACGAACAGGGTATTTACAGACAGTCAAAGGTAGGAGGGCCCTGCTCGCAAGCTTACAATCTATAGGGAAATAGGTATTGATACATAAGGATAGATACTGTATTCTTTATTGCGATTCCACCAGAATGCAAGGTTCCATGTCTGGTTCTGGAATTTGATAAGCTTGCCTGAAGAGATGAGTTTTCAGGGAACGCTTATAGGTTTGGAGACTGGAGGAGAGTCTTATTGTGCTTGGGAGGGCATTCCACAGAGTGGGTGCAGCCCGAAGAAAGTCCTGCAATCGGGAATGGGAGCGAGTAATGAGTGTGGATGAGACACGCAACCAGAGCTTTGCATCTAGCAGGCTATTTGTGAATTGACATTCTGGGGGTGATTCGCATGCTCGTGAGGGGATTCGGGGGGGAGCGGTGGGGTGTTCAGAGGGGCGATGGGCAGCGTTTACCTGCTCATTAGGCTGCTAATATACGCAGCGTAGAGAACAGGTCTGAATCAGATCTGATCTATTTATCTCAGGAGTGGATTACCTAAACTTGGGGCCCAAGAAGACGAGACCATGCTTGGTTCTGCAGACATATTCACTTCACATCTGTTTGCTCTGCAACTTGAAGACATACAGCACAAAGCTAAGACTGGGAAGGCAACTGGTTAGCTCCACTTGCTGTCATTACCAATGTGAGGTCTAAGTATGTTTTATTGGTACTTGCGGAGTGAGATTGAGGTCTGATGACTTTGCCAAGGAGAATAATATTTTTGTCCCGTGTATCTGTAGGCATGGGTAACGACTTTCGGTTAAAGCGTTGGGATTATTATATGTTAAGGAAAACCGGTGCTACAGTCACAATGAAATAATTAGTTTAATGTGTGGTGTATGTCACAACAGATCTGTGGTCACTTGTCACTCAACAATTACAGTAAAGATGTATTGCAGCAGTGTAGGGCCATCCGCCCAATCCCCCGCCCTGGTTACATCGCATGGGGCCCTTTCACATTTTATGGGATTGTTGTATTTTTATGTTTGGCTATTTTAGAATGCAAATTCTGGCGAGCAGGGCCCTCTCTCCTCATGTGCTTTTCTTAGAATAAATTGCTTTGTCTGTAACTCGTTATTTTCTTGTTTTTTGATCATTTATGTATTGTTAGGAACTGCGGAACCCTTGTGACACCATATAAATAAACAATAATAATAATAATATTAAATCTATAAATACTTCTTTAGGGCCTGACCAATAGATCAATAAATCATCAATAAAACAAGTAAATACATGTCAGGCAATTACAGGATCTTCAAAAATACTCCTCCATTATCTTCTGGTCAAAAAAAATCTATGAGGGATATGTATCAAAGCTTGGGGAGGAAGATGCAGTATCAGTCAATCAGCTTCTGTCAGTCCAAACATAGCCTGTGAAATGAAAGCAACTGATTGGTTGGTACTTTTTCAACTTGACAGCTCTCCAAGCTTTGATAAATGGTATACGGTCGTTGGGTTGACACTATTAAGATTGAAATACATTAGGTCGACCATTGAAGGTCAACAGGCCTTCGGTTGACACATAAAAAAGCCGACATGGCTAAGGTCGACAGGGTCAAAATGTTGACACAATCATTATGTCGGCAATGTGAAGGTCGACAGTCAAAATGTCGAAATTAGTTTTTCACATTTTTTTTGTGTGCCCGAAGCACGGTGAGTGCAGCAAGCCATGCGAGGGGACATGGTGCACTTTTTCGGTGTCCATGTCGACGGTGTTGACATTCAGGTAAAAAAGTGAAAAAACTATGACGACCTTTTTATTGTCGAACTTCCCATTGTCGACCTAATGCTTGTAGACTTTTTGCATGTCGACCTTCAGTAGTTGACCCAATATATGTCGACCTTAATTTGGTAGACGCAGTGACCCATACCCTGATAAACCTCCCCCACACATTTAGTTGCACATAGCTGTAACAATATAACAAGTTTTTGATGCATATTTCCCACAAAAATGTGAATATTTCTGGCTACCAGTGATTCAACTGTCTTTCTTGTCCCCGCCGTGTCCCCTTGGCAATGTTATGGTCATACTATTATTGTCCTTGGGCATATGGAACTAGGCTAGACAATCTGTCAGTGTTCCAGAGCCACTGTCCTTCTCCACACATACTTGCCTGATGTCTGTACATTACTGTATTCTTCAGTGATTTGGTCAGTAATCGGAAGTGGAATCAGAAGCAGACAGCAGCAGAGTGACAGCGTGATATAGATAGCGTAACCTGATGAAGCAGATGTCCCCTCGCTGTGGCTGATGGTGACAGGATTACTTTTACTTCGCCGGCTGAGGAAAGCCAGCACAATCATTGTTCCCCGACCAACCACAAACCAGTCAGCGGGTGTTTGTGTTGGTCTATTAGTAAGATGTCGGACCACAGACTCATGTCTGCTGGCTTACGTTCATATTGCCAAGTTGTTGTTGTTGTTTTTTTTTTTTTTTGGTGAATATATGTTTTATTTTGCTCTGTGTTTATTTGACTACGTCTTCCCGTCTGCTTGTTCATTCAGTACAGACAGAGGTTCTGGCTGTTTTCTATAATTTTATGTTAAAACTAGAAATAGGAACAAATCAGTAAAATGATTTTGGAAATTAATACAGTAAGCATCTAAAGCAGGCATGTCCAAATGATGGCCATTCAGCTGTTGTGAAACTACATGTCCCATCATGCCTTGCCACAGTTTTTCTATTAGGGAATGCTTAAACTATGGCAAGGCATGCTGGGATGTGTAGTTTCACAACAGCTGGAGGGCCATAGTTTGGAAATGCCTGATCTAAAGGCTTATCTAGAGAGTGAAAGGTCCTATAAATCTTTTATCAACTTGATTTTAGGCATGTCGGCACCTTTTTGTCGGAGTACAGGTAACATCTCTATAATGTCATACCAGGTGCTTGTACAGCGTGCTACCTAGTTATCGTGGAATGTAGTATGGGGCCGATTCAGGCCCCGTCCCAGATGTTTGGGGCTTACACATGAGAGTTTATACGCATGTGCAAACCTCGGAAACGAAACGGCTTCAGTGGTGCTGGAGCAGAGGAACGTCCAGTGTTTTATGGGTGTCCCCATAAAAAATGTTGGGCGTTTCCCTGGGAGCGCAGGCTTAGCATTGCCCGAACGGGACGGCCAATTGAGATCAAATGACATCAGCGCCGGTCCCGTATTTCGCAGTTTTGGCCGACTTTTTTTAGTCATGTGAGGGGATGTGTTATTGTACACAACCCTTCACATGCTAGTGATGGGATTCGGCGGTGGGGGGGGGGGGGCGGTTGTTCGGTTCGGCATCGCTTATCTGTTCACTAGGTTGTGAGTATATGCAGCCTAGCGAACAGGTCCGAATCAGGCCGTATAGCCCTAGCTTTTATATCCCCTGGATATATATTCTGCTATCCCCCATAAAACAAACATCTGTAGGTCTGTACGGAGGCGGCTTAATTGCTGAATTTATCAGACTCCAGGTGCCATTATCCCCGGTAGCTAACAACTTCCTCCACGGGATTGTCGCTCCTCTTCCCAATAAAAACTCCATTCCAAAATGACTGCCTCCTCCTCTTCATCTTTAATTACTGCCGTAAGGCTGCAGCCATTTTGGGAGGGACATTTTCAATGGGGGCTGGCATGATGGGACTGCAGAAAAGTATCTGAAGGTCCAGGCAACGGAGTCACAATAGACCCACAGACCCCCAGCAGCCACAGCTACCCTTTTTCGCCAATGAACTAAATTATATTAGTAACAGATTTAAAAACCACATGGTAGTAGAATTCAGAGATCCTGTTACATATATATATATATATATATATATATATATATATATATATATATATATATATATATATATATATATATATATATATATATATATATATATATATATGCAAAAACATGGGTAAGCCCCAAGCCATACGTCAAGGCATGTCAGGACCAGCACCTCCTCCTAATGCTGGCTCCATTATGCCTCTCCCAACAGAAATGCAAAATGGCAGACGCTCAATCAGTTCACTGATATTACTCAGGTGCATGATATCACATTCTAGCTAACACTTCTTTCTTGCAAATAATCTCACCACTAACCCTATTCCTTTATTATTTTAATTACATTCATCACTTTTGTATTACTCTTTGTACATACTGTAGCTCTGACTTCTTAACATGGATGTGGATTATTATGCTATATACACACGGTTAGATATAACATTTGTTTTTGACTATATAGTCAAAATCGAATGGAAATTGAATCTAATGCACACTGAATGCTTTTAGCAGCATCCAATGCAGATTCGATCCCTATGTGTTTTCACGTTTAGAGGACACCGAAAATAATAATAGGTACTTGTGTACTAGCACGGCGCCCATCGCATCGCAGACCATATCGCATGCGATGGTATGCGATGCACCGCGATATCGGCCGATGTTATACAATGGCATACAATTTTAAAATTGTATGCCATTGTATATGGCATACAATGCCATACAATGCGATGCGATTATAAATTGTATAAGCACCCTAATGGGTGGTTACAATGGTTAAATGCACCCCCACGCCACCCCCAAGTATAAACGTGAACCGGAAGTGTGGCGAGCGCAGCGAGCCCGCGTGGGGCGGCGGTACGCGTCCTACGACCTTTTCATACCCCCACTATCCACGTCGGCGCTGAGTTGAGAATAGAAACTGTGGCGAGCGCAGCGAGCCAACGAGCCCGAAGCGTGGCGAGCGCAGCGAGCCCCGCGAGGGGACCCGGATACCTTCACAGGTATACGCATCCCCTCGCGGGCTTCACAGGTATCCGCGTCCGCTCGCCACGCTTCGGGCTCGGTGGCTCGCTGCGCTCACCACACTTTCTATTCTCAACTCCACGCCGACGTGGATAGTGGGGGTATGAAAAGGTCGTAGGACGCGTACCCCCGCCCCTCGCGGGCTCGCCGCACTTCGGGTTCATGTTTATACTTGGGGGGTGGCGTGGGGGTGCATTTAAGCATTGTAAGCACCCGTTAGGGTGCTTAAAAGCACCCATTAGGGTGCTTATACAATTTAATATCGAATATGAGTTAAAATCGCGTCGCATCGCATCGCATGCCATCGGGTGTATGGCATGCGATGCGATTCGATTACAAAATCTGGCGACTAATTATCGGGGCGCCGTGCTAGTACACAAGTACCGAATAATAGTCTTGTCAGGCAAGACTACATAGTAGAAATCGAATTGAATTCCTCATCTAATTCCATATTTGTATTCACCTTTAGATAGACATACGCTTTGGAAAGTGTGCACGGAGGACCGAATGCACATGAATTTCCCCCTTCTTACCAAATCTCTCACTTTCTGAATCTCTCATCCTATTGAATTTCACCCAGCATGTTAGCAAACCCTGATCACCTGATTAGTTTCCAACAAGTTGGATTTTCCCAAATCCCAAATAGCTCATTGAAATAAATAACTACATATTGGGAAAACAATAACTACTCATTGGGAAAACAATAACTACTCCAGAGGTTCCCAATCTTTTTTTAATCAAGGCACCCCTAGAGTATCAGAATTTTTTCACGGCACCCCTAGGCCAATTTTTTTTTTTTATTAGATTGGGTTGATATGCGATTCTTAGGGTCAGTTACGTGGTAAATGGCAGGATTTGCTTCTGTTTGTACACATTTTATGATTGGCAGCCACCAGCACTGTTTTTTCTCATAAATAATTAACCATTAATCATTTTAGTTGGTCTTGGACCACCAACTCAGGGCACCCCTGCAATTGTCCTGAGGCACCCCAGGGAGCCACGGCACACAGTTTGGGAACCACTGAACTACTCATTGGGAAAACAATAACATGTTGTTTCCTTCATTTTGCTAAATTGAAGAAAAAAATTTAATAAAAAGGTGAAACCTCAAAGTAGATATAAAAGTTTCAGTATGTGCCAAATAAATAAAACAAAAGACCACATAAATCAAAACAAAAAGACCTGATAAAACAAAGCAAAATATGTTTTTGACTGTTTATGCGGAAGAAGTTATCCGCATATTTTGGGGTTTAATATAATAAAGTAATAGAAAAAGTTATATCAATATAATAATAAACATGTGCCAATAACAACATATATTACACAGAAGTATAAATACCTGCATAAATAATATAGTGGTATATTTTTAGAGGCATTTCCCACTGTGAGATATAGATAACAGTATATTTTACAGATTTTCATACACTTACAAATGCTAACACTTAGTAAGTAACAAGACATTGGTTCCCCCGGCACACTGAATAGTATTAGTAACCAATCTTGAACACTACGTGATAATAGAATTCAGAGATATTGGTTACATATACCTGCGCAGGTGTATGCTATGCCCCCAAGCCCCGTCAAGGCTTATCTGTATATTGGGGGTCCCAGAAAGGAGCCTCCATTAGGAGGAGATGCAGGTCCTGATATGCCACATGGAGTAGTCTGGGGTTGCTCCAAGGTAGGTAGCTCTTAGTTCAGATACATCAAGTAAGGAGCCATTATCATGTGGCTCTTTGCTGGTTAATCGTAGACCCAATTTAGGGTAACGTTGGTGTGGGGTGCGGTGCCCCTGGACTAGTTGGCCTGGGTGGCTTTAGTGCGGCACGCCCTTACATTCTATTAACACTCACTACACTATCTCTCTACTATTTTAATTACATTCATGTTTTTAATTTTATCTCTCACTTTATATATAGCTTCGGCTTCCTATCACTAATGTTTATTAACACTATAGCATCTCACTGGCGTGCCGCACTGGGCTTTCTAGCTTATGACCAGTGATGTAGTTAGGTGCCACAGTGCCCGGAGTACGGCTATGTTTCGCCCCCCCCTCCGCATCTGTCACATGGCCCCTTCATAGCGTGAACTAGCCCACCGTATGCTGCACTACATAACTACTCTACATCACTACACTAAGGAGGTTATTCTGATCGGAGCGGCCAAACGTGCGTACGTTCGCCATTACCGCACGCTAGCCGTACGCGGCCGTTAGGGTTAAGTCCACCCACAAATCAGCCGCTTACGTACGGGCAGAAATACCGTAGAAGGGGAGTGGCGTACAAATGAGCGTACGGCAACGTACGCGGACGGGCCAGCCCTTGCACTCCGACAACAGGCGTACAACTGAGCGTACGGCGCCGTGTACGGCCGTCTTTCCTCCGTCTCCCCACCGACTTCTTGCGGAGATCTGAGCGTACGCCAGTTTGCACGGACGGGTCCCTATTGTTTTCAATGGAAAACTCAGCTTATGTCACCGCTCGTGAGAGTGAGCGTACGTCCGTGCACGCTGGCATACCCTTCACATATATGGACCTGCAAATCTTGCCTCTCAACTACTAATCTGACAATTGATTAATTAATCTATTTGTTATTCACTTATTGTTTTCTATTAACTCAATTGTCTACCTTAATAAAGACCTAATAAAACTACATTTGAACCCTCATTACATGTATATTTGTTATGTTCTAATGTGGCATTTTAATCACTATCTATGTGTCCCCATATTGCTGTTACTTTTAAATCAAGTTATGTTGGTGTTTCTGTATATGTACTAAATTATGTACGTAATTACTTTGTCCAAAATGTGTAACATGTATACCTACCCTGATGTTATGTGTGATGTTTTAATCGAACAACATTAAACATTCATGCATTTTCACTATGTGTTATTTTACTCAAAAACACACACATTCACACATCAATCATTACCCCTCACCTCAAATTACAAGTATAACTTACAGTACACATCTGTATGTACCTACCCTTACACGCCCTCTAACATATTTATTATTAAAAACACAGGCAATTTCGAACTGTAATCAAACTTTTATTTTATACAAAAATAAAAAGGGGGGGGGATAAATAAAAAATTAAAGGCGGGCCTCCAGAAGGCCAAAAAGGAGCTGGAGGTACACAAGGGTCAGCATGATTTCCCGCATGAGGGCTGCCACCTCCTCCTGCTGCTGTTCAGTGTCTGTAATGAAGGGATAAAACAAAAAATTAATATATAACATACACAAATGTTTGTTGTATTTGTACATAATAAAAAGTTCAGAGTTATGTGTGAAGGCCACATACATTTAGAAACTACATTGAAGATGGGTCTGCTGTAAACACAGTACTAAAAAATAATATGTTAACACACACATACTGTACATAGTAAATAACATTAATTCAATTACTCCTTCATCAATGAATGTATGCTGTATCCCAATTGGTACTTTGGTTTTGGGGGACTGTCCTCTAACCTCACAATTAGCCTGTGCTATTTAAGGGTTATGACATTGTTGTGGCTTAAGCACTCCTTACTATTTTAAATTTAGGACATTGCTGTACAAATTATAGGCCTACAGCTATGTTTGTAAAGCATGCATCCGCATGGCCTCACACACTATTACCAAAACAATCTCTACATTTAAGTTGCACCAGTGGCAGATTAAGCCTTTGGGGGGCCCGGGGTACTTTAGAGCGGGGGGCCCCCTTGCACTTGTCATTACTGGCCGCACACTGCATGGGCGAATATTATACTGTCAAAACATAGAGTAAAGGCAGAATAAACTTGGTCAATGGTTACCTGCAGGGGATATATATATATATATATATATATATATATATATATATATATATATATATATATATATATATATATATAGACAGGGGGTTGGCGGCACTCGGAATAATAATAGACACCATATATATATATATATACACACACCACATGAAAAGCCTGTGTTTGTCCCTCTGCCCCTTACTCTGGAGGAGACCTCACAGTCCTAGTGCTGCCTCTGATTAAAAACCCTCCTATGACTAAGCTGCTGCTGCTGTTCTCCATGGACCTGAGAAGCATGTAATGAGCTCCACCAATCAGAGCTCAGCACAAACTTCTCAGCCTCTGTTCTCTGGTGCAAAGTGTCATGGGACTTAGTCAACTCCCAGAAATGCACTGCACACTTGTGCAATCAGTGTGCCTTGCCTCCCGATGCTCAGCACCATAAATCATTGTCACATTGGCAGATAGGTGAAGCTGCAGCACTACCCCACCCATGCACAAAACATTTAGCTAAAAAAAAAAAAACATAACTTAAACATTTTCTTTTTAAAAAAAAAAAATGACAACCACAGGGGGCCCCTAGCTAGAGGGGGTCCCAGGGGCACTGACCCCTTGCGCCTCCATTATAATCCGGCCCTGTGTTGCACATCATGCTGGGAACTGGAGTTACCCAACACCTGGAGCCACATAACTACCACACCACTAATGTCGGATATCTCATTGGATGTACTGTTATGTCAATTATTCAAGGGGTGAGGCATGGCCACACTCAAAAAAACCACCAAGGGGAGCCTTGTTCCTGGAGAAGGACAGGACACACCTCATGGTCGGCCTGCAGTGATATGTTGCAACTAATGTTGATGTTGGATACACATATGTGGTTGTTGTGATTGTTTATGTGTAGAAATGTGTAGGTCAACATTAGACACATTATTTACTTACGGCTACTTGAGCCATCCTGGGCGCCGCTGGTTGGCTGTGCAGTGGTTGGGGTGGGGGCAGGAGCAAGGAGGATGGTCCTGGAGTTTGGACCGAGGTAGTGGGTGTGACTGGGGAGTGGAGAGGTTTGGGGGTGGGTGGTGGAGAGGTGTAGGGGGGTAGGAAATGGGGTGGGGTGGGGAGGGGGGGGTGGGGGTTGTGGAGGGGGTGGGGGTTGCGGAGGGGGGGGGGGTTGCGGAGGGGGGGGGGTTGTGGAGGGGGAAGGGGATGGGGAAATGGTGTGGGTCCAAACTGCACCCATTGTCTCCAGTGTTGGGGAGGGGGTGTGGGTTGGGGAGGGGGTTGTGGAGGGGGTGGGGGTTGTGGAGGGGGTGGGGGTTGTGGAGGGGGAAGGGGATGGGGAAATGGTGTGGGTCCAAACTGCACCCAGTGTCTCCTCTTCTTCCTCCTCCTCCTCTTCTTCCTCCTCCTCTTCTTCCTCCTCCTCCTCCTCTTCCTCCTCCTCTTCTTCCTCCTCCTCCTCTTCCTCCTCCAGGGCTGCCTGGTCCCGGGCTGCCTGGTCCCGGGCTGCCTGCTCCCGGGCTTCCATACGTGCCCTTGCCCGTGCTGAAATGTTCATGTTGATGGCATAGAAATCGAAGATTGGGTTTCATAAAAAAGGGGGAAAGAAAAATTCACATTAGTCATGCTCATAACCTTCAAAATTATCATTGCTGTGATATTTCAGACATTTATCATGCAAACTATTTGATATCCTACACCCAAAAACTGATCAACTACTTAAACCCCCCCCTATACACCCATATACACCCCCATATACACCCCATATACCCCCCATATACACCCATATACACCCCCATATACACCCCCATATACACCCATATACACCCATATACACCCCCATATACCCCCCATATACCCCCCATATACACCCCCATACACCCATATACACCCCCATATACACCCATATACACCCCCATATACCCCCCATATACACCCCCATACACCCATATACACCCATATACACCCATATACACCCCCATATACCCCCCATATACACCCCCATATACACCCCCATATACACCCCATATACCCCCCATATACACCCCCATATACCCCCCATATACACCCATATACACCCATATACACCCATATACACCCCCATATACACCCCCATATACACCCCCATACTCAGGAACATATTTATAAAAAGTACACAAAACATTGCTAAAAAACGCTGACATACTAGTAATCAAAACTTACATCGGGCAATATGGCGGCGAAGGCTGCTGAGAAGAACCGGCTGCCGCCGGCGCAGGTCTGACCAGCGCCGCTCAACCTGCCCCAGGCTTCTGCGGACGCCGGTCGTAGAGAAGATCAGGCGGCGGGCAGCAGTATACGCCCGCCGCTTGTCGGCATTGCTGACATATGGGCCCCTGGGCCCCAGGTGACGGTCCATAACGTCGACCAGGGCCAACAGCTCAGGGGTGGAAAATGGCCTAGCTCTGTTGGAAGTCATATTGGCAATGGCGCAGTTATTAATTGCAGGTACATATATCACTTTTGGTGCTTGCTGATTGGTGTAAAAAATTGTTTGTTTGGTATTAACTTTATTAATCCCTCTTACAGTAACAAACTGGATGCAAATAGAAACTTACGCGGACCGTTCCGATATACACACACCACAACCAACAGCATAAATTCAATGAAGAGAGAAGTACTGTATTTACAGTGTGCAGAAAATAATACACGCAACCCTCTACTTATAACTACGCTGCTTAAAGGGGGCACGATGCACCGATATGCATGGAGAGGAGTACTGTATATACAGTAGGCGGAAAATAATACACGCAACCCTCTACTTATAACTACGCTGCTTAAAGGGGGCACGATGCACCGATATGCATGGAGAGGAGTACTGTATATACAGTAGGCGGAAAATAATACACGCAACCCTCTACTTATAACTACGCTGCCTAAAGGGCCACAATGCAACATGTTGCTGTATGACAATTTCATACACATTACATATGTAAGGAAAGCATTATAACGTGATGTTTTGAAATGTGACTCATAAAGCATACACGAACTCCAACAGATACCAGCTGACAACACTCGTCATTGGAATGACAGGTGCCCACATTTCACGATGTAGCACAATGCTCCACAACCTGTGTATGTGCATATACAGGTGTTTGATCAGGTGCGTTGAGACCTGCGTAATTTAAGCGGGAATTATCGGCGGGAAATATCGGCGTAAATTTGCATCTACATTGCGGGAAAAAATATACGCCCCCTTGTTCATGGCGGGAGATTAACATATAAATATTCAGTCAGATGCAGCCCACAATTGCTGCAAACATGTCTGACTCAGACGATTCTGCAGCAGAGGACTCTCTGCAGAGAGCTACAGCACAATCCCTGCTTGATGCACTCAACAAGAGGGAACAGGAGCGGAGAAGGAGGGCCCAAGAGAGGAGTCGCCTGCAAGATCAAGTGGGCCCCTCAGTAACAGGCCCTGGTGAACCTCCACCAGCTCCACAAGGGCCAAGCAACCAGCCAGAACAAGAGGTTGCATCTCTCCAAACAGGTGTGACCCAGCAGGTGCATGGTGAGAGAACTGGGGCCACCAGAAAACGTGCTGCAACATCTAGGGTAATGACTGAGCAGGATACCACCACCAGAAAGAGAAACCCTGCATTTGTAGAGGCCGAAATGCGAATTCTAGTGCCCAGGGCACGCGAATGGATTGAATTGGCAACCAGGAAGCCGGGTGCCAGTGCAAGGAGAAACCTTTGGGACAAGATCACAGAGGAAGTGAACCAGGTGTCACCAGTGGTCAGAACTTGGGACGCGGTGAAGAAAAGGTTAGTGTGTTTGTCAGGGCAATTTTTCAGCAGTCTCCAGCAGGAACTGAGGCCCTTATTCTAGTTCACTCTTTCTGCCCAAATATTTCTTAGATGGACAAAACCATGTGCACTGCAGGTGAGGCAGGTGTTACTTGTGCAGAGATAATCAGATTTGGGTGGGGTTTTACACCTGCCTCACCTGCAGTGCACATGGTTTTGTCCATCAAAGAAATATTTGGCCACACATGGCAAAAAAACATAAGATCACCCACACTAGGAAATGTCACGTAGCTAGGGGTACCACATAGTCCCTTTAATTCCGGACACATATTAATTACACAGGTTCTGTGGCTGGCTGACTTCAAGACTCCACTTCACCTAATTTTAAACTGCCACAGAACCTGTGTAAGTAACATGTGTCCGGAATTAAAGGGACTAGGTGGTAACCCTACACGTAGCACAGTGGTGCACATATCTCATGGTGATATTTGTATTTTTAAACTTGTAGGTGGACTGACTTCAAAAGTGCCCTGAAGAGGAAGATGACTGACCGGTACAACCACAGCATGTCCACCGGGAGCGGTCCTATGCCTGACCATTTGGAGTATACCCCCCTGGAGCTGGACTCCTGTGACGTCATCGATGTGGGGGAGATCAGGGGGATCTCCAATATGGACAGTGAGCTCCCGGCGGAGGTCTTTGCTGCTGCTTTTGACATTGTTTTCAATTCTTATCCTAGCAGAAGCAGAAAGTCAGGATGTACCGGCAGCATCTTCCTCTGCAGAGCTACAGGTGGAGCAAGTGGTCCAGCCTCCACCAAGACGTCGCCCCCAGCCCCAGCCACAGGAGACATGGAGTGAGAGCCTGTTGGTGACGCTGGACAGGATCGAGCAGCAAGGGGTGGATGCTGCGATCCGTCAGCAGCAGGTGGCGGATTTTCTGGCGGAGTGGAAGGCTACAAACCAGCTGCAGGTTGAGGCCTTGAACCGCATTAATGAAACTCTGGCGGCTGGCATGCTAAGCATTGGCCAACACCTCAGCCGCCAGAATGAACTTCTTGCGGAGCAGCTGTCCACCGCCAGGTCCCTAAGGGACAATCCCCCATCTGCTGCCCCACCCCAAGCTGCTCCCCAACCTTCCACCTCGGCTGACCCTCCTGTGTCGACTAGGGGAAGACGCCGAAAGCCAGCTGAGCCAAAGGCCCCTGTCCCCAAGGCCCCATCTAAAAGGGGCAAAAAAGGGCCCAAATGAGACCTGGTTCACTTCCTCTGTGGTTGGAGCCCAAAGGTTTAAATTGCACTGGACATCCGCTTCCTGAGTTGCCCATCGATCCATTTGCGTGCCATGGGCATGAAAGTTCGTATTTTGACCTCTACAAATGCAGGATATTTTTTTTTGGTGGTGTGTATCTTGCTTAGTATTCACCCTGGTTGCTGCAGTACGTATTCTGGTGTCCCCATTTCTTTCACCATTGCATTTGCAGGGTAACACATGTTTGGAGATATGCAACCTCTTGTTCTGGCTGTTTTATTATTTGTGTGTCTATTTTATTTGTTTATTTGATTTCTCACATTAAAGTGTCAAGCTGTGATGCTGAACAGCAAATAAATTTATTTTACAAATTAAATCTAAATTGTGGTATGTGTCATTTCTTGTGTGAAACAAATACTAGATTTATGTGTACTTACTGACCAGGGTATTTTTGAACATTTGTTGAAGTGTGGTCGAAGTTTCCCATGTGTAACCCTCTCCATGGCCATTCCCATGTTCCTATCCAACTTTTTCCCTGCTAATTAGTTTGTGTCAGCACATGTGCAGAGCAACTTAATAGGTGAGAAAGCAGTTTGTGTGCAGGTGAGGTAGCTCCTACAGTAGTAGGTAAAAGCAGGTCCAGAACAATGCTTTCCTCATGGAGTGGGTGAGGCAGACAAACAAGGGTGAAAAGGTACATTTGTGTAGGAATGCATATGTGTCCTCCCTAAAAAAAGATGTGTGAATGGGCCAAACATGATAAATTAGCTTGTGAACAAACATGCATAACTTTTTAAATATATATGATTAGACAGTGTCATAAGCAGATGTAGGAATCCTTTGTTAGAGAGATGAGAGTGCAATAATGTGATTGGTGGCATCTTACATCCAGAGTGTAGTCAAATCCAAATCATAGCAGATGAGATAGTGGTACAGGTCATTATTTTGGGTACTATACAAAGATTGTGTGGAAAATAGTGGTCATGGGCTTCAAACATTGCTGAAACATCCTTTGTAGGTGTTAGATGTGGTTTATGTTATTGTATCCTAAATACAAAACCTATGTTAGTATTAGAGTGAACACGTTGACACATGTCGACTTGTGTAGATTGAGTGTGCTACTGCGTAAAGTCTATGAAAGCACGTAGTGAATGTGTCTGTTTAGCAAATACCTACCTTAGCGTATAAAAAGATTCTTACCTTAAATTAAACAAACCTTTAAATGTGGCGAAGTATAAAAACATAAGCTTCCAATGTGTTTGCGTGCTGTATGTGTGGCTTGCAGGCAGTGAAATCATGGTTTGGAGTTAATAGACTGCAGCATTGCTTATTACATTCAGGTGTATGTGTTTGAGTAGTAATCAGCGTTAATTAGCCAACTCAGGCGCACGCTGGCATGCGGTATCTGTAGGGGTGGTTTGAGCTGGCGGTTGGCGGCCGCCTGTTTGGTGTCCGAAATGAACGGTGCCTTAGTCGATCGTGCGGTAGTAGCACCGCTCATTTTTGGTGCACACCCCCGTGTACGCCCATATTTACGCCCATTTTCCCTCATTATTTCGGCCGCTCCCATCAACACGCCCCTATGCCGCCCCATTACCCGTACACTCGCGTACAGGTTTTTTCGCACGTTGAGACACCGGCCGTAAGCATTGTGGAGTGTTCGCGCCGGCGCATTAGCGTATCTGCACATGCGCAGATCGTTAAAAACCCCGGGACGTACGCGTACGGCCCGGACGCTCCAACCAGAATAAGGCCCTAAATCCCCCTATACCAAGAGGGCAAGAGAGCCAGGTCTCCCGCTGGACTGCGGCGCTAACCAATAGTCGCTCGCAGTCCAGCAGCCACCAATGCTTCTGATTGGCTGCTGGACTGCAAGCAGGGGCAGATTTAGGTGCCAGGCCGCCCATTGGCACAACATTCTTGGCCGCCCCTCCCCTATTAGACGTCATGGGAACTGGGGTGAGAGAGAAATGGTGGGCAGATAGAGGGAAAGAGATGATACAGGAGGGGAGGAGAAAGAGTTAGAGAGAGGTGGGGCAGGTGGAGAGTGCACAGAAGAGAGGAGATAGACAAGTACCTGTATGTGGGGAGAGAAAAACAGAGAAGAGAGAGGGGGCTGGGGGAGACAGAGAGGAGAAGGGAAAGAGTGTACAGGGGTTTGAAAGGCTTTGGAAAACACCTAATTCCTCCTAATGGCGCCCCCCCCCCCCCCCCCCAACCCAGCCACCAGTACAGGCTCCACTGCACCTTCCCCTCTGTATAGGTGGCAATGTGTACCTGAAAGCCATTGCAGCTGGTGTCTCTTGGCTATGTGCAGGGTCCCCAGGTCTTCCTTCAGCTACGGTGCTGGTACCGCGGCTTACTGCCTCTGGTATCTCCGGCGCGGGGAGGGGGGGGGAGCACGGAGCGATAGCGGCGGGAGCCTGACTGCAGCTGCTTTGCTGGAGGGGGATCGTGCAACTGAGGAGGCGCTGCTGACGGGAAAAGGTCTGCAGCAGGGTGAGCACCGGACTGCGGCAGCGCTGGAGGGTGGGGGCGGGACGTCAGAGTCTTTCTCTCACCAGCCCTGGTGAGGGGAGCATGGGATGGTGGGAGCGCGGGGGGGGGGGGGGGCTGCTTCTGTGGTGCTGAAGGGGGGGGGGCGTGCCATGCGGGATTGCCCTAAGCACTATGTTTAAAAAAAAAACCTTCAAATGTGCAGTGCGCACAGTCAGGGGAGCAGGGAGCGGGCGAGGCAGGCGGGCCGGTGGTGCACGGCTCCGGCACCAGGTGATCAATCAGCGTCCGGAGCTTGTGCTCCGCCCTCGCTACGCCGCTGCTTATGACAGTTTTTGGGGTGCCGCACCCTGGACCTAGATATGCGCTAGGGACCCCCAATATACAGAGAAGCCTTGACGTAGCTTAGTGCATATCATACACCTGCGCAGGTATATGTAACCAATATCTCTAAATTCTATTATCATGTAGTGTTCAAGATTGGTTACTAATACTATTTAGTGTGCTGGGGAAACCATGTCTTGTTTTATTTACTCAGTATTAACCCCTCCCTCATGCACCTGAGTAGTATTACTGAACTAATTGAGCATCTACCACTATCTGTATAAATGCTAACACTTGCAATGGAGAACACTATTTTTGTTTTGACCAGTAGCTGCTATATGCGCTCTCTGAGTTAAATTTACTAAGATGGGAGTTCTAATGAAGATGGGATGTTGCCCATAGCAACCAATCAAATTTTATTTATTTATTTAGCACCTCCTAGAAGATAATAGATAATCTGATTCGTTGCTATGGTCAACATCCCACCTTCACTAGAATTCCCATTTTAGTAATTTTACCCCTATGAGAGAGTCCTTAGAGAAAATACATGTATAATAAGAGTTTAAAGGGTTATATTTGTGTATTTTGTAACTAATGAAAGTCTCAGATGTGGACTTAATACCCAGTGCCAGATTAAGTCTTCAGGGGGCTCGGGGCACTTTAGACAGGGGGGCCCCCTTGCACTTGTCATTACTGGCCGCAAACTGCATGGGGGAATAATACACTGTCAAAACACAGAGTAAAGCCAGTATAAACTTGGTCAATGGGTAACTTCAGGGGATATATATATATATATATATATATATATACACATATACATACATACATACATACCTACATACATACATACATACCACATGAAAAGCCTGTGTTTGTCCCTCTGCACCTTACTTTGTAGGAGCCCTCACAGTCCCAGTGCTGCCTCTGATTAAAAACCCTCCCATGACTAGGCTGCTGCTGCTGTTATCCATGGGCCTGAGAAGCATCTAATGAGCTCCACCAATCAGAGCTCAGCACAAACGTCTCAGCCTCTGCCCTCTGGTGCAAAGTGTCATGGGACTCCCAGTAATGAACTGCACAGTGCAGTCAGTGTGCCTTGCCACCCCATGCTCAGCACCATTAATCATTGTCACATTGACATAGGTGAATCTGCAGCACTACCCCACTGCCATGCACAAAACATTTAGCTAAAAAAAAAAAAATATATATATATATATATTTTTTAAATACATGCCAACCACAGGGGGCCCCTAGCTAGAGGGGGCCCAGGGGCACTGACCCCTTGTGCCCCCATTATAATCCGGCCCTGTTAATACCCCAGCTACAGTGTGTGATACAGTGACAGAAATATGATGCTAAAGGGCCCCATACACTATGGCATATATTCAATGCCGTGGGCGAGCGGTGACTGCGAGCAGGACTTTTTGCTAGCAGTCACCGCTCACCCTGTCAGTATTCAACTGACCCCCCCTCATTCGCAAATTCCCCCTCGCTCCGTTTTTTGAGCGAGGGGGAATTTGCGAATGTGCCTCCAAAAGCTGCGAGAGCCGAGGCTAATTACAGCGAGTTTGCTGCACTAGCCGCGGCTCTCGCAGTTTAGGGGAATCCTCGCAGTTTTGTGACTGCGAGGATTCCCCCGGAACGTTGAATAGTGCGAGCGGCCGGCGCGGAGGTTAAACTGCGAGGATCACTGGTTTTCTGTGATCCTCGCAGTTTAACCCCCTCGCCGGCCGCTCGCACCAGCATTGAATACTGGCCTATGTGATTTGGCCCCGATTTCACATGATTCTGGCGGATCGAGCCGAAAAATTGGGTGAAATTGGGCCAAATCACATGTGTATGACATCCATTCCGATCCCACGCATGGTCCCCTGTGCATTGGACCAGAGTCGGAGGTCAGATAAATGGGATGTGCAGCAGTCAGTGGCACATCTTAGGTGCTTTTTAGCAGCCGTAAACGGCACATTGTGGGTGCTTTTTAGCACCTACGATATATCGCATCCAATCAGGTGCATAGGTGTGTGCCAGCACCGTAGGGAAGCCCCAGGCAGGAGAGATGCTCTCCGGTCTCTGCATCCCCGAAGGTGCGTGCAGGCGGGAAATATGAAAACTCCCTTACAAATGAATGGGAGGCTGCTGAGAGAGGTCTCTTAGCATGTAAAAAATGGCACATCAAGTGCCAAATCATATGTGAGCCCTCTGGGGGAGCTCAAGGAAAATAGGTCTGACATGTCTATAGGACAAGTCGGCCTAGTGTATAGGGACCTTAAGAGTGGCCACAAAAGTCAGTTTCTATAGCATAACAGCTTGTTGAATGCAGATACATCCTTAGCTCTACTACCAGAATCACATACCATACATTCAGTACATAGCAATAACACCATTCTGCTACCATTGGATGCAAATTGTGATATATTTTTTTGGAGCGATAGCCCAAAGGCTACATTGGCAAATGACTGATCTGAAGATGCCAAATTCTCTTCACTGCCCCCCCCCCAATGAAGATAAGATGCCAAATTCTCATGCCTGCCCCCCAACGAAGATAAGATGCCAAATTCTCATCACTGCCCCCAATGAAGATAAGATGCCAAATTCTCATCATTGCCCCCCAACGAAGATAAGATGCCAAATTCTCATCACTGCCCCCAACGAAGATAAGATGCCAAATTCTCATCACTGCCCCCCAACGAAGATAAGATGCCAAATTCTCATCACTGCCCCCCAACGAAGATAAGATGCCAAATTCTCATCACTGCCCCCAACGAAGATAAGATGCCAAATTCTCATCACTGCCCCCCAACGAAGATAAGATGCCAAATTCTCATCACTGCCCCCCAACGAAGATAAGATGCCAAATTCTCATCACTGCCTGCAACGAAGATAAGATGCCAAATTCTCATCACTGCCCCCCAACAAAGATAAGATGCCAAATTCTCATCACTGCCCCCCAACAAAGATAAGATGGCAAATTCTCATCACTGCCTCCCAATGAAGATAAGATGCCAAATTCTCATCACTGCCCCCAATGAAGATAAGATGCCAAATTCTCATCACTGTCCCCCAACGAAGATAAGATGCCAAATTTTCATCACTGCCCCCCCAACAAAGATAAGATGCCAAATTCTCATCACTGCCTCCCAATGAAGATAAGATGCCGAATTCTCATCACTGCCCCGCAACGAAGATAAGATGCAAAATTCTCATCACTGCCCCCCAAATAAAATGAGATGTCAAATTCTCATCACTGCCCCCCAATGAAGAGAAAATGCCAAATTCTAATCACTGTCCCCCAACGAAGAGAAGATGACAAATTTTCATCACTGCCCCCCAACGAAGATAAGATGCCAGATTCTTATCACTGCCCCCCAACGAAGATAAGATGCCAAATTCTCATCACTGCCCCCCAAATAAAATAAGTTGCCAAATTCTCATCACTGCCCCCCCAATGAAGATAAGATGCCAAATTCTCATCACTGCCTCCTAATGAAGATAAGATGCCAAATTCTCATCACTACCCCCAAAGAAGATAAGATGCCAAATTCTCATCACTGCCCCCTCAATGAAGATAAGATGCCAAATTCTCATCAGTGCCTCCCAATGAAGATAAGATGCCGAATTCTCATCACTGCCCCCCAAAGAAGATAAGATGCCAAATTCTCATTGCGGCCCCCCCAACAAATATAAGATGCCAAATTATCATCACTGCCTCCCCCCCCCCCCATGAAGATAAGATGACAAATTCTCACACATGCCCCCTAAATAAGATGAGATGTGGCTATACACCTACCAGTATTATAGTACTTGCCTGGCTAATTGTGCTTATTATGACTTTAACCTGACTTACATTACACCAGGGATTAAAGTGGGGGTGGGGGGGGGGGGGGGTTGTGGAACTGAGTTCCACCACCTCTAATGGAGAGATGGAACTAGATCAGCTCTGCCTTGGACCTGGTACAGTAATTCTAGCAAAAAAAGCATTACAGTTTGCATGGGGGCACCGTAAATCCTGCCACTGGCCCTAGCTTGGACTAGTGGGGGGAGGGGATGGGGTAATTAGATGGCAGATGAAAAGGAGTTCCCCCACCTCTCCAGGACCACTTTTAGCCCTACATTGCACTACAATAACCACTATAACATTGGGAACACTACTACCTGCACTCTTGACCCTTGGAACACTTTAGTCTGTGCTACTACGGGACCATCATTTGACCTGTAGGAGTTTGATGAAATGTCAGAACATAAACCTTTGGAGTTAAGCTGCTTTGTAGTGTAGTGATTTCTTTGTTCAGTATCCAAAGGATGAACAGCATTCTGATACAAGGCCATATTCACTGTAAAGAATTCTCAGTAATATTCTAGAGGCCTGTTATAGTGTCTGTCTGAGTCAAGGGCCACACCTGCAGAACTGATGCTTTTCTCACTCCATAGCTGTCAAATTCAGATTATTGAGATTGCAGTGTATTTAGTTTAAGTGCGTTATAATATCTTGACATGCAAGACATGCACATCCAGACCACAAGCCCCACGGGGCATGTACTGTAGTTCACTTCTTCCTTCTCATGTCTAGACTAAAATTAAAATTGTTTTCATTTCATTCTCTAGAATGTGCTTTCGACGTATGCGTCCAATCCTGCATTCTTACAGCTTGCTGCTTCCTGTAACCAGATGGCCTTCTTCATGTAATCCGTTATTTCAGTAGGCTTGTTATTTCCAGTATGTGATTGGAGGGTGTTATACAGTATTGTTTTTACATCAAAGTATTTTTGTTTCAAGTTTGTGTATAATAAATATATAATGTGTAATTATGCATCATGTTTAATTTACTCGCATTTATGTTTTATATTTCCTTGTTTAATGTACTTCTTGACAGCAATGTGTTCCCATGGAATACAGTGGTTTGAGAATTGAGATAGTAGGTACATATCTGAGTACCGGGCCATTGTGTACTAGGAGTTACACTCCCGTCCATTGACAGTATGTGTGCGTGTGTGTGTGTGTGTGTTGGGGGGTCCATTTTACTTGGACTTGGGTCTGCTGGAGAGGCCCAGGTCCCACTCCCCCTCTGATGTTGCAAGGAACTGGGCAGTGGGGAAAGAGTTGACACCAGAGCACAGCCTCTCTCCCCACCTCAGTACATGCTGCTCAGTGCTGTGTGCTGAGCTGGGGAGAGAAACAGCTGCAGCGGCAGTGTGTCCTCTCTCTCCATCTCATTTAAATTTTATGTCATGGTGGTGGGGCCCCGCCCTCTGCATTTTACCAGGGCCTAGCTGACCTGTTGGCGCCACTGTCCATGGATGCTTCAGACATGCCCCCTACAGTCTGTACAAATACTAGGAGCAGGGCTGCCACCAGAAACTGTGGGGTTTGGGACAAACAAAATAGACAGGGCCCTTTCTCCCTTCTCAAACCACCGGCGTGACTGGTGAAACCTCCAATGTCTGCAGCACTGGTGGCTGAACTTCTCTACCTCCAAATGCTTTACGGGAAATGTGAAAGTTTTTTATGAAACTTATGCTTGATAGACTCGAGTCCTGGGCCCCCTTTCTGTCTTGGCCCTGGACTGAGGTCCCCGCAGCCCCCAACCAGGCAAAGTTGATAATATCTGTGTATAATATATGAGGTAGCATTTTACAAAATCTCTATGATTGTTCAGTCTAGAAAATAGATATAATGTAATACGCTACAGCACATCAATATAAGGTCTATTCTAACTTTGGTGATCTAGCACATTTGTCGCTTTGGTCAGGCACCTATACTGTAGTCACTGTACTTGTACACACGTTCCTGGCAGACAAGCAGGACCCTTTTACACTGTGCAATTCAGTAGCTATCGTAGTGGTTGTTATTACTGTTATTTACTTATATAATGTGTCACCACGTTCCACACCACGGATGTCTACATCTGTGAGCAGGACAGTTTCCCCTTTGCAGGACGCAGACAGTCTATGACTTTATTAGTGAACTTGTCAACACTTTTATTTTTAAAAGGTGGAGAGTTTCATTAATGACAATAATCCAGTGCCTGGTGGCCTATGATGCATGCACTGACTAATACCGCAAGGCCCTATCTATTGTTAAAGCTTGGTCAGTTTGCGATACTGTAAGTGGCAATGGCAGTGGGACATATTAGCAGAAATATATAGAGTAGGTTATAGGTTATATGGACAGAATGGATCTGATGGCAGTGATGTTCTGATGATTTTTGGTGAATCCTGCTTCATTTACTATCGCTTTGCCTGGCGTCTAACCCTAACCTCCCCTCCCTTAGCAAACCCCAACCCTTCCCCCCCTCCATGCCTAACTCTAGTCCTTCTCTCCTGCAGTGTAACCCTAACCCCTCCCCCCTAATTCTAACTTTGACCCTCCCCTCCCATAGCCTAACCAAACCCTCCCCCTACTGTATAGCTATAACCCTCCAATCTTGTGCCTAATGCTAAACTCCACACCCCTAGCCTAAATCTAACCCTGGTGCCTAACTGTAACAGTTCCCTCATGTAGCCTAACTCTTACCCTCGCCTCCTGTAGCCTAACCCTAGCCCTCCCCCTACTATAGAACCTTCCAATCTGGTGCCTGACTCTAACCACCCCTTGCCTAGCCTAAATCTAACCTTGGTGCTTAACTCTAAAGTTGGCCATACATTAGTGTGATTTGGCCACTTTTCACCCGATTCCGATGGACTGAACCGAGAAATTCAGTAAAAAGTAGCGAAATCGCATGTGTTTGAATCCCATCCAGTCTGATACATGGCCCCATGTGCATCAGGTCGGAGACTGAGATAAAAACTGCTGACCTCCGACAGCCTCCTGACAGCGGGGAATGGGATTGCGTACTATATATCATATGAAAAAAGGAATGTATACAATATATTGTATGTGATCCTGCCACCAGTGAAGCTCCTGGGCGGTACAAGAGGCATTGCATGCGACTTCTCCCCTCCTGCAGCCTAACTCTAACCAGAATGTTGTGTTGATAATATGACTTCGTCAATGGGAGGAGACTGAATTGACTTTGAAATTCCTTGGGTGGTTTTGAGCAGCAGACAAGGCATTTCGGCAGGGCCGCCGACAGGGGGGGTCTGGGGGTACTTGAGTTCCGATCCCCGCCTGCTCTGACTGAGGCAACTCTCCCCAGCAGCAGTCACTCACCCCCGTGGCCTAATCCGCCTGCCCGCCGCCCGGCTCCAAGTTGATTAGCCTGGCGGCCCGCGGCGGCACATAGTGACTGTGCGGACACACATGATGCACAGCAGCATCATTTCACAAGGCAGCCGCTGCCGGGACTCTGCAAAGGAAGGAGCCCCGCCCCAACCAGCGGCGTGACATAATGACGTCACACCACGCGTGACTGAGAGGAGAGAGGAGCTGCCAGACCTGGTCCCCGGGGATGCCCACTGCCCACCAATGTGTTTTTTTTGGGGGGGGGGGGGGCAGTCTGTCTGCGCTGTCCTGGGCCCCACAATATCTAGTGGCAGCCCTGCATTTCGGTCACACCTACTGCAACTTAGTGGGCAAAATTATGTTGTAACGGTGTTCTCAATAAATATTTGAGTGAGTGCATGTTGACAGAACTGTTATCTATGCAGAGTTAAATGGAAATGTACTATGCCAATTCCAGATGCATATTTTGCACCTAATATAGGGCTGGTGCAGATGCGCACTGATGATCATGATCAAGCCAAGTTTACAGATAGGGAGCAGGTTCACTGGAACATGTGTCCCGATCTGTGAAAGAGTTTTTTTTATTTAATGCACATGATATTAAATATCCTATATAGAACCTGTGGCCAGACATACGTGTATTGCACTGTGTACCATAGGCATCTGCTTTAATCATTGGGTTTTATTACATAGCACCAAAATAATTTGGTGATGCAGCTGTGAGGACAGAGGAGAACATGTTGCTGCAAGCAAAGAGGACACTTTAGCTTTTCCAGTTCAAATAGTGTGGCAGGGATAGCATCTTTACAAACAAAAGTAATGTGGAGGATCCGGTCCAGGTTTTACAGCAGCAGCAGGAAAGCTGATGTGATCCGGGTTGGGCTGATTAGCAGCACCTGTGGCTTCCTGATAAAAGTGTTTCCAGGGCAGAAGGTCATTGTTCTTGATGGAGGAATAGCCACCAAAATTATAGGCCGGGGTGTGGGCTAGGGTAGAGATCACTGGAGAATTCTGAAGAGTTTGAACTATGCTGTGACTACCTGTATGCTGCTTTCTGTAACTATACTTACCAATGCTGTTTATCTGCTACAAAATAAAGACCAAGGCTTCATCGTATCCAGTGTATGTGATTCCTTGTCCCCATACATTCTACTGGAGTGTGTATCTAACAAAGAAACATACAGTAGGTACTGTAAGTAGTGACAGTTGGGTCTCTACCATGTACTGTACCAGCATAACAAAATAGCACAAATATAAGTTAATTCGGTAACACGTAAATAATTAAATTCAAATGTTATGAGAGCACAACAAATATGGCTGTCCCGATCAGTGTCGGACTGGGGCATGAAGGGCCCACCAGGGAAATCACTCACAGGGGCCCACCAAGGGGTGTGTTGCGCGCCGCAGGCGCGCCCGATTTTTTTGGGGGGTGTGGCCTAGCAATATGGGGGTGTGGCCTATTTCAATGAGACCACGCCCCCATTTTTGACGCTGTGGGGCATGCCTAGTGGCTCTGAGCTGCTGGCTATGTCCCCGGCAAGGACAGAGAGAGTGACAGCAGACAGAGAGTGACAGCGAGGACACAGAGAGAGCCACATATGTATATTGAGCATCATTGTGTGTGGCAAATGTATAATGGGCATCACGGTGTGTGGCCTATGTATAATGAGTCCATTATAGAGTGCAAATGCACTGTGGGCAAGGCACAACTGGCACACAGATAGTTACGTCCCTGTGTGGGACACAGATCAGGCTGCTTCTGCCTCCACCCATACACATTATTATGTTTTTCACTAGTGTTTAATGACAGGTGTTGGTGCACTGCCCTACCCTAAAACAACCACTGTCTGCCAAGATAATGATCTTTCTTTTACTTACCATGTTCTTGGTCTTCTTTCTTCTCCTTCTGTCTTTCTCTTTTCTTCTCCTTCTGTCTTTCCCTTTTCTTCTCCTTCTGTCTTTCTTCTCCTTCTGTCTTTCTTCTCCTTCTGTCTTTCTTCTCCTTCTGTCTTTCTTCTCTTTTCTTCTCCTTCTGTCTTCTAGGGCTCCTCGCTGTATGCTCCTCACTGAATGATGCAAAATGTTATGAGGTGGGAGGGGGTCTCTTTTCAAGTGTAAAGGCCCCCCTCCACTAGTGCACTTTGGAATGTTTAATCCGATGCAGAGCAATCAAATCAAATCAAATCAAATTAAAATGTAAAATGGAGGTAGAATCTACCTTCATTTTACATTCCCTCTCCCCTAGGACCCAATAGCAGCATCTTCTACCAGGTACCAGCATCTTCTACATTCATACATACTACACCCACTGCCGCTCTCATTCATACATACTCCACACACTGCCGCCCTCATTCATTCATTCTACACACACTGTCACCCTCATTCATACATACTACACACACACACACTGCCGCCCTCATTCATACTATACACACTGCCGCCCTCATTCATACATACTACACCCACTGCCGCTCTCATTCATACATACTACACACACTGACGCTCTCATTCATACATACTACACACACTGACGCTCTTATTCATACATACTACACTCACTGCCGCTCTCATTCATACATACTACACACACTGTCGCCCTCATTCATACTATACACACTGCCGCCGTCATTTATACAAACTCCACACACTGACGCCGTCATACATACATACATACTACACACTGCCACCCTCATTCATACATACTACACACACTGGGCACCTTCTTCATCTTGCACCTTTGCTGCCCGCTGAGGTGTACAGAGGCGCTGGGCACTTTGCTAGTTGAGCCTGTACCCAGCTGCCTGCTTCAGAGTAAAGCTCAGAACTTGGGCCAAAGGAGGAAGGGAAGCGGGACCACAGCACTGGGAGCGCTGCTTGTGCAGCCCGCCCGCAGCAGGAGAGGAGGAAGACGGGACTGCGGTGCTGGGCACTTTACTTGTTCAGCAGCCTGGTACCCAGCTGCCTGTGCACAGTTCAGATGCCACGGCCAACACATAGGCCCCCCACTCAGATAATAGTACAGCACAGTAGTAGTAGTAGTAGGTTTATTTATAAGGCGCCGCAAAGTGTCCGCAGCGCCGTACATAGCAAACAAACAAAAAAAAAAATTACAAGGTAACGTACAGGGTGTGTTGAAATTGCCTACACAGCATGTAGGCCCCCAATAAAATACACTACATAGGTCTGCCACTCAAATAGTACAACACATAGCCCCCCCATATAGTACATTACATAGGTCCCCCACTCAAATAGTACAGCACATAGGCCCCCATATAGTACAGCACATAGGCCCCATATAGTACAGCACAGCACATAGGCCCCCAATAAAATACATTACATAGGTCCCCCACTCAAATAGTACAACACATAGCCCCCCCATATAGTACAGCACATAGGCCCCCATATAGTACAGCACATAGGCCCCCATATATTACAGCACATAGGCCCCCATATAGTACAGCACATAGGCCCCCCTTATAGTACAGCACATAGGCCCCCCTTATAGTACAGCACATAGGCCCCCATATAGTACAGCACATAGGCCCCCCATATAGTACAGCACATAGGCCCCCCTTATAGTACAGCACATAGGTCCTCCCTACCCAGATAATATAGCACATAGGTCACACACACACACCTAAAAAAAAAAAAGGGACTATAAAAAAGTTAATACAGCACCAGCACATGGTTAGGTTAGTTACCTACCATTTTGCAGAAGGGGTCCAAAAGCAGCAAGCAGCTCCCTCTTCACCAGCCGGGAGGTCTCGGGACATCTACCCCGCAGTTCGTATCCTGCAGCCGGGGGAGGTGGTTACCATGCGGGCGGGGATCTTTGCTTGGGGCCATGGTGGCAGTTGCTCCCGTCCCATGCAGAGTCCTGTGCTGCGCCGGCGGGAGAACTGTGGCGTGTAGCTGCGGCGTCTGATGTCATGACGCAGCGCAGCACAGCAGTCAGTGTGACAGGGACTGTGACACATCCACACAGCCTGCACACAAGCAGCCGGGTCCCTCCTCCTCCTTCACTTGGGGTGACCGATCCCCACAGCAGGAGGGGGAGGCATCAATGACCTACACTGCCGGCAGCCTAGCCTCCCTGCGCCGGAATGCCAGTCCCCGCCCCGCCGCCCCCACCCCCTGTGCTGTGCACCGCTCACACGCAGCCTGGCTGTCAGTCATTATCACTGACAGCCAGGGACCCCAGCCACTGGCGCCGCTGCCTGTGCACGGCGCATTGAAAAGGTGTCACCCCCGATACCGGTGACACCCGGTGCGGCCCGGCGGCACCCCCCCACCGGCCTTCTGATGCCACTGCCCGGCGGCACATTAGGTTAGTGTTAGGCCCCGCCCCGCTTTGAAAGTGGGCGTGGTCATGAATCAAAGGGGCCCACCGGGGAATCCCCCGGTTCCCCGCCAGGCCAGTCCGAGCCTGGTCCCGATCCAAGATGTTGAACAGCAATGACATAGACAATGTACCTGAAGGGGTGTTTCCCTACTGAGAGCATTGATACCTAATATAAAATACATTTGTTGCAACTGAAATAATTGTTTAAAAGCATGGGTGCTAGTAGAATGAGTGTATGTGACCCATGGTTGATTGGTATCAACCTGGTGTAAATCTTACAATAGATGTTGATGGCCAAAAATTTGGCTTCGATAATTAGTGCAAATTGTGCCTGCAATTTGAGTGCAATTGCTGCTAACTCTACATTAGCCCCTCCGGGCATATCTAAATATACCTTTTATTAAAGTCTGCTCTTTGGGTGTGACTCAGCTTGGATTGGTCCCCAGCGGATTCACTCAAGGGACCAATGTTGAGGCTCTACATATACGTATCAGCGAAAATACTCATGTACAGGGCTGCTGCATGAATGCCTTCGGTGACTGTAACAGTTGCCGAGGCGTTTGCACAGAGGGGGATGCGCAGTGGGCGAACAGGGAGCTGGCACATGGGGATGCCCAGAAAAACGCTGGGCATCCCCATAGGAAGGCAGGCTTGGTGAAGCCTGCATGGGATGGGCAGCTGAAGTCACATGACGTCAGTGTCCACTCTCTATTCGGCCATCTCTGGCCCAGATAAAAGTCAGATCACACTTTTATTTTATCGCCGACCATCGAAGGATTTTTTGCCCATAAGTCCGCATCCGAATGGATGTGTCAGTGCATCGCATGTAGATGCAGACATTCAATCAGCGAAGGGGGGCGGGTGTTCACTCAGCACTTAACCATTCAGTGACAAGCTGAATCACCCTCTTTGTACTAAATTTTGAGGAAGGGAAATGACCTGGTGGTGAGGACGAGGTATGCACACAGTGATATTCCCTTGCTATTTGATTTAAGATTAGATTGCTATGTAATCTTTGCTAACTCTGTACTATTTACATACAATTCATACAATCTGCATTAGATTTGCACTATATAGTCATTGCTGCCCTGTCTATCTGGGTTTGGATTTGTGCTGTCACGGGAGCGCGCATCTGGCTCGCAAGGTAAAAAACCTGTGTGATCTGCCTGCGATCTTGTCAAAATCTAATGTCAAATCTCACCTTGTATACACAGCATGAGTCATCATCATAGATAAATTAGGCTAATCTAAAATAACTCATGAGCGTTCTGGGGATTAAAGGTAAATTCAGTATCAATATCTACCATCAACTTATTTTCTATCTCAAATAGACTTTCTGAATTCTGGAGATGCAGTTTAATACTACAGTGCAGCGCAATGGAATTAAAAGTCTGACAAATTTATATTTTTTTGGTCTGGTCACATATCCGTTCTAACTAGGTTGAAAAATTGGATTGGAATCTGAAAAGTTCACCAGACTTTGGTATCGATATAAAAAAAAATGTATGAGCTTAAATTGACAGATTGGGGTAAATTTACCAGATTCTATCTGTTATCCTCTAGAAGATGCTAAATGAATAAATAAGAAGTAGAATTGCATTGGTTGCTATGGGCAACATCCCATCTTTAATAGAACTCCCATCATAGTAAATGTACCCTATTTTAGCTCTTTTAATTGGGAAATCTGAGCCGAGTGTTAGGACTCTGGAGGGTACCACCAGCCCTGCCCTCTAACTCTGTTGCCTCTCCTGGTAATTGGCAGACACGTGCATTGCTAGGCTTCACCATTAACAGCCACGTTCAACAGAGCTGGTTATGCCGGCTCCTTAATCGATGCCGCCTGGTCTTACGTGGGACAACGTGCCTGCCAAGGCAAGGAGAGTGCAAGAGGAAATCTACATAACCCAGATAGGGCAGGCTGGGACACCCCTAGAACAACCCCGGGAATGGAGAACAGCCCCAGGTGTGACAATAGTACACAGTGGTGGTCACAAACACAAAGTAAATGCAACAATAAATAGGGATGCAACCGTGGACTCCAGCGGTGAGATACACGGTGCAGGTGCAACAATGCACAGAGGTGGTATATAAATAAATACTGAAAACCAATGCAGGGAGAACCCCTGACTTATCTGGGAGATGACTAAACCACAGATGAAGTCTCCAGCTGCGACACAGGCACAGGAACCGGCAGGTAGGGTGATCTGAAGGGAAGCCAGGAATCAGGAAAACACCACTGGGAACTTGTACAAGGCAAGAACCAGGAGCTCAGACAAACAGACTTGCACACCGCACTAGGACTCAGAACAATGAAGTATAACTGGCAGGTTTACACAGGACCCAATGCCTTATCAAGGCCTCAGGTAATCAGAGCAGCTGTGACCTCCAGGCTAGCAGGGCTGATGAGATCACACTTGTGCATAATTAATGCACAGACGACTGGGCTGAAATGGCACAGACTCACCACTGGAGGCCACCAGAGGCAAAACAGATAGGAGTCGTAACTAATGACTCCTAACACAGAGGCTTTAGTAGTATTTGAAGTTTGATTTAAGAAAAATACTTTAATGCATGATTTAGCATTTACAGAACTCAAACCCATGAAATTTAAGTGTGAGCTCTGAACAGCAAACTTTGAATGAGAACATTGAGGACACGATGCATTAAACTGAAAATGCCGCCAAAAACCTGAAAACTACCACTTTCGAACTTTGGGTGCATTTCCTATATATGTACCAAGATCCTGCTGACATTAACCTACAGGAGACAATGGAAGTCTTTTAACAATGTCCCTGAGAGAAATCCAACCAAATCCCTCCCAACATCCAAAACGGCTGATACACCCCTCTGCGCATACACAGGGGGTCTCCAGGCGCCAAAACCCATAAATCCCAACATAGCAATGACAGCTATAAGGCACTAGGGAAGGGTTAGGGGTAGAGATAAGAGGTAAAGTGTCTATACACTTATACGATATGGCCCCTTTTCAAACAATTTTCAAACAATTTTGATTCATCGCCGATAAATCATGTGAAAAGTGCCATATCGTATGTGTTTTAATTTAGGATTCAATGCACGGTCCTTGTGTGGGCATCGGATTGGATCCGGAGATCTTCATGTCTGCCACAAGGATTTCTCGTATCCTGTGGAAGTCAATGGCATCACATACAATACATCGTGAGCACATTCTGTATGGTGTATCATATGTGATCCTGATGCACGGGAGCCTGGCAGGTAGTTGGCGGGGTATCGCATTTGAGGTACATATGCGATGCCCCACAGTCATGTATGAGGGTCTTCAGGCCAGGCTCGGACTGGCCTGGGGGGGAACCGGGGAATCCCCCGGTGGGCCCCGGTGATTTTGGACCCCGCCCACTTGTTTAGGGGGGCGGGGCTATCACTCTTTATCCCCCCTCCCCGCCGCCGCAATAGCAAAGGCACGGCGGCTGCAAGCAGGGCTGAGGAGCTGGAACCCTGTCGCGCTGCGTCATGACGTCAGACGCCACAGTGACAGTTGTCCCAACTCCCGCCGGTGCAGCACATCAGGCCATCTGATTCAGGCGGGTCTGCACAGGATGGGAGCAGCCACCGCCGGGGCCCCAAACAGCAGCACAGATCCCCCCCCAGCACGATAAGAGCTGCGGGGGTAGAGAAAAAACTGCTTTTGTTCCCCGTCTGCAAACTGGTAGGTAACTAGCCTAACCATTTGCAGTATTAACTTTTTTATATTCTGTGTTGGTTTTTTTTAGGGGTATGCGCTGTATTGTGTATGTGTGTGTGTATGTATGTATATGTGTGTGTGTATGTGTATGTATGTGTGTGTGCGCCATATTATCTGTGTAGGAAGGATCTATGTAATGTACTATATTGGGGGCCTATGTGCTGCACTATTTGAGTGGGGGGACCTATGTAATGTATGTTATTGGGGGGCCTATGTGCTGTACTATTTGAGTGGGGGGACCTATGTATGTTATTGGGGGCCTATGTGCTGCACTATTTGAGTGGGGGGACCTATGTAATGTATGTTATTGGGGGCCTATGTGCTGCACTATTTGAGTGGGGGGACCTATGTAATGTATGTTATTGGGGGCCTATGTGCTGCACTATTTGAGTGGGGGGACCTATGTAATGTATGTTATTGGGGGCCTATGTGCTGTACTATTTGAGTGGGGGGACCTATGTAATGTATGTTATTGGGGGCCTATGTGCTGTACTATTTGAGTTGGGGGGGACCTATGTAATGTATGTTATTGGGGCCTATGTAATGTATTATATGGGGGGCCTATGTGCTGTATTATTTGAGTTGGTGGGACCTATGTAATGTATTATATGGGAGGGCAAAGGCGAATCTAAGGGGTGCACCGGACCACCTAGTCTTAAGGTGTGTACAGACGGCAGATATGCCGTGCTATGCGAGTCCCGATACGATCAGCTGGTATCCGGACTCGCATCGCACGGCATGCGGCAGGGGCACAATTTAGACAATATAGTGCAGATCTGCCTGCCCTCACTATATCGCTGCAGATTTGTGCTCACTTGGGAGCGCGCATCGGCAGCGCATCGGGCTCGTTAGCCCTAAAAAGCCACCAATCAACATGCGATATGGCTTCCGATGTTCACTAAATCGGGAACATCGGAATCCATATCGCCCCCGTGTGTACACACCATAAGGAATTGCTTGTTGCCAAGGAGGATGTCTCACGCCGCTGAACGCACCTAATTGAAATAAATGACAGCCGGGCAGAGAGCGCTGTGCGCTGCCCGGCTGTAGTCTAAGCAGTGGCATCGATATTTTCAGTTTTCCCTCTGGACCGCCGGCAGCCAATCAGGAGCGGCATTGGTGGCATTGGTGGTATTGGTAGCTGCTCCTGATTGGCTGCCGGACCTCAGTGCGAGAACTGAAAATATCGATGTTACTGCTTAGACTACAGCCGGGCAGCGCACAGCGCTCTCTGCCCGGCTGTCATTTATTTCAATTAGGTGAGTCCAGCGGCGTGAGACATCCCCCTTGGTAACAAGCAATTCCTTAGACTAAACAGCCGGCTCTCTGCCCGGCTGTCATTTCTTTAGGTGCATCCAGTAGTATGACATCCTCCTTGGCAATTAGCAATTTCCTCCCCACCTTGGCAATGAGCAATTCCCTCCCCCAATGGGCATTACGTTGTGGTCTAAAATGTAATACCACGCACAATTTTGTGATGCCACGCCTCCGTCCCATGAGGCCACGCCCCATTTTCGACGCGGGTCTACGCCGCGCAAAGGTCCCCCTTGCTTGTGGGTTTGGATTTGGGAGCAGCCATTACCATATTTTTACATTCACCTATTGGTGAATAGGTGGGGGGGGGGGGGGGGGGGGCGTGCGCCCCTATGTGCTGTACTATTATCTGAGTGGGGGACCTATGTGCTGTATTATGTGTGGGGACCTACATGCTGTACTATTATCTGTGTGTGGAGGACCTATGTGCTGTATTATATGTGGGGGGACATACGTGCTGTACTATTATCTGTGTGTGGAGGACCTATGTGTTGTAATATCTGGGGGGTTGGTATTTGCTGTATTATCTATGGGACCTATTTGCTTTATTATCAACGTGGGGGATTTATGGATCAAATGTCACACACCTGTGATTTTGGGCCAATTTTGCCCGATTATTGGCCCAAAGTGCAGAAATCGGATGAAATTGGCCCAAAATTCTATAGTGTATAGCCACTCCTCTCTGGTCAGATGGCCACACCCCTTCAAAAAGACCACGCCCCTTGGTGGGCCCCTGTGAGTGCATTTCCCTGGTGGGCCCTTCATGCCCCAGTCCGACACTGCTTCAGGCTGCCCATAAAATGGCGAATCATTTTCAAAATTTACTGCGTTTCGAAGCTCTACATGACCAAGGCCCAAGGTACCTGAAGCAGCTTCTGATTCCATACTGTGATTACTGCGATCTGTAGATGAAGGACTTTTAGCAGTACCTAGAACCTTGATGGCTAACCTTGACACTCCAGATGTTTTTAAACTACACATCCCAGCATGCTCTGCTTCAGTTTTGCTATTTTGGCCATGCTAAATCTGATGCAGAGCATGTTGGGATGTGTAGTTCAACAACAGCTGGAGTGTCAATGTTAGCCAAGGACCTAGAATCTCCTGAAATTCATATGGTGGTCGAGCTTTTAGCCATGCGGCTCCGACTCTATGGAACTTACTTCCCCGCACAGTTGGAGAGACCCACACTCTAGAACCCGTCAAAAACACTCAAGAGTTTCCTGTTTACTCAAGCATTTCCTTAATTCCTTTAAGTAGTCTATGAAAAGCTTTTCTGGACTTCATTGTTCCTGTACTGTATTACATTAATTCTATCTGTTAAGCGCCTTGAGTCCTATTGGAGAAAGAGCGCTATATAAATACAATTATTATTATTTAGGCACAGGGGGAAAACACTCACCAGTCTGTACCAGAAGTTACGCTCACAGCGGCATGACCAGGAAAAGACACCGGAGACGTCGCTGCTGCCAGGATCAGATGAGGGTCCCAGCCTGTGAGTTTAGGTCAACATGCTACCATGTCATCATTTTGACCACGTCGACATCCTCATGTCTACTTTACAAATGTTGTCATGAGAACTATCGACCAATAAAACCAAACCATTAAAACACTGAATCAGTGACATTATGCTGAGATTACGTATGTTTGGGCTAGAAATCATTTTTAAATGATAAATAAATTATTTTTTTAATCTATTTTGCTTATCAGGATCAATTGATGAAAACAGTATTTATGAAAAAGAACACTACACCTAAACTATTTTGGATCCACACAACAGAAAAGATTCCAAGATATTTTTGTAAAGTAGAAGCTACTGTATCATACATTTTAGGGTATACAGTGCAAGTTTTATGCAAGGTTCCCTTTAAAATACCATGCTATTTTTTTATCCATATAGCCCAGCATCTCCCTTGTGCCTAACATAAGGCGTGTGCCCTTTACTGTACAGGTGACTAACACTGATCTCAAAGGCAGCGTTTCTTTTTTAGTAGTCAGAACGTGTCCAGATCCACTTTACCCGCAGCTGCCAGAGAGGGGTCTCAGCTATTTTTATATATAGTTTTCTTTTTTTCAATAAACTTTCCCCTTCCTGATCGTTGTTCCAAAGTTAAACCAGGGACGGAAGAGACAGATCACAGTAGGAGAGAGTGACAAGTCAGTGTGCGTCTACAAACGTGACACACAGGGAGCCAGACCCACCAGTCTAGCAGTCTAGTCTTGACATTCATTCAATGCCTACAACAAATTATAATGTCTGATTAGTGGTCACTTTCCATTTTTTTTCTTGCATCCACTTTTAACTCTTCATTATACATTTAGAATCTATGGATTTGTATCCAAGTAAACTGACATTTTTGAGTGTTTTGAATTGTTCAGTTATACCCCGTTCTCACTGCCGCAAAAACCTGGGTTATTGCCAGGGCAAGCAGTCATTTCCCATGTCCTGTCTCAGTGTGAAAGGGTCTTTGTGAAATTCCCGGGTGTTATTCCCTGGGAATTACACACGGGTTTCTTGCAGGGTTTTTCCTGGGTAATACACGGGTGTATGGCAGTGTGAACAGGCTAGACCCGGGTTTTTCTCACAAAATGCAAAAAAGCAAGATCATTGCATTGCTCAAAGCTGCTTTTTAAACAACCAATCAAAGATACTTTATAAACATCCAATCAAAGCTGCTCTTTGATGCCACACACTTGATGGCAGGCATACCAGGGGAAGCAGTGTGAACGGGGCAGACACAGGAATTTCCCGGGTCTAAGGTGCAGTATGAATGGGGTGTGTAGAGCTGAGATGCTCTATGCCCCGCCAAAAACACGGGATTTTGCAGGGGCGGCAAGGAGAACGCAGCAAAATTGGAATTGCAGGAGATCTATTTACAAATTTGCTGCATTAGGTTGTCAATGAGACGGTCCACAGTTAAAAGGTCGAAATGATTTTTTCACATTTTTGCCCAGAACGTCAACATAGTCGACATGGACACCGTCTAAGTGTACCGCACCCCTTGCATGGCTCCCTATGCTCACCATGCTTTGGAAACGGTACCTCACTACACTCAACACTCTATTTTATTCTACCACCATGCCATAGTGGATGGTGGGGCATGAAATGACGCCTGTCGGCACATGTCAACTCAAATAAACATGAAAACCTCATGTCGACCTTTTGACTGCCAACCTTCCCATTGTTGACATAATGGGCAGTATTCAATGAGGCCAATTCGCCATGTTTTATGCTTGTGCTGCCTGGGTCCCGGGGAGCCCTCCACATACGTTCTGGGGCAGGCAGGGAGACTTCCATCTCCCTGCCTGCCACCATCCCCCGGCTCCCTGCGGGACTCCGCAGGGGTTAACATTCACCGTCAGGGGCAGAGAGCCCCTGCGACGTTGAATATGGGGATAGCAGGGGGACAGCGAGGCTCCGGAATATAGCGACTGTGCAGCGGATCCTAAACAGGATTCGCTGCACGCCGCGATTATATTCATTGAATACTGCCCAATGTATTGACCTTCCCACCCTGTCGATCTTAGCTATGTCGACCAATTTCAGGTGTCGACCTAAGGTCTGTCCACCATGTTGACCTAAATAGGGTCGACCCAGTGACCGTAACCATTCAGAAATGTTATGAAACACTGGAAAATAAATACTATTTGCTAATTTTGGAGATATTCCTTATTGTATCCCAAGATGTGGTAATGATGAGGGAAGATTTGGAAAATGTGATATTATATATTGTCTAATTGAATTACTCCCAAATCGAATAACAGGCAAGTAATTAAGCGGTTACAGGGCGCTTAATATTCTGACTCCATCCACTAGTCATAAAGACAATGTTCCATTACATTCCTTAACTAGAAACATCAATTCAATTTCTGATGTAATCACTTATAATTGGCAACTTGTGATGTCATCCTTCATGAGAAAATACAAAGTCTAGATTCAACTACGGCCGAATAAATTATCAGCAGCTTCCTGACAACAGACCCAAATATTGTGACACATTCACCATTATTGGGATCCAAAATGGACAGGTCTTAGATATTTTTAGACATGCACTCAGCGAATGAGGGTGTCAGTGTGTGACATAAAAATATTTACCCAAGCATTAATGTATAGTGGTTATTATTAAATGTGTTACATTTCATTTTCCTTAAATCCTGTGATCAACATGGGGATATTCTGGTATTCTGACCACTAATTGGTTGCCACTACTTTTTCTAAAGCTTTGTACACACTAACAGATTTATCTGTCCAATCTGTCTGATGGGAATAAAAAGACAATCAACTATTTGCTCCCAAATGCTGGAAATGGACATAAACAATGGTTCAGATAATTTAGTTAATGAAACCAATTTTTATGAATGAGAATTGTCTGTTTTCCAATGTTTGAGATCAAATAGTGCATTAACTCTCATACATTACCAGATTTTTGCTCCCACCAGATAGATTGGACAGATAAATCTGTAGGGGTGTAGCCAGCTTTGATATCCCCATACACTATAACGATATGTCTGACCCTGAAGTTGGATGGAATTTTTCTTGAACTCCCCCTGGACCTTCCCGGGAGTGATTCCATCCGATTCTGTACTGTGATTTTGGCATAAGATATATATCATGCGATTGATCAAGCCAAGATAAATTGCATGAGATGTATCTTATGGTATACAATTGTACCATAAGATATATCTGCTGGAACGGATTAGGGGGCTAAAAGGACTGGAAAAGTCAGTCAAACTTTCTGCGATATATTGCATACGATATATCACATGCACAAAAAGTTTCCGATTCCATGCGATTCCGATTAATCATGGGTGCAGTAAGTGCGATCTAGGGGCCCCTATCTGACACTCACGGGACCACTCATTGGATGGAAAACACATACAATTTGCCACTTTACAAACAATATATCGGCCCGAAACAGCGAAATCAAATGAAATTGTATAAAATCTGTAAAAAGTGTATGGGGGCGTTTAGATACATCTTCATAAATCATGGTACGATCCAGTGGTGTAAGTTTATAACAGAGGCCCGGAGGCGAAAAATGTGATGTTGCGCCCCCCCCCCCCCTCCCAGAAAAAAAAAAATATATATATATATATATATGCAGACACACCCCCATAGACACATACACACACATATATACACACACACACACATTTATACACAGCCACATACGCACATGAAGCCACATGTATACACACTGCCACATACATCACACGTATACACATACATTAGCTACAGTACATATGCACATACACCCACAATTATACACTGCCACATACAAACACATGTATACACACACAGATACATATGCACATACATCTACATGTATACACACAGCAACATACACATATGTATACACACAACACACACATGTATACACACAGCCATACACACATATGTATACACACAACCACACACACACATATGTACACACACAGCCACACACACATGTATACACATACACCCACATGACTACACACAGCAACATACACATATGTATACACACAACCACACACACACACACACACACACACACACACACACACACACGTATACACACTGCCACACACATGTATTCACACAACTACATATGCATATACACACACCTCTGTAAACACACAGCCACATATGCACACAAAGCAACACATGCATATAAACATAGACCTATACAGATACACACAAACACACTGCACATAAATAGTTTAATAAACACTACAACTGGGGGGGCCTCTCACCTATAAAAGAAGCATCCGTCCATACTGTAACAGGAGTCAGAACTTAGATTGTGTGTGGGAGGTGAAGAAGAGCTGGACGGGCTGCAGGACAGGTCTGTCAGGAGGAGGCAGGGGCTGTGTGTGACAGGAAGTCCCGCCTCCTCCTCCTCTCACAGAGATCGTGGAGCAGCGTTGCCTGCTATCACTGCAGCAGCAGCACTACTCTGAGTATTCTGGCTGGTGCGCAGGTGGTGGCGTTTATCGGAGGCAATGGATGTCAGGCTGCTGAGTGTCCCCTTCAAACGTGGCGCCCGGCGGCAAATGACTCCATTGCCTCCGAGACTTCCGCCACTGGTACGATCAATTGGTTTGGTAATGCCCTTTCAGCACCTGAGGAACATTACTAGTTTAATTTGATGGGACCTGCATATGAAGAGCATGCTGGTTCCTGTAGTACCACAAGGAGTATTTAGGGGTAACTCCTCATAGGCTGGCTCTCAACTTAGAAATATTGGTAAGTTCAATTATCATTTTGACTAACAGTAGAAAATTCTATGGCCCAGAATGGGTGTTATCATGCAGTGTAGGGACCTCCAGTATCGGAGAGGCCTTGCTGAAGTCTGGAAGCTTATTATATATTTTTTGCGATATGCAGCTTCTTGCTAATCATTATGACTAGATTTATGGTACATGCTCATTCTTCATCTACCGGCGATAGAGACGCGCGTGGCTGCACATTCACTATGGGCTCTACACACACAGTGATGTACTGTATGCTTATTTTGGTACTTGTGTGATATCTGGGCGCCTGATTTTTTCATCGCATCGCATCGCATGCAATATAGTCTCATACAATTCATGTAATGCGATTTTCCATTGTAAAGACCAGTTTTTTAATTGTATAGTCACCCATGGGTGATTTCATACCCCCACTATCCAACTACGCATGGAGTTGATATTATATAGTGTGGCGAGTGCAGAGAGCCACCAAGCCCTAAGCGTGGTGAGCGCAGCGAGCCCTGCGTGGGGATGCAGAATACATGTAAAGTAATCCGCGTCCTCTCGCGGGGCGCGCATCGCTCGCCACGCTTCGGGCTCGGTGGCTCTCTGCACTCGGCACACTATATAAAATCAACTCCATGCGTAGTTAGATAGTGGGGGTATGAAATCACCCATGGGTGACTATACAATTAAAAATCGGGTCTTTACAATGAAAAATCGCATCGCATGCAGAGCCGTCTTTTCCATTGGGCTCGATGGGCAGTTGCCCAAGGGCCCCAGGATTCAAAGGGCCCATTGTTGGTGCACTCAGCACCTGTCTCCTATGGCCAGCAGCAGCAATAGTCACAGCTCCATGGCTATGTCCCCTTGCGCTACCCGTCCCTGCATGTGGGCATCCCCGCCGCGTGCTGTCTCCTGTGAGTGACAGTGAGCCCAGCGGGTAGTGCGCGCCGCTGCTGTGTGCACAGTAATGTACTTGTACTGTCTGAGCATCATTGCTGCAGGGAGGTGCCGGGCCACTGGTGACTAATTTCTCCCCCCGGCTGCCATCACCTACTCCACAGCGGGTTCTGCTACTGCTCCAGAGTCCGGGTCCTTGCAGGGCGGCATCTACTGGTCCATCCCCGCTCTGCTGCTCTGTAAGCACTGCGCTGCTTCTGCTCCTCCCGCTGTCCCGGCGCTGCTTTCTCCCAAACTTTGAACCAGGTATTGCTTTCATGTTTAATTGGCTGTGTACATTGTGACAGAAGCTGCAGCTCAGTGCTTTTCGACTGTGGGGACATACAGGCCCGGTTTCAAAGCTCCAAAAAGGGGTAAAAAGCAAGGAGGAGAGCACAAGAGGTAGCTTGTGTGAACTGTGTGTACTTAAGCGCAACCAGAGAGTGGAAGCCCCATATGGAAGGGGGGGGCGAATTGTTTTGCCCGGGGGCCTGAGCTTCTGTTAAGACGGCCCTGATCGCATGCCTTAAATAGTGGCATGCAATGAAAAAATCGGGCACCCAGATAATACACAAGTACCCTTATTTTCTAAGCGATCTAGAGAAATGAACACAAATAACTTAGAAAATGATGCTATGTCATAGTTGCTGAATTTTGGGCTGCTGGAAGAGGTCAACCAGCTCAGTGAAGCAGGGGGGTGGGGCCATCGCTGGGAGGAAAAAAGGGCAGTTCGGGGCGGACCCACAGATGGGCCTAGGGGGGTGTCTAGAGGGGTCGTGTCATTTTAGCCCCACCCCTGGAAATGGCTAAAATGCCACGATCGCGTCATTTGACACGCAGACCCCCACCCCCGCCCCCACATGCCGGGTGGTGTGTGTTTCGCGGGAGATGGAGGGCAATGTGGGAGGGTTGCCATCCTTTCCAGGAAGGCGGGAGGGGACCCGATTTCTGGGACCCTCCCGACCATTCCGGGAGGGTAGGCAACCCTGCGTTATATGTGTAGGCCCCATAAGATCTTACATAGTTACATAGTAGGTAAGGCTGAAAAAAGACTTGCATCCATCTAGTTCAACCTGGTATAGATATCCATTGCTGATTTGGTAGGTTCTGGTATTTTACAGACAAATTATATTTCTTATTTGTACCCATGGATGTTTTTCTCCAGTAAATGTTTGTCCAACTTTGCCTTGAACGCATTTAATGAGCCAGCCGTTACCACCTCTCTGGGAAGAGAGTTCCAGAGTTTGACTGTTCTGACCGTAAAGAAATTCTTTCTACTAGCTGAATGAAATCTTTTTTCTTCTTATCTATACTCATGCCCTCGTGTCCTAGATTCCTTTCTAGTAGAAAAGAGGGTGTGTGACAGTTCCTTATATTGGCCCTTGATATACTTGTACATGTTGAGCATGTCCCCCCTTAAACGTCTCTTTTCTAATGTAAATAGTCCCAAATTGCTTAATCTCTCCCCGTAGCTTAAATTCTCCATTCCCCTAATAAGCTTTGTTGCTCGCCTTTGGACTTTTTCTAATTCTATGATGTCCTTTTTATAGTGCGGGGCCCAGAACTGTACTCCGTACTCGAGGTGAGGTCTCACCAATGCTTTATATAGTGGCATAATTACCCTTGAGTCCCTAGTTTCCATTCCCCTCTTAATACATGCCAGAATTTTGTTGGCCTTTTTTGTAGCTACATTACAATGGGCACTACATCCCAGTTGCTGTCTATTTGGACTCCTAGATCCTTTTTTCTGAATTATCTTCTATTATGTTGTTTTTTCAAATCTTATTACTAATACCCTTTGGTGTCCTGGGGGTAATAAACACACCCCTGTCCTTTCAGAACCGGTGGGGCATTACTAATTGGATTGAGCAGCTTTCACTCTGTTATTTTGCTATCAATTGCCTCCAGAGGATATATGATAAACTGTTGCAGTCCACCACTATACAATTAAAATTTCAATGGAATTCTAAACGGAATATAACTGTCGTTGGATAATGCATTTCCATTAATATAAATATCTAAGATTTTTAAAATAAAATATGTGAAAAGGTTCTTTGAATGCGCCACTCATGGGAAGTATATACAAAGATTATTTTTTTCATGTATTTTTTTGCTCCATTTTTTTTGTGTCGACATAGGCACAAAAAAACATATTACAAACACATGTTGACCTTTTCCCATGTCAACCATTTCAAACTTTGCTTGTGACGACCTTTTGACCATGCTCATGTGTCAACCTATTGCCTGTCGACCAATAGTGGTCAACCTATTGACTGTCAAACTAGACACTGACCTAATGAACCACACCCTCTCTACATACCATATGTGCTCAGGGGAGCCGAGAGAGGGGGGAGCAGGTACTAATTACCCGGGCCCAGGCTTGCTGAAGGGGCCCCACAGGGGCCCTGGTTCGACCCCTCCCTTCCCCCTCTGTCCCTCCCAGGTATCAACAGTAGCACACACTTCTACAGCATGTGCTGTTCTGACAGCAGGCTCAGCATGAGTTTTCTTTTATCCACCTCTAAACATTTTGGGGGTGTGGCCTAAGTGTGGGAGGTGCCCACACCACACACACTTAGGCCACACCCCCAAAATTTTACCGGGGCCCGGCATTCCTCTCGGCTGCCCTGTATGTGCTGGGATGGGCAGTACGGATGGTGTAATGGTTAGCATTACTGCCTCACAGCACGGAGGTCATGGGTTTGATTCCCACCATGCCCCTATCTGTGCGAAGTTTGGATATTCTCCCCGTGCTTGCGTGGGTTTCCTCCGGGTACTCTGTTTTCTTCCCACAATCTGAAAATATACTGATAGGTTAATTGGCTCCCAAAAAGATAACCCTAGAATGAATGTGTGTGCGTGTAAGGGAATATAGATTGTAGAGATGTACTGGTTCGGATTTACTCAGTTCTGAAATCAAGATCGTATTGGCTATCCAAAATATGTAACAGCTGATAGCCAATATGATCCGGATTTGAGAACTGAGTAAAGCCAAAGCCGCACATCTCTGATAGATTGTAAGCTCCGCTGGGGAGGGACTGATGTGAATGTTCAAATATTCTCTGTAAATCACTGCGGAATATGTGTGCGCTATATAAATGACTGGTAGTAAATAAATAAAAATAATAATATAATATGTGCTATTCAAAGTGGTTCCGCGAGCTTTACTACTGGATAATACAAAAAAGTACATTATTCTTAAATAAATGAGAACGATATATTCTGATAATTAGAAAACAGAATGAAGCCAGTGTAATGGATTTGTAGTCTGCAAAATATGACTGTTATATACTGTACATAGCACTTTGTATATGTTATATACTGTACATAGCACTTTGTATATGTTATATACTGTACATAGCACTTTGTATATGTTATATACTGTACATAGCACTTTGTATATGTTATATACTGTACATAGCACTTTGTATATGTTATATACTGTACATAGCACTTTGTATATGTTATATACTGTACATAGCACTTTATATATGTTATATACTGTACAATGCACTTTGTATATGTTATATACTGTACATAGCACTTTGTATATGTTATATACTGTACATAGCACTTTGTATATGTTATATACTGTACATAGCACTTTGTATATGTTATATACTGTACATAGCACTTTGTATATGTTATATACTGTACATAGCACTTTGTATATGTTATATACTGTACATAGCACTTTGTATATGTTATATACTGTACATAGCACTTTGTATATGTTATATACTGTACATAGCACTTTGTATATGTTATATACTGTACATAGCACTTTGTATATGTTATATACTGTACATAGCACTTTGTATATGTTATATACTGTACATAGCACTTTGTATATGTTATATACTGTACATAGCACTTTGTATATGTTATATACTGTACATAGCACTTTGTATATGTTATATACTGTACATAGCACTTTGTATATGTTATATACTGTACATAGCACTTTGTATATGTTATATACTGTACATAGCACTTTGTATATGTTATATACTGTACATAGCACTTTGTATATGTTATATACTGTACATAGCACTTTGTATATGTTATATACTGTACATAGCACTTTGTATATGTTATATACTGTACATAGCACTTTGTATATGTTATATACTGTACATAGCACTTTGTATATGTTATATACTGTACATAGCACTTTGTATATGTTATATACTGTACATAGCACTTTGTATATGTTATATCCTGTACATAGCACTTTGTATATGTTATATACTGTACATAGCACTTTGTATATGTTATATACTGTACATAGCACTTTGTATATGTTATATACTGTACATAGCACTTTGTATATGTTATATACTGTACATAGCACTTTGTATATGTTATATACTGTACGTAGCACTTTGTATATGTTATATACTGTACATAGCACTTTGTATATGTTATATCCTGTACATAGCACTTTGTATATGTTATATACTGTACATAGCACTTTGTATATGTTATATACGGCTTGATGAATATTTTTTTTTCACAGCAAACATGATTTGTTCTGTGAAATGGGGATGGGCTGCTCCATGAATTCAACCAGATCCAACTGGAAGCCCAGAGGACAAGTCCAATTATCATTCATAGGGAAAGGCCGTAGGAGGAATTGGCGCTAACATTCCTATCATGTTATACATGTCTATCTCATTCCTGGTTCTGTCTTGAAAGTGTAATTAGTGTAATGCTTATCCCATTTCAACATCTCAAATGTATTTTAACTACAATGTAGTAAGTTGGGAGCATTTCAAATATAAAGGAAATTCTTACAGCTGTAGGACAATTTGTAGAACCATCAAAATCTCATAGCGTATGAAAGTTGGAACTTGCTGTTGGCGTGCATGTCTAAGACCTTTAATGATATGATGGCGTAAAACAATGTGCCTGATTCCAATCTGGTTGGAGGAGCTAACGCCGCTGCTTATATGGAAGCACTAATATGGTAATGCAGCAGGAGGCATCATGCATTACTGAGTGGTAGGATGCAGCATCATATAACATGTGACACCATCGACTGGTTGCACGACCCAAGGGTTCACACAAGCTGGCCGCCACAGATCCATCAACAAGGTCTCATCGCTCTCCTAAAACCACCGCATGAGTAAGAACTGAACATCGGGACTTTGTGGCATGAGCCAACAGGACCTGAATCAAGCCCAATGATACTAGATTTATAAATGCAACAGAACTAATCGTAATACACTATATAAGCGGTCACTATATTGCAATAAGTATGTAAGTTCTAATTGGTGCTTCTGGCGCTAGACTCACAGTTATTACTTCTTTCTGCTCAATGCTTCAGGAGTGGTGGGGAAACAACACAACTTACACCAGGTAGATGGTCCCAGGAAAGGCCACCTACCATATAGAGAAAGGTTATTGTTATGACCTAGTCATACAATGCTACAGGATAGGCATAGACTAGTAGTGGCCAATCTGAGGTACTGTATCGTTATTCTGAAGTGGAGAATATAGCATGAAAATAATACTGATTTGTTTTCAATACTTCATATGCGCAATTCACTCTGCACCAAATCCAGGAAGAGCTTCTACCACAAGACACCAGGAAGTTCTTAGTGATATAATTACTATATATATATATATATATATATATATATATATATATATATATATATATATATATATATATATATATATATATATTTATTTATTTAAAAATGCTTTTCAGACTTCACCTTTTTGAGGTGAAGTACTGCCAGTGACCACTAGAGTCACTCGATGGACCAAATGACTCCTCAACAGAAAGTGAATCCAAATTCATATGTTTCATAGAGATGGCCATCGGTGCAGTCCCCATCGATGGTTGCCATCGATGGCGATTCTGCAACCAGCCATTGATAGTTGTAAACTATCTGATGGATAACCATCGATAGTTTCAACTATTGATGGTCATCCATTATATTTGACTGAATGGCCTGTGGGCCAATCAGAATTCAGGGGCAGGACTTCCGGGTTTTGGTTCTCCCACATTGATGGCAAATGTATTCAACATCGGCCATAAACCATCGATGATTTCAAATCATCAATGGTCGATGGCCATCCCTAATGTTTCAAACTTTCTAGATATGGACAGCGGGAGCTGTAAAGACAGAGATTTGAGGTAGGAGCAGATAGGGGCTAAGCCGTCATGTTTACGGGCTTTTAACTAGTAATAATAATAATGATAATAATAATAATTATAATAATAATAATAATTTTATTTATATAGCACTGTTCTTCTGTAGAACTAAAAGTCACTTTTCAGAAACCAGAAACATGGTACATTGCACAGGGATTTCATATTACAGAGCAAGAAAAATCACACAGACATACCGCTAATTAAAACAACAAAAACAATGTAGGGTAGACTCAGACATTTTGAGAAATAACTTCCAAAGTGTTATATATTCCACCCACAATAGGTACCTGATGAGGCAGCCATTTTGGATGCACTACGAGTGGAATAGGTCAACCGTAGAAGAAAGGACACAAAATGGTGGTTGTAGCATCCTAACACTAGGGGGTAAATTTACTAAAGTGTTGAGTTTTTAGAAGAAAGATGTTGCCTATGGCAATCAGTCAGATTCTAGCTATTATCCTCTAGAATGTGCTAAATAAATGATAAGTAATGTGATTGGATGCTATGGATGACAAATCTCACTTCTAAAAACTCACACTTAGAAGGATGGGATTTGAGGGAAAATTTCTCCAGGGCATTTACGCCCTTTATCAATCCCCATCAGCCACTGTTTCGGTTAACCGCCACACCTTTCACCATCGGAAATGGCACCAGACAGGGCTGCCCACTTTCTCCCTTGATATTCGCATTAGTGATGGAGCCTCTGGCCTCGCGAATCCAAAACAATCCAGATATCAAGGGGATTCAGATAGGACCAGCAGAACACAAAATCGCACAATATGCAGATGACGTCCTCCTCTCCCTAGGAAACCCAACCCAATCCCTGCAACCTCTACTAGATGAAATCAACCTGTATTCCCAATTCTCTAGCTACAAAATGAATACCGATAAGACTGAAGTTTTAGATTTTTATATCCCAGGCCCCACCAAATTATTGTTAGAAGCTTCTTTCCCATTTAATTGGCATAAGCGGAAAATCAAATATCTCAGCATTTTCTTAACCCACCAGCACCACCAACTATTCCAGGCAAACTTCCCCGAATTGCTAGATCCAATAAAAACAGACATGCTCTCCTGGTCTTCCCACTTTATATCGTGGATTGGTAGAAGAAATTCAGTAAAAATGAATGTACTCCCCAGGCTCCTTTACCTTTTCCAGACCCTTCCAATTTTTATCCCACCCTATGTGTTTAAATTCTTACGATTTCAGACCTCCCGCTTCATATGGGCTAATAAACACCCTAGAATCCGCTTGCAGACATTACAATGCCCCACTTCCAATGGGGGTCTGGGCATACCAGACTTCAAACGTTATTATATTGCAGCACAACTAGCTCACTGTGTCCAATGGTGCAACCCTGAGGCGGGGAAGGTCTGGTTAAACATTGAAGCAGCTGATCTGGGACTCTCCTCACTCTCTTCTCTCCTCTGGATCCCGAGACCCAAGCGACCAAAAAGTGTAATCTCCCATCCAATTGTCTCACGGTCCCTATCTGTTTGGGACTACTCTAACAAAAAATACAACCTAGCGCCTGGCCCATCCCCCAACCTTCCTATTCTACACAACCCTGCCATTCCCCCGGGCATGCACAGCACTGCTTATCTTCGGTGGAAGAGTAGAGGCATAATATTTCTTAATGATATCACGAAAGATGACTCCTTTGGCTCCATCGTAGGGCATCTGATCACATTGCATCACATCGCATGCCATATAGCCGCATGCGATGCGATGCGTTTTTTAATTGTACAAGCACCCCGATGGGTGCTTACAATGTTAAATGCACCCCCACACCACCCCCACTATCAACGCAAAGCCGAAGCGCAAATCCGAAGCGTGGCGAGCGCAGCAAGCCCGCGAGGGGTGGTGGTACACGTCCTCTGACATTTTCATACCCCCACTATCCAATTCGGCGTGGAGTTGATTGTAGATAGTGTGGCGAGCCCGAAGCGTGGCGAGCGCAGCGAGCCCCACGAAGGGAAGCGTATTACTTTACATGTATTCCCTGTCCCTTAGTGGGGCTCACTACGCTCGCCACACTATCTGAAATCAACTCCACGCCGACGTGGATAGTAGGGGTATGAAAAGGTCGGAGGACGCGTACCGCTACCCCTTGCGGGCTCGCTGCGCTCACCACACTTTGGGTTGGCATTGATCCTGGGGGTGGCGTTGACTATGGGGGGCAATTTAACATTGTGAGGACCCATCAGGGTGCTTGTACAATCAAAAATCGTATACCATTGCATCGTATGCCATTGTATGGCATACAATGTGATGTGATAGTTTATTGTACAATATCGCGTCGTGTCGCGTCGCATCGCATCCTATCGTATACCTTATTTAGTGTAATGGTATACGATGCGATGGGCGCCGTGCTAGGAAACAAGTACCTAAAAAAGTTCTAAAATCCTGCCTATGATCAGTGACTTGACAACCCACCCCTTAGTACAGTGATTTCCAAACTTTTTTAACTCATACCATGCCAAACAAGATTGTAAAATTGCAGTTGCACACCATCAGGGCACCACAACAACAAAAAAAAGCCATTGGCCCCCATATGAAAAAAAAAACATTCACACTAGTCCCCACGGGTAACAGAAATAAACTACATTTGCCCTTACATGCAAACAAGATACCAGTGAATAACAGTTGAAATGGTGGTGGTATCTGTAAACTGGTGTGGACATCTTTAGATCTGGTGGCACACTTGAGAACAGCTCAAAGGCACACTGGTTGAAAAATGGTAAGATGTTTATCTTACTTTTTATCCTGTTTGATGATCAAATTGTTTCGTTGTCTGCCAGTTACATGTGCCCCTATAGCAAGGTTACTAAGTCGATTAACAGTTTCCATTGTATGTTTTAGTTATTAGTGTTGCCAGAGAACTGCACCGTGAGGAGTTTACTCATCTCTTTCTTCATTCATTGTAGCATTTCATATCTTGTATCCTTGGAGGGCAGAACTGTCTCAAACGGCACCCTTGCCTCTAATGTGAGGTTTCAAACTGTACATTGAAATTATACAATGTCACTCTGGTGGTCTCTGATTGGTGCCCAAACTTTGGGGGCTGGTTGGGTCTACCACATTGTAATGATCCACACCCATTAAGCATGGGCCCCTACCAATACATTCCCCCGATGGGCCCTTCATGTACCTGTCCGACATTGTAATAGGCTATTTGTATTTTACTTATCTTTTACTTTTTACCCTTTGGTAGCCAGGCCATGTCCCCAGATCATGCCCCCTGCCTGTAAATGTAAAAACAAACATTTGCCAATTCTGCAATGAAGACGAAGTCATAGAGACTAACGGTTTACGTAGAATAATGTGGTCATTATTATAACTATATATTACATCTTATGCCCCAAGCCGCAACCTGATTGACATTCTGCTGGCATTTGGTGGTTGGGTTTTATGGAGCTAGGTTGTGTACCTGTAAACAGTGCATTGTTCTTGTTTTCAGTGAGTGGCTAAGCCAGTCTTCCGACACAGCACTGGCTCTCACAAGCATGCGGGAATCGCCTCTTGCTGCTTTTCGACCTTTGCGTCCCAGGATGAAGCTGCTGTATGAACCGTGTTTATCGCTGGAACAGGCCCGAACTTCAAATAAACTAAATATTTACTATTACAATACTACAACTTTATTTATATGTGTTCAATATACAATCGTGTTAATATATAGATATATATATTTTAATCAGTTTAGCATTATTACAGTTTAAAAAGTATGCTCTTCTGGTATATATAGGGCCTGATTCGGACCTGTTCGCTAGACTGCATAAGTTCGCAACCTAGCGAACAGGTAAACGCCACTCACCGTCCTGCCGAACACCCCCCTCACCGATCTAATCCCCTCTCTAACATGCAAGGGGATCTGTACGCTAACACAACCTCTTGCATATGGAATATGGTGACATCAGCCGCCCGCCCCAATCAGGCATAGACACAAAGTCTGAATCGGCCCCATTGCAGATTGGTGACTATTTGACCTTAATACAGTGTTCATAATCTGAGGAAATCTTAAGTAATATCTATTGATGTCTTCAGAGTGGAAATGTTTTCCTTGTTTCATTCTTTGCATACACAGTAATTTTTACTGGGAATTGCTCCAAACGTTCAGGGGGGTGAGAGAGTTGTTTTATAGGTAATCCCACTTGTGCGCTGAACAATAACTATGAAAGCCAGACTAAGACCCAAGTGCTTTGTAATGTGTTATGTTTACTTTACGCCTTCTGATTTTTTCCCTTTATTTTATCTCACCAGACTTTTCTTTCCTGTCTTTTTCTATCACCTCCTCCCAAATGTGCTCTGTTTTGGCCAGTTTAAGGAAACCTAAAGATTTTAATGATTCCTGTGATCAGAGAGATGAATGATGTCATGTGGGAATGGTTCCTCACCACAGTGCGTCACCACATTGTTTGCATTCCATCCTCCGCAGACAAGCCACCTCTATGGTAAGGAGGGGGGGTCCCAGAGCTGTCCAGATCAAACACCCCAGGTGGGAGTGAGAGGAACGCATAATGGAGGAAGATCAAGGGGAAATATGCTTGGAGTCCAATGGTTAGTCTTGGATTATTCAGATACAATGGAAACACAGCTCAGGAATGGAAGATAGACGGTCCGTGACAACAAAATGAATAACATAAAGGACTTTCTAAAGGGCGAGTAGAGTAGAAACAAGCACATTGCGTCATCAACACACAATTGTAGCTGGTAGATGCTATGTCTGTTTTTGTGTGTGTGTGTTTGTGTGTGTGTTTGTGTGTGTACGTGTGTGTGTTGTTTTACTCAATGCCACAAATGCTAAATATTGCAGAATGCACAATGTTAGCGTGTGGCCCTGTTAGTTGGTCTTTGTGGGAACTGTTGATTCATTAGCTAATTCTATTTCAGATGGGATGTTGCTATGGGCAACCAATCTGATACTGGGCCAGATGCACTGAGTTTCAAAAAGTGATAAAATGGAGAGTGATAAACAGCCAACCAATCAGCTCCTGCCTGACATTTTCAAACACAGTCTGTGACATATCAGGTAGGAGCTGATTGGCTGAGGGTTAATCACTCTCCATTTTATCACTTTTTGAAACTTATACCCCTTTTACACCGCCGAAAAATCCGGGTCAGCGGCGGGTCAGACCCGGATCTGCGGCAGTGTAAATGGGGTGAAGCCGTGCCCATTTACACGGGCCCTCTACCCAGGACCCGTGTAGAGACCGATATAAATGGTCCCGCTGCGGGTTGAGGCACCCGCAGCAGGTCCTTCCACGGCGTGTAGCACTGTCCACCGCAGGGACTCTGCCAATGACAGCCCATTCGACGCAGGGACCCCGCAGCTGCAGGGGGGAGTTACAGCAGCAGCCGCGGCCAGCATCCCCTCCATATAAATACCTTAAGAAAGAGCGCCAGTCCCTCCTTCATTGACCCTGTCAGCTGGAGCCTATGGCGGGGTCAGCGGTGGCTGAAAGCCGCGCCATGCGGGGTTACCGTCATGTAAGGTGACGTCAGAGGGGGTATTCCCTGTAACTCCAATGTATGTGAGCGGCTATCTGAATAATGTTAAGTGTAAGGAGTAGAAGCTCCGGTCTGTGCAGCACAGGCAGTGTGTTGTGTATGCACTGTGCGACTCTATCGGGACTTAGAGAAAACGAGAATACA